>NW_028250136.1:0-346491 GCF_964263255.1 Lissotriton vulgaris
TCACTCCCTCCCCTTCCCTCACACCTTCCCTTACCCCCTCCCTCACTCCCTCTCCTTCCCTCACTCCCCTTCCCTCACTCCCCTTCCCTCACTCCCCTTCCCTCACTCCCCTTCCCTCACTCCCCTTCCCTCACTCCCCTTCCCTCACTCTCCTTCCCTCACTCCCTGCCCTCACTCCCCTTCCCTCACTCCCCTTCCCTCACTCCCCTTCCCTCACTCCCCCTTCCCTCACTCCCCTGCCCTCACTCCCCATTCCCTCACTCCCTCCCTTCCTCCCCTTCCCTCACTCCGTCCCTCACCCCCTCCCTCACTCCCTTCCCTCACTCCCTCCCCTCACTCCCTCCCCTTCCCTCACTCCCTCCCCTTCCCTCACTCCCTCCCTCACCCCCTCCCTCACTCCCTTCCTCACTCCCTCTGTTGCCCTCCTCCCTCTGTCTCCCTTTCTCTGTCTCCATTCTCAGTCTCCCTTTCCCTCCCTCTCCCTGTCTCTGTCTTCCCTCCCTTTCCTCCCTCCCTCTGTCCCTGTCCCTCTACCTCCCTCTGTCAAACTCTGTCATCTCACCCTGCCTGTGTGTCACAGGGCTGAGACAGCTTCCCCAGCCAGCTTCCCCAGCGCCCACAGACACACAGCCCCCACCCGAGCACTTTACAGGTCATTAAAAGACCATTTGCATGTGAATGGGCTTTGCTGTATTTCACCTCCTCTTAGCGCCGCTGCAGCTCCACTCTGGTCTCGCTGGAATGAATCGCCCGGCCCCCACAGAGCAGCAGAGTGTTTGCAGACACTCTTTGTAAACATGGGTATGATGTCTCATGGTCCACAGCCCGCCACAGAAGGCTTGCGGGCCGTACTATGAGTACCCCTGGCCTAGGCCCTCCTCATTCATCTGTGACAGAACAGCCCCCATACCATGCTCTGAAGTGTCTGGACAATGAACTCTTTCAGAAGTTGGGTGCCAGGAGCATGGGTGCCGTGCACATGGCAGTCTTCAGGGCATCAGAAGCTCTCTGACAGGTGCCAAACGGGGACACACTGGTCTTAGTGTAACCAGGCGCTTTACATTTTTTTTTCTTAATAATGCAAACATCTTGGAGACTTCCTCCTTGATGCAAGCTCTCACCCTGTCAGTCACTCTGTAAGTTTTGTTCTTAACATGAGGACTGTCCACATCATGGACGCACCAGTCCGTGACACTAGGGGTCGGAAGAACAGGTCAGGGAACTGTCCTAACAGTTGGCGACAATCCTCCTGCTGCTCAGGGAGTTAGAGAGGTTCACACCCTACACAGACCCATCTTGCGCCTTGACACACAGGAGGTCAGAAAGAGGCTCAGTTTCCTCTTCCATCCCAGCATCTGTGGCTAGGAGCATGCCCACTTCGGACCTCTCAAAGTGGGGCTTCAGGCGGTTGACATGCAGTTTAGAAAAATAAGTAATCTTTACTAGACTCAACACAAGACCAAACAACAAAAATCCACAATACTGTAATCCAAATAAGTCTTTAAAATGGTAGAAATAGCTTAGTTCACTTTAGATGCAAATGCGACAGTTTATACTCACAGTACCTGGGATGCGTAACACAAACCAAACAAAAGGGTCGCAGGCAAGGTGATGCGTTTGTTCCTTACACTCAGGGGAGTGGATGTGTTGTTTCCTTACTGCTGCGCAGGGAGTTGATGCTTGCTTCCTTACTGTGTGGGGAGGTGATGCGTTGGTTTCTTACTGCGATCCGATGCGTTGACGCTCCAGTGCGATATGACAAAATGGCGTCTTGGATACGGTGTGACAAACGTAGATGCGATGCGTGCCCGCAGTCTCTTAAAAGGCCCAGCACAACAACAGGCACTTCAATTCCCAGCAAGGGATTTCAGGCGGGAGCTGGTGGTGAAGTCTTGTATCACTGAGATTTCAAGCAGGAGGCAAGCAAAGTTCAAGCCCTTGGAGATTCTTCTTCAAGATGATGAAAGCACACTCAGTCCTTTTTCTCCTTTCTTTGGCAATGAAGCAACCCCTGCAGGCCTACCCCCAAACTCACAGCACAGGGGTAGTCTCCTCCTTCAGCTTCTCTGGTTCTTCTCCTTAGCAAAGGGTTGTCTCGATTCCCAGAAGGGATCTAAAGTTCTGGGGCCTGGGTCCCCCTTTTTATACTCATAAATCCTTTGTCTCTGAAGGCAGAGAGCGTCTGTACCTAGTCCAAAACAGTTCTGGGTGCATTCTGCCAGTGCACAACTTCTTCCTTTGTCAGTGTGGGCCAGGGTCATTAGATCAATCAATCATAGCATTTGTAACTTGCACTACATACCCGTGAGGGTGTTCGAAGAGCCAGGTCTTGAGGAGTCTCCTGAAGGTTAGGAGGTTTTCGGTCTTCCGTAGACGGATGAGGAGGGTGTTCCACGTCTTGGCAGCGAGGTGGGAGAATGATCTGCCGCCCGCAGGCACTCTTCGTATGCGGGGGAAGGTGGCGAGGGCGCGGTCTGCGGAGCGGAGCAGGTGTGTCGGGGTTTAGGGGCTGAGTCTGCTGTTGAGGTACGCTGGTCCGGTATCGTGGAGAGGCTTGTGTGCGTGGGTGAGGAGCTTGAAGGTTACCCTCTTCTTGATGGGGAGCCAGTGCAGGTCCCTCAGGTGGGGTGTGAAGTGGCTGTGGTGGGGGATGTCTAGGATCAGGCTTGCGGAGGCGTTCCGGATGCGTTGGAGCCGTTTCAGGAGTTTGGCTGGGGCTCCTGTATAGAGTGCCTTGCCATAGTCCAGTCTACTGCTGACGAGGGCCTGGGTGACCGTCCTTCTAGTTTCTGTGGGGATCCACTTGAAGATCCTGCGAAGCATGCAGAGGGTGTTGAATCTGGAGGAGGAGACGGTGTTGACCTGCTTCGTCATGGAGAGTGTGGAGTCGAGGATGACCCCTAGGTTTTGTGCATGGTTGGTGGGTGTAGGGGTGCTCTTAGTTCCGTCGGCCACCAGGAGTCGTCCCAGGCCGAGGGGGTGGGATCGAGGATGAGGACCTCCGTCTTGTCCGAGTTCAGCTTAAAACGGCTGGTCCTCATCCAGTCAGAGACAGCCTTCATTCCTTCGTGGAGGTTGGTTTTGGTGGTGTGGAGGTCCTTGGTGAGCTGGGTGTCGTCGGCGTAGGAGATGATGTTTAGGTCGTGCCGTTGGGGGACGTGGGCGAGCGGTGCCATGTAGACGTTGAACAACGTTGGGCTGAGGGGTGAGCCTTGGGGTACGCCGCAGATTATCTCGGTGGCTTCGGAGCAGAAGGGGGGAGGCAGACGCTCTGGGTTCTCCCGGAGAGGAAGGAGGTGGTCCAGTCCAGGGCCTTCTCATGGATTCCGGCGTTGTGGAGGCGTGCTTTTAGTGTGCGTTGGCAGACTGTGTCAAAATCCGCTGACAGGTCCAGGAGGATGAGAGCCGCGTTTTCTCCATTGTTGAGCAGGGTCCTGATGTTGGTGGCGGCGATGAGGGCGGTTTCGGTGCTGTGTTTGCTGCGGGACTGGGACAGGTCAAGGATGTTGGTTTTTTCGAGGAATCTGGTCAGTTGTTAGTTGATGGCCTTTTCAATGACCTTCACCGTGAACGTGAACAGGGAGATGGGTCGGAAGTTTTTGAGGTCCTTGGGGTCCGCCTTGGGTTTCCTGAGTAAGTTGTTGATCTCTGCGTGCTTCCAGCTCTTCGGGAAGGTCGCTGTCTCGTAGGAGATGTTGATGGTTTTCCGGAGGTTGGGTGCGATTGTTCTGCTGGCTTTGTTGAAGATGTGGTGTGGGCAGGGGTCTTCTGGGGATCCGGAGTGGACCGTGTTCATGATCTTGATGGTGTCGTCATCCTTGTTGATGTTGTTCCTGGCGAGCAGGAGGTTGGTGCGGGTGGTGGTCGGGGTGTCGCCGGTTGCCCAGGTGGTGACGGCCTCGAAGCTGTCGTGGATGTCTGCTATCTTGCGATAGAAGAAGGTGGCTAGCGAGTCGCACAGGTCTTGTGACGGTGGGATGTTGTTGGTGTTGGAGCTGGGGTTGGAGAGTTCCTTTACGATACTGAAGAGCTCTTTTCTGTTGTGTGCGTTGTTGTCTATGCGGTCTCTGAACGCAGTCCTTTTGGCGGCTCTGATGAGTTGGTAGTGTTGGCGGGTGCATTCCTGTGGGCTGTGTAGCTTTCTTGTATTCTTTCGTGGTTCCAGTTTTTTACTAGTGTTCGGCAGGTTCTCTTGGTGGCCTGGAGGTCTGCGGTGAACCAGCTGGCTCTCTTGCTGGCGTGGGTGTTGGGGGGCTTCTTGAGCGGTGCAAGGGTGTTGGCTGAGTCGTCGATCCATTGTCTGAAGCTGCGGGCTGCAGCGTCTGGGTTGGTCGGGTCTGCGGGTGAGCTCTTGGTGAGGGCGGTGGTTAGCTGGTCCTCGGTGATGTTGCCCCAGCTGCTGCAAGGCATCTTCTGGGTGCGGTGGTCCAGTGGAGTTCGGTGGTGCAGTCGTAGAAGACGTGGGTGCTAGCTGAGAAGATGGGATCAAGCATGTGGCTGGCGGAATGAGTGGGTGTTGTGACGAGTTGTCTGAGTCCGAGGTTGTCTATCAGGGTGGAGGAGTTGGAGTCGTTGTTTTCGAGGTGGAAGTTCAAGTCCCCGAGAAGGATGTAGTCCGTGGAGGCGAGGGCGTGTGTGCTGATGAAGTCGGCGATGGAGTCGCTGAACTGTGGTCGGGGTCAGGGGGTCTGTAGATGAGGGTGCCTCTGAGGGTGGTGTTGGGGTCGGTGTGGATCTGGAAGTGCATTTGTTCGGCGATGCTGAGAGTGTCGTCGAGATTTTCAGATTGTTCCTGTGGCCGATGGCAATTCCTCCCCGTACTCCGTTGATACGGTCCTTGTGGGTGATATTGTAGTCTTCCGGGATGGCTATGGCGACATCAGGTGCCGAGGAGGGGGTCAGCCAGGTCTCCGTCAGGAATGCGACATCTAGGGCGTTGGTGTTGAGTAGGTCCCAGAGTACGACGGCGTGTTTGTGGGCAGTGCGGGTGTTGAGCAGGATGCATCTGATGAAGTTGGGTTGCTTGGAGGGCAGGTTGGCGGGCCGGATGCTGGGGAAGCTGCAGTTCCGGCAGGAGAAGGGTCCTTGGGTGTGTTTCGGGGCGGCCAGGCAGCAGTGCGAGATCATCCGGTGTTGAGTGTGTGGAGGGTGCTGGAGTCGTAGCAGAGGTGGGGGTCGTGGAGTGCGCGGGGATCAGGGGTCCTACCACTGGGCGCGGGCCAGGCGCTGACGGGCTTGTCTTAGGCACGCCCGCTGCGCGGCCTCCATATGAGGAGATGTGGGTGGGAGGAGCAGCTGGGAGGCGGGAGCAGGGTGGTGAATGGGTTTGCAGGGGGCGGGGACGCAGCGGCGGGAAACCTGGAGGGGGGAGCGGGTGGGGGTCACAGAAGGCAAAAGGGAACACAAAAGAAAGTGGGCACAAGGGTGTACAAATGGAACAAAACCAAACAGAGGGGGCACAGTAATACAGTAGCGAAATGCAAATGCGGAGCTAGGCGGAATGCCAACCAAAACGGGCGGCAGCAGCAGCGGGCTCGGGTCACACTGGGGTGCTGCGCGGCGGTGAGGGGAGCGACCTGCCTGGTGACAGGGTCAAGGGTCACTCTCTCTACCGCTGCGCAGCCTCCATATGAGGGGATGTGGGTGGGAGGAGCAGCTGGGAGGCGGGAGCGGGGTGGCGTATGGGTTTGCAGGGGGCGGGGACGCAGTGGCGGGAAACCTGGAGGGGGAGCGGGTGGGGGTCACACACCACAGGAGGTGGAGCCAGTATTCAGGCCCAGGTGCTACTCCTCCCACCACTTCTCATGCAGAAAGGTTTATTCAGCCTTGTGCTGACTCACCGTCTCCTGTAGCCACTCCAGCCCCTGTCACTCACAAACTAGACATGGAATACTCAACCTAGCAGAGTCCGGCTTGGATGGTTAGGCAAGAAAATACGTGCTTTCTAAAAGTGGTATTTTCAAAGACAGAATGTTAAAATCAACTTCACTAAAAGATGTATTTTATCAATCTAAGTTCAAATGCAAAAAGAACAATTGATGGACAGAATGCCAAACCATGTCATACATTCACCCCAGTACAGAGATCTGGGCCTAAATCCATTGTTTTTTTGCTCCCCATGCCATTCCAGTTTGGACCCAGCCATATGCAAATCAGTCTTGAGTCTGCGCCCAATGGGAACAGTCCAGCCCAAACTGCCAGGTCAGGTCCTCCCTGGACTGGAAACAAACATCATAGGACCGGTTTCAGGCTTTCAGCCCTCGTCAGCGAGGATAGCTTGACTCCAGTGGCATGGAGAGCACGGGACTCGCGTCTGGGCATACCCGTCCCACTCGGGGTGACAAGTGGAAAAAGAACAATTAATGGACAGAATGCAAAGCAATGTCATACTAAACTCGAATTTCTACCTGGTTCCCTGAGTCAGTTAGGATTATAAGATATTATAATCAAACTGCTCATTCTGGCCTATGGGTACAGGTAGCCTTGCCATAATGAAAAACGAAATTAGCTGTAATTCACTATCAAGACATGCCACATACATCAGGGCATGTCCTACCTTTTACATACAATGCACCCTGCCCCTGGGCCTACCTTAGGGTTGACTAATATGTAGAAAAGGGACGGTTTAGGGACTGGCAAGTGGGTGCACTTGCCAAGTGGACGTTGCAGCACTAGGCTGCACACAGGCTCTGCCATGGCAATGGCAGCCCTGAGTAGTAGTTTACAAGCTGCTCCGGTGGGTGGCACAATCAGTGCTACAAGCCCACCAGCAGCATTTGATTTACAGGCCCTGGGCACAAGCAGTGCACTGAACTAGGGTCTGACAAGTAAATAAAATAAGCACATCATGGAGTCACTAATCCATTACATCACTTTAACACAGCGAGCACTTGCACTGTGGCACTGGATAGCAACGGCACAGTGCCCAAAGCATCTAGACCAACAAAACATATAGCAAAAACCCAGGACGCAATAGCAAAAAAATGGAAGCGAGACCCACGCCAATGGTGCCAGATCTAACAAGGAGGAATACACAAAGCCCAATTGCCAACTACACCCTCTCATGTGACCAGAGATGAGCTGTAGGCACCAAAAGGTTAAGTAAAAAAAAAGTAATCTTTCTAAAAGTGACATTTCCAGAACTGTAATTCAACTTAAGTTAGGGTTTTACATTTGGATTCCAGAGACTCCAAATATGAACTAGTTATCGCTTCCCATTTGGAAATTACATTTTTAAAATGTAATGCCAACTCCAAAGTTATCCTATGGGAGGGATAAGCCTTGCAGTAGTGAAAACAAATTTAAGGGTTTTTCGCTACCAGGACATGTAAAACTTGCACATATCCAACTCTTTTAATGCACTGCTCCCTGCCCTTGGGTTCAAGTAGGTTCAGTTGTGGCTGGTCAGCTGGGCAGTTGTAGGGAGGTCTCTGTTTCTTGTTGTGTCCCTGCAACTCTCACAGAAGGTCAGCCAACGGACCCTTAGAGCCACTCTGGGTTGGCCTGGGATGAAGGTAAGCCCGATCAGTCTTCCTTCTCAGACAGCAGGGCAGTCCTCTGGCAGCAGGGTAGCCATTCTGTAACTTCCACAGGTCCAGGTATGTTCTAGAAAGTGGTTCTGGAGGTCCAATTGTCATATTTCAGTTGGAATTGGCCCTTTTTGCAGGGTCATCCCAGAACTTTTTTCCTTCCTCCTGTATTTTTTCTGACCTGTTGTTGATGTTTTTATGACTTTGGGCACTTTATCACTGCTATTCAGTGCTAAAGTGCTTTTGCTCTCTGTGGTGAACTTGGTAAGAATGGTCTACAACTGTTTGGCATATTTAATTTACATATCCGTCCCTTGTACAGTGGTATCCCATATACCCAGGGCCAGTAAATTAAATGCTACTGGTGGGCTTGCAGCACTGCTTGCGCCACCCACCAAAGTAGCCTTTCAAACCTGTCTCTGGCCTCTGCTACTACAGGGCCTATGTGCACAGTTTACTGCTGCTGTGACGTGGCTCATAAAGTGGTTGCCAAGTCTGTGACTCCCCTTTTTACTACAGATCAGTCACCCCTAAGGTAGGCCCTAGCTAGCCCTATGGGCAGGGTGCGCTGTATGTAGAAGGTAGGACATGTGCCTTAACTGTGTAGCATGTCCCGGTAGTGACAAACAGCCTATTTGGTTTCTCACTTCTGTGAAGCTGCCCTCTCCTAGGAATGCATTGGGGATTCCCTGATATGTGCTTAGTGGTAATTCCTGATCTGAGAGGGGTAGCGTGATCAAGTTTGGTATCTTTGGAATAGTAGTGATAAATCCTGCTTATTGGTGTAAGCAGATTTATTATTACTATTTCAGAAATGCCCCTTTTAGAAGTAGGCATTTCTGTGTGCTATGTGTCTTTGTGCCTGCCTGATGTGTATTGACCGTCTGGTTCTGACTGACTGAAGACAGGGGAGGTGCATTCACTCCAGCCAGTCCCTGGGGGGGGGGGGGGGTTGAGGTGTCTCCTGACCAACCTGGCTGACTCAGCACTAGGCTGAAAAGACCTTGGCTGAATTTAGAGTAGCAGGAGGGGTTTCCCCTGGCACCTGAATAGGCCTGGTCTCCATTTGGAGTGGTGGGAGGAGTAGCACCTGCACCTGAATTGGGCTGTTCCTGCCTTCCACAATGATGGATCCGCCCCCGTGGTGTGTCTGGAGCCAGGGCTTACACTTTCAATGGAGGTTGTTGGGCACTGTAATTATATTTTTTAAGTGCCCCCAGAGCTGCTTTGGACTGGGCCCAGAGCCTGTGCCAGGGGGAAGAACAACGACTTTGTGGATTATAAGTACTGGGGCTGTGACCCCATGTCTGAGGAACTTCTTGGGCTTTAACTGGTACTGAAGAGAAGAAGCTGCATGGGGCAGAAGGACTGGCATGCTGGCAGAAGGAACCACCACTTGGGCTTTCCTAGTGTGCTGATCTGGGGCCTGCTGGGCTACCGGAAGGACTTCAACTTTGCTGAGAGTCCGTGATGTGCTGGCCTGCCTGCCTGCACCCAACTCCCCGAGCGTGCTCCAAGCCAGCCTGTGGTGAAGCGCTGCTTAGCTTCAAGGCTTGGCAAGTCGTACCCTTTGGAAGCGCCTCGCTCTAGTTATTGGAGCCAGAGGCGAGGACTCATTCCGCCATGAAGCGTGGGTGGAGCGATTCTGCTCTCCACTGTTGATGTGGACCGGGCGGTGCGAGCACTGGGGATTTGCCGCAATCCACCGTAGAGCCCGTGTGGATCGCAGTTGATTCTGAAAGCGCGGTTGCTCGCCAGTTGAGTGAAGCGCAGCAGTCCCTGGCTGAAGCTGGGAACAGGAGCAGCAGCTCGCTGCAACTCAGCAGAAAACTCCCGCCGCAGCCGGAAGCCAGGCAAGAGTGTTGGGCCATGTGGCCGAGCCTGGTTGTGGTCTGGTCCAAGCGGATCCATGTACCCGAAAGTGAACAGCGAGAGAGCTGAGTCTTCGTGCTCTGTTTTTCCCTGGCCCGGCGAGGCACGAACAGAAAACTGCGTCTGTGTCACCTGGCTGCCACTGCCCGTCCTTGTATTTGCGAGGAGCCGCCAATTGTGGTTCTAGTCTCTGTGGGGCAGGGGAGTTGGCCATTTTCAGTTGGTGCGGAGGAAGGGAAGCAAGGTGCCAGCTTCAACCCCCAGTCGATGGCTGTGATCAGAGAAGGTCTCCCATGTGGTGAGCATGCTGGGGCCCACAATTGTTCCCCACCGTTAGGGTACTGCTGCAATGGTGTTGGCAGCTACACCGCATGCCTGCGCGTTGCCGGGGGCCATTACTCCGGTGGAGGGGGACCGAGTGTGGTCCCTCTGCCTCCAGAAGGCATTATTTTTGGATACCGTTCCGCCTTCCTGAATACAGGACCAGAGGTGAGGTGCCCTATCGCCTAGGGGAGACTGTGATAACAAATAGGCCTTCTGGGTAAATTGTAGCTGCAGCATTTTCTGCATACTGCTGATTAAGCACTGATGTGGATATATGTGGTAATATGCCTACTGTTGGCCTGAGGTTTCCAATGTGTGCAATCCAATAGTCCCTACTATGGTGCATTGCTGACTATGTTGGTTATGCCTGATGTCTTTATGCTAAGTACAATTTCTACCAGTAGTTACTTGGTGAGGACAACTGTAATGTTTATGACAATGTCCTGATTGGCCTGGTGATTTATGTAATCACAGTGAAGTCATGACAAGTGCCAGTGGCACAGTGTAATATATGTGATTGTGTTCTAGTGTGTGTTTATGGATAATACAAAGGTTATTTTTCTATGACCTTGTGTGGAGTTTCTTTTGTGGTGTGTCTAGTGTGTCACTGCTGTATGAGTGTGTTGCCCAAACGCTTTACACGTTTCCTCTGGGATAAGCCTGATTGCTCTGCCAAGTTACCAAGGGGGGGAGCCGGGGTTATCTTCAGTGTGTAACTCCCTTGCTCTGACTAGAGTGGTGTGTACCCTACCCAACCAGAAACCCAATTTTTTAACAATTTGATTCCAGCCTTTGTGTGCGAAGAACTCCCTGCCCTAGCACCACATCTGGTTTTCGAAGGTTCTTCTCCATCCCCGGCCAAGGCTCCAAACTGTCTAGGGGAACAATAGCAACAGCAAGCTTGGTGTCATATTCCTTTATGTGTGCAGGAGGCAAAGCCCTTTCAAGGTTAATCAGAACTGGCTTTCAACTCCTGCCCCAATCATATACTAGGATGACCCATCCTATCCACACATAAGCCACCTTTGTGCTACTGTCTGGAAACACTACACTATCCCCAACAGCAGATCCATTCAGAGTCATAGGACCCAGGACACTTGCAGAAGGCACAAATGGTTAGGACAAGAAAACGCCAACTTTCTAAAAGTCCAAGCAAAGAAAAGAGTTTGAATTTGTGACCCTCTCCCAAACGCACAGCAATAACCTTTGGTACTCAACAGACTCCATTTTCAATTTGGTCATCCATTTTCTTACATTTTTCACCATGTTTCCAACCAATGTTTATTCATAACTTTCTCCATCCACATGCCTGGCACCGTGTTTTCCCATTGCTTCAAATGCTCAAGTTATGCCTGTCCATCCCTTTTTCTAAAGCATGTGGGGAATACATCGTTTATCCTGAAGAATCATCTTGGCATAAACCCACTACATTTCGTGCAATGTGCCCCAACGCCCTCCTCTCTCCCCTTCTGAACACCAGCGCCCCCACTCACCCGGACCTGTGGCGGGGCTCCTCCTCCGGTGCTGCGGGACTCTCCCGGCCTTGCTCTGGGCTCTGTCGGCGGCGTCTATGGTTGGGAAGAGAGCAGCGTGTCTCTTCACTGGCCGTGGGCGGGGCTCTCCCTTCCAGACGGGAGCCTCGCTGGTGGCCGCAACTCTGCTCCTGCACTACGGGGCTTTCCCTACTCCTGGGAGCCCTGGGGGAAGTACGTCGACTTCCTGTTGTCCCGCGGTCCCGCCCCCGGCCTGCCTGACTTCCTGGTGCGGGGACAATCTCGGGCTCGATCCGGGGTAGGCTCCTGTGTACTTAAATAATAAAAATAGCAGCAAGGTCCCTGGCGGGTTGGGCACATGCCAGGGGATTTTCCACAGCTGATCTTGCGGGGAAAATGCCGGGTGGGCACCGGCTACGAACAGAAAGCGCTCCCAAGCGCTAGGGCAAAATAAAGCGCTCCCAGTCGCTGGAGGATCACAAACACCCAAAGTAGCAGCAGGAAGGCTACAACAAGCCTTGGCAACTTCCAAAAAGGACAAAATGGGTCCCAGAAGTCCAGGATTAAAGGTGGAGCACAGAAGCTCCCAGAAAAAGAAAGTCCATCAGGTGTCCAGGAGCTGGGCAGGGCCCAGGGAGGCACGCCTTCCCCTGGGCCCCAGCAGCAGCACCCTCCTGGTTGATTCCAGTCAGAAACAAGAACATTTTACAGGAGGTCACAGCCTCTTTTTATACACAAAATCCTTTGTCTAGCAGGGTGCAGGCAATGTGAGAACCAGCTACAACTGGTTATGGGGAACTCCTTTCACTGGCCAGGCTAGGGACATCAGACGCACCACAGGGGGTGGATCCAGCTTTGTGGAGGGAAAACCCAGCCCTATTCAGGTCCCAGGTATACCCCTCCCTCACATCAGCATGCTAATCTCTCCATTCATCACTGGGGCAAACCCATCCTGACTCCTGGAGCCAGGCTCACCAGCCAGCTCCAGCCAATCACACGCCAGACACAAATTACACAAACATGCCAACTTCTAGAAGTGGCACTTCCACACTAGACACAATCATGCCGCATACATCATTGGGCAGCATTCAATCTCACAAGTTTGCACATACCAAACTCGACCCTGCACTCCCCACACATCAGGAACTACCATGGTCACACATATTCCCCATGCATACCCTAACCCGCTCAAAAACACTCTGCTAAAGCCTCTGTTAAAAAAACCCTCGCTCGACAAAAATGAGCTAAAAAACTACCGTCCAATTGCCAGTCTTCCTTTCACTGCAAAGACAATCGAAAAGATCATGAACACCCAGATCTCTGAGTTTATTGAAGTACACCAGCTCCTTGACAACACGCAGTTTGGGTTCCGGAAATATCACGGGACTGAGACAGCCCTGATCAAAGCCGCTGATGACATCAGGGTCATTAGGGACCAAGGTGGCACTGCCATACTGGTTCTGCTAGACCTATCAGCGGCTTTCGACACGGTCGATCACAACATCTTGGTCGACCGTGTCCAAGGATTTGGCATCTGTCATACGGCTAAAAACCTAATTGCCTCTTTCCTCGCCAATAGAACGCAGGCGGTCATCCTAGGACCCTTTCAATCAGCACAACTCTCCGCCCCCTGTGGTGTTCCTCAAGGCTCATCCCTTAGTCCGACACTCTTCAACATCTATGTGTCGGACCTAGCTAAGACCATCAAAGCACATGGGATGAGCCTTACTTCGTACGCCGACGACACCCAACTAGTGTTGGCGATCAAAGGTGACGGAGAGCAAGTTGCTGAAAAATTCAAGAAAGGGCTCCTAGATATAGGAGATTGGATGGCGACAAACTGCTTAAAGCTTAACTCAGAAAAAACTGAGGTACTCATTTTCGGTCCATAATCCCCAGCCTGGTCCACCAGTTGGTGGCCAGAGACCTTCGGTTCCCCTCCCACACCGACCTCGAAGGTCAGGAACCTGGGGGTTATCTTCGATGATGGACTGAACTTCATGGATCACGCCAACAAGACAGCATCCACAGCGCACCTAAAACTAAAAATGATTCGCAAAATACGTCCTTTTCTCCCCGAATCTGCGATTAAGACACTGGTCTCTGCTCTTGTCCTCTCATCCTTGGATTATTGTAATGGTTTATTTCTTAATGCGCAAACTCGAGTCACTACAAAACTCCAAACTATACAAAATGCAGCAGCCCGTCTCATCACCGGCAAAACAAAGTTCGAACCCATTGCCAAAAACATAAAAGACCTCCATTGGCTGACTGTACAAAAAAGAGTCCACTTTAAGGCCCTCTGTATAGTTTTTAAATCAGTCAATAATCAAGGACCACATTTTTTACGAGACAAACTTCAATTCTACAAGCCTACAAGAGCTTTACGCTCAGCCACCCTTAACCAACTGCTTGTCCCACGCACCAAAACAGTGTCCTGGGGGGACCGTCGCTTTTTGGTGGCGGCCCCCAGACTTTGGAACACCTTGCCTCTTAACATCAGACGAAGTGCTACGCTGTTCCAGTTTCGTAAGCTTCTGAAAACCTGGCTTTTCTCTCAGTAACCCATTCTAATCCGTCAACCTGTTTATTCTTTCATTCTTCACTCTCTTCAATAATGGTTTTGAGCGCCTTGACGCCCAAGGGTATAAGCAGCGCTTTACAAGTGTTAAAAATAAATAAATAAATAAATTCCTATGGGAGGGCAGGTCACTCACCACACACACAGAGAGCGCGCGCACTTTACACTGGACCACAGTGAAAAAGTGCGCAGAGACCTAAAATCACCAACACCAGGTTACAGAAACAGGCTAGGCAAAAGCAAAAATGTTTTTGGGTGAACCTGCCAAAAAGGGCCGGGTCCAACAGAAACATGGTGGAAAATTAAAGAAAATGGATGACCAAATTAAAAATGGAGACAGTGGGTATCAAAGGATGTTGCTGTGCAATTGGGAAAGGGGCACAAATTGCTCTTTTCTTTGATTGGATGTATATGCAGGTCCCAGTGGGGCAGAGCACAAACCCAGTCTGCACGCTGAAGATTATTTGTCATGCCTCGAGCAATCGTGAACATTGTAAAGAGTGATGGTGTGCATTCTATCATTTAATTTTGAACTTTCTAAAAGTGCAATTTTCAGAATTGTGACTTAAAATCCGACTTTACCATTCAAGAGGATTTTAAATACAATTAGTTTGAGTGTTTACAGCATATATCTATCTGCTCCTAATCCAAAGTTATAACTTATTTGGTGTAATAATGTAATTCAGTGGTATTCTATCAGAGAGAGGGCCTTACAACAATAAAAAATACTTTAGGAGTGTTTCACTATTTTAGAGCATGTAAAACTTGGGCACGCATGCCCTACTTTTTAAATACAGTGCACCCTGCCTCTATGGTCTATTTTAGGAGTAATTTATATGTTTTCAAAATAAATCCTTAGGACTGGCAAAAGGCTTATTTTGCTAGGTTGAAATGGCAGTTTAAATATGGACTACAGGCTGCAGTGGCAGGCCTGAGATACGATTTAAAAGGCTACTTTAGTGAATGACACAGTGAGTGCTGCGGGTCCACTAGTAGCATTTAATTTACTGGCCCTGGATACCGGTACCCTTTACTAGTGACTTAAAAGTAAATGAAATGTGGCAATTCGATATAGTCTGCGTTTACCATGTTTGAAGAAGCGGGCATAAGCACCTTAGCTCTGGTTAGCAGTGGTAATGTGCGCAGGGTCCTAATGCAAACACAAATGAAATCAGCAAGACAGGAGGAGTGACGGGGAAAAAGTTTGGGGAATACCATGCCAGGGATGTCCGGTCTAATATCTCTTTAGAACAAAAACTAATAAACACTGCTACTCCCTACAATTACTGAACGTTTCTGCTTTCTTCAGCAGCCAATCTGCTTATGACAGCGTATGTCAAGCACTGCAGCATGTTTTTTTTGTAGTAGGTGGCAGGGAGGCAAATAAGTCCCACAACCATAAAAAAGGGGAAAAAGACAGGCAAGGTACATCACCTACATCTCCACTCAGGCCAACATTAGACCGCACATTGTGACAGCCAGAAGCAACATACAAAGCACCGTTCCATAAACAATTAGTTGTTCACTATCCTCCACGTCCCACTTAGAATCAGCTGCTTCATTACACTTTTTAGAAGGTAAAATGACACCAATAAAATGAGACGACATATTCAAATATTTAATCACTGAATTCATTGATGTCAGCCGTAACCTTGCATATTAAGAATGAATACCAATTGCAATCTCAGAGTGCCATTTCTACTAAGCCATTGGTATTTTCATTATGATGGACCATATTATTGAACATCATAGAAGCAAAGTATGCACTCCTCAAATATTTTGAATTTAAAAAGCCAAAATCTAAAACCTGTTGTTAATTTCTTTAAAATAGAAGGAATCATAATGCAGGAGCAATGTTAAAAAAGTCACCAAACCATCAGGGAGACTTATTTGCTTTCCAGCGCATCTGGGATAATAATTTTTATTTATTCATACGCTATTTTGGGTTGCCAGTTCTCTTCCACAGTCTTCTGATGTAGCCTAAACAAGTTGTTTTTGCTGCAGTCATTTGGGTGTAAATCTGATGGAGTTTTGATTTTTCTGATTGTCATGCCTCCTGATTCCTGTGGCATGTGGAGGTGAGACATGACCTCCATGTGCCACAGGAATATTGTGGCATATGGAGGATATTGTGTTTGTGACATGACTCACTTGCATTTTGTGTTTACTTTGCCATGTATAGCTGCCTCAGGATTTTAAGTGTGGACAAAGATAAGGTCCACCTGTCATCATTGACTCAGCACTCTTTTAGCACTGTGATACATTAATGAGACTTGGGGCTCAGGTGAAGTTGGTTGAGTAAGTGCAGACCGTGACCTATGGGTACTAGACTAACGGTTGTATGACGTTTCAACGCATGCTTTTACAACGCATGCCATTATGACGCAACTTTTACAACGACTTGCGTTGGGGGGCGCTGGATAGTGAATGGTTTAATTTACTATTCCAACTCCAGTCCCTGTGGATAGTAGGGAAGGTGTTGGATAGTAATTAAACTATTCCCTATCCTAGAGCACCCTCCAGCGCATTTTGTTGTAATGACTTGCGTTGTAACAGTTGTGTCGTAATGGTAGTGCGTTGTAAAAGTTGCGTTGTAAAGGATGTTTCCCAGACTAACTCGGCAACCTGGATGGGGCTGTAGTGCTTGGTGTAGACCTATGTCTTTCCACAATAGTATTGCACTATTGTGCAACACACATCAGGGAAGGATGAGTGTGCACAATGATTTAGGTGAGCATAGAACCCTACCTAGATACCACCCAATTTAAATCTGCATTTGAAGCACAGATTGAGGATGACAGTCGTGTGCTCTGTGAGACCTCTGGGTCAGTTTGATTGTGCTATCTTCTACCTTTGTTAAAATAGGTCAGTGGGGTGAGGAGATGAAGAGGCTTTATGCACCATCTCCTCCAGCGAAAGTCATTGCTATTATTTTTAAGGGTGATTTTATTTGATCTATTTCTAATTCTGCGAATAAACATGCAGTCCAGGTGGGCATTTGCAATGGTCACGTTGCAATACAAAAAACAGAAGAGGGACCCTGAAACCTAAACCAGATGGAGGGAAGGGGAACAACCCACCAGGGCAAAGTAAGTACCAAACAACATGAAAAGGGGAGTCCCCAGTTATAAAAAGGACAGGAAAGTTCCAAATATAAATCAAACCACCCACAAAACAGCTGAATATTTTTCTAATTTTTATTTTTATTTTTATTCGCATGACGATATATCACATTTAATTAGTAAATCACAATCCAAAATTCATTTAGTCATCTTATATATAAAATGTCATTTTGTCTGGTTAACATACATAAAGAAGCAGAACATCAGCCAAGGGACACAAAAAAATCGCGCACAATTCACTCATTCATTCAATCAACCACTGACTCATTCCCAAACAGTGCAAACATTCAAACTCGAACAAAACAACATTTTATCAGGCGTGCAAGAGAAGCGCTGACGCGCGCCTCGGAACGAAGGCAATTGAGAATTCCTTCATCAGGGCGCATAAATAGGATTACATAATCAGCACTGTCTTTAATGATCCGAAGTATATGAAGACCCAATTTAAAATGTGTCCTAATCTTAGTCAGGGCTGGCGAAGCATACCTGTGGGCGAAAAAAATATAATATATACATGATAGTACACTGATATTTCATAGGTAAGATTCATAGGTCACAAATATAAGCAAGGCAGTGTGCACTCACGCATTCTTACAGACATGCACTCACACCCTTTGTGATAGGACAAGATAGAGTAGAATCTCAATCAGTACCTTATAAACCTTAGAATAGAAGCAGTATCGCTGTGTCCGAAGCCATCACCAAACGAAATAAAAAAATCCCAAAAAAAGAATCAAGAGCATAAAGAGAAATAGAAGGAAGAAAAATATTTAAAGATAAAGACATACCAATGAGTACGTGTAAGGGGACTCCCTACAAGACTTGAAGGAGAATATACAAGCAGGGAGGACCGCGAAGCACCGTGGTATAAAAAGTAAGGGATGCCGGTCATCAGATTCCGCAACTAAAAAATACACAGGAGATGATCCATTTGTGACCAAGAATTCGATTTCTTCAATAAAACTTATTTCAAAATTCCCGGTTCTATATGGACTGCCTAAAATGCACAAGAGTCTCATGTCTCCTCCATATAGACCAATTGTGTCCACTATTGCATCACTAACGGAACCCTTGTCCAAATTTGTGGACGCCTGCCTGTCACCTATCATTTGTCGCCTCCCTGCCTATGTTCGAGATACAGGCCACCTTATCACCAAGATGATTGAAGGCCTGGATTTCAACATTCACACGGATATACTAGTCTCAATGGATATTGAGGCATTATATACAAACATCCCGCAGGAAGGCGCACTAGAGACTGTTAAGAAGATGCTTGATGGTTCAGATTGTCCATCTGAGAAGCTATTTATTTTGGAATGCCTAGCCATTGTGCTCAAAGAAAATTACTTTGAGTTCAATAAAGTCATCTACCAGCAAGTGCTGGGCATCAGTATGGGTGCAACTTGCGCTCCGAATGTGGCGAATGCCTATATGGGCGCCTTCGAAGAAAGGTTCATTTACAACAAAATTGCCCCATTTTTGCAACCATATGTCACCCTATTCCCTGGTAAAAAGATGACTAGCAGTTGGTGGCTGACGAAGGATGGAACTGTCATCTGTTGCACCAGGGAGGGCAGCATACTTATGTGTGAAACATAGGTTGCACATTGGCGGTACGCCATCAATGACAATTGTCATAATGTGATCTCTGCTTGGTTGGCTGTAGTTCCATGTGTGAAGTCGATGGTTCCTAGTACATGGGGAAACCAAGAAATGACCTCCTGTTGCGGTGGCTATTGCATGGTCATTAACTGTGGAACTCAACCGGCAATGCACCTCAATACCTGGTGCAAGCTCCAGGAATTGCCTGCATGTGAGATGGCAGCTTTGGCACCTTGGGTACAGAGGAAACAGCATCTCGGTGTGTGTCTCCTTTCTCCTCCTCAAGTGGTTGCTCTTCAGGTGTGAGGGCCGTGCAACAAATACAGAGACCGACTTGGTAGAAAAGTAATTGTGCCTGCAGCGGGTTTTGTTGTGCTGATGATCTCAATGTGGTTGGTTGCTTGATGTGGCGCAGTTTGTGAGTGGTCTAGTGCAAGTGTTGTTAGTGAGGCCCCATTCCCTTGGATTGGTGGATTTCTGCAGATCTTAAAGTATCCTTTTTCAGATGGATTTTTTAAAATGTGTGTTTATTTAAGTGATGTACTGTGCGTGGTTGGGCTCTGCTTGTTGTGTTCATATGAGCTCAAGCGTCTTTATTTGTGATTGCTGATCCATGTTCCCAGTCGCAGCATTATTGTCTTTTTTCGTTTGTTTGTTTTTTAAACTATTTTTCTGTTTTTTGAATGTATGCCTACTGTGTGAGTACATTTTATATTTTATTGTGGGTGTTTTTATCTTTTCCCAAATGATTAATTACGTAAGAACTTAACTTTTCTGATAAATGGTGATAAAGAAGTTTTAATATGAACTTTTGCTGTCAGGCAGATACTGTCTTTATTGAAAGCCGTTAAGCTGGCTCAGCTGTTGCATGTAAATTCCCTTTTTGTCTGGTTTAAAACTTCATCTTCATCTACCGACGATCTGTCGAAGATTGCTCCTTATTCACATTCGTTTTCGGTTTTGTTATCCCTCAGACTATGATCTCCGTTTTGTTCCCTCCAGCAGGTTTATTGATGTTTAAGCCAGAGAGGATGTATTCTGATACAGCGGATTTCACTGCAAAGCTTTACGGCCCTTGGAGGCGCTTCATGTCTACTTGCCTTTGCTGATTTACACTTTTTGTTTTTACAGCAATTTAAAGGCCTTACTGTTCCAGTCCTTCAGCACTCTGTTATCCCGGATGTTTTGCTAGTCCCAGTCATTGGTCCAAGGTTTGTCGTCTTTACAGTTTGTTATAATTAACATTCAGCAGTAATTACGTTTTCTGAACGTATTGAAATTATCTAGGGGATGCAGGGAAGGATTTCACAAACTATGTGGCTTGATGGTTACTTTCAGAACCTGACACCCCCCCCCCCCCATAAGTGCCTGAAATACATACCTCATTACATACATTGCCTGCAGACACATTAAAATGTATCTTTATGTATTGTAAGGATTCCGATGGTAAGGAATACCAACTTTAATGCAGGGGGGATATTCTCCCTACCAAAACGTTGTGGTTCTTTTCCTGTTACAAGCATGTTTCTACTTGACACACTTATAACAAGAACAAGCATTGCCAATTGTTTCCCATCTGTCCATTCTTCTGTCCTTCCAGCCATTCACCTGGCAAACTTGTCACACTTCCATCCAGGTTGCTTCCAACCATCCATGCTTCCACTATCTAGTCATTCTTTTATCCTTCTCGTCCCTTTTTCCTTCTACCGTCCATTCTTTCCCCTGTCTATTTACCCATCTTTTTTCTTCTCTACTTTCCTTATCCTTTTCACATGCTCATCATTTTTCTGTGTTACTGTTTTTTCCTATTTTAGTAATTTTATTTCTGTGTTTCCTTCACTGTACATTCCAGCCCACATCCCATGTGAATAGTATGTCCATACAGCGTTAATTATAGCAGTCTGCAGATGGAAGCAACCCGTGAGTAGCCAATTATAGTTTTGGTAGATCCAAGTTCTCTACGCCATCAGCAGCCCCGACCTAAGCTGCTAGAGCGGGTTGTTCCTTAACTTTGATCCGCTCCCATAAGGCTTCGTCAGTGTTCATCTGTGAATATGGAGCTCATTAAAAAAACATGCTGCAGCAATGTCTTGTATGATAAAGAATTTAATGTGTGATGATTCCTTGCACTATTAAGAAGTAAAAGAGTTCCTCAAGCAGAATGACGCACCAAACAGACTGTAGCAAAAGATACCTAAGGTCTAAAAATGCATCACTAGTCACGTGCAATTATTACAAGTGACTAGTGCTGCCTCTGACTGACCTCTTGAACTGAGGCTGAGAGAGAACAAATGATGCTGACATAGAGCTCCATCAGCAGTCTGTGCTCACTCCCCCCCCTTCCATATTCTTGGAAGGAGAAAGGACCACGAAGGCTGAATATCACAGTGCGAGAGACCTGTCACGCGCTGCTCTCTTCCCTGCCTGTCACGCGCTGCTCTCTTCCCCGCCTGTCACGCGCTGCGCTCATCTCCTGCCTGTCACGCGCTGCGTTCATCCCCTGCCTGTCACGCGCTGCGTTCATCCCCTGCCTGTCACGCGCTGAGCTCACCCCCTGCCTGTCACGCGCTTCGCTCACCCCCTGCCTGTCTCGCGCTGCGCTCATTCCCTGCCTGTCACGCTCTGCTCTCAGCCCCCGCTCTTTACAACTTTGGACTTCATGCTGCTGGGCACCTAGAGCAGTGGGAAACAGGCCCTAGGCTGTGTGGGGTGCATTTTCTCAACCTCTCCCTATCCAGGTGTTACAGAAGGCCTGCGGGAACAGGCCAAAGCTATTGCAAGGCCTCTTGTGCTTCTACACCCTCTTCACAGGGTGTGACTTTACACCAGCCCCCTGGTTGAAGCACCCTCTATAGTCCCTGGCTCTCGTTCACTGTTTTTCCAGCATTCACGATGCCCTCCTAAATGTACCAATTATAATTACTTAGGGCTCTCGGTGTTATGTATTTCTTTTTAGGTCTCGCCTATTCCATTCCCCAAGGAATGAATATGCGAGTCTAATGCAGCTAAACCACTACTTAAACTCAAGGCTCTCAAAAGGCTCTCCAAAAGCGGATTTTTAACAGTTCACGAGAATCACGTGACCACAAGCTCCTCGTGCACGAGCTCGCATTCCATCATCAAAGGCAGCCCAACCTCCCTCACACAAGCTTCTCCCAGCAGGCAGCCCGTCCCCCTCCCTCTCCATATGGTCGCTCGAGTTGCCCACCCCCTCCCTCTCCAGCGCCTGCCTTCTCTCTGCCCACGCATCGCAACTTGTTTAAATTTCAGCTCCTTGAGATTTTTCGCCTTAAAGTGCTTTGGGTCCAAACTACCCACTCACCCTCTTTGTCATTCACATTACTTGCGGGCTACTCTTTTATTTAATACACAGACTTGCTCTTCACTACACCTTTCACGGCCGCAGGCCGTGACTTGCATTTCTACTCTCCTCAGCCCATGTAGACACCACACCATGACTCGCATTCTTGAAGGCAATCTCCGCCCCCCTGGTGTTTCTGGCTTTTCTCGAGAGCTTCAAAGGCTTCACGGCCGCCAGGCCGTGCAAATCACTTCATCTCAATGTGCTTGTTCATCTATGTGCACTGAATTGTGGCTTCATTCATACTAGTCATGCCTTACTCCCCAGTTGCGAGAGTAATTCACCCAAACTTTACTCATTCAGCCGTTATCCCGTAACAGCAGTCAACATGTGTCTGTCCTCCATTAGGATTCCAATCTTTCGGCCAGTGTCCCTCATCTGCAACTTAACTGTGCCGAGCCCCCATTATCCTCTACCCACCCTTGACAAGCTTACTTCTTCAAGGGTCGGTGTTGCCTTATCACGTGGGGTTTATAAATGAGCCTCGCCGCATTAAGAACCAATCCAGAAATACAAAATTTCTTTAAAAATGTATAAATAAATCAAAACAAAAGATAACCCTTTATAATGTCGATAGCTCATATCGTCATCTCCTATTTCCTTCTGACTATTTGCCAGCGTGGACTCGCCTGAGCCGTATGGGGAGCAGCAGCCTTTGATGTGCCGGCCGGCCATGCAGTGAATAATTCAGGGAGGAGAAATGCCATCTGGTGCTTTGTGCTCGGCCTCAGGCCGGCATTTCTCCTCCCCTAATTATTCACTGCATGGCCGGCCGGCACATCAAAGGCTGCTGCTCCCCATGCTATGTCGTCACTTTCCTCTGCCTTTAACTGTGCTAGCAAAGATGTCACCATACGGCCTCTGAGGCTGGCTGCTTCACCCCGTTGGGTTGCCCAGAAGTAGCAGACTGTCTCACAAGTGACTGAGTCTCTCCCAGCCTTATTCTGCCAATGTCACTCACTCTACCCGAATATTACCAGCCCTTCAGGAGCACCAAATTGACTCACGAGTTACCGACTCTGTCCCAGCCCTACCAGCCCTTTAGAAACACCCTCTCGCCCAAGTCACTGACTCTGCCCCAATATTACCGGCTCATTTGAAGAATCAAGCTGTCTCACGAATGACCAACTCTGTCCCAGCCCTATCGGCCCTTCAGAAGCACACTGTTTACCAAGTTAATAAATCTGCCCCAATATTTCTGGCCCTTCATCCACCCGCCAACTCCACCATCCAACTCCACCATCCAACTCCACCCTCCAACGCCACCCTCCAAATCCACCCTCCACATCCACCCTCCAAATCCACCCTCCAAATCCAACTCCACACTCCACCCTCCAACTACAACTCCACCCTCCAACTACAACTCCGCCCTCCAACTACAACTCCACCATCCAAATCCAAATACACCCTCCAACTCCACCCTCCAAATCCACCTTCCAAATCCACCTTCCAACTCCAGCCTACAACTACACCGCCTCCTTCTCTAACGCCTTGTTCTCTTCTCTTCTCCTGTGCTGATCTGCTGCTCTCTTCCACCCGCCTCCTTCTTTAACTTCCTGGTCTGTTCTCCCATGCTGATCTGCAGCCCTCTTCCACCCGCCCCCTTCTCCAACTCCCTGTTCTCTTCTCCCGTGCTGATCTGCTGTTCCCTTTCACCGCCTCCTTCTCTAACTCCCTGTTCTCTTCTCCTGTGCTGATCTGCTGCTCTCTTCCACCCGCCTCCTTCTTTAACTCCCTGTTCTCTTCTGCTGTGCTGATCTGCTGCTCTCTTCCACATACATCCTTCTCTAACCACTCACACACACACACACACACACACATACAACCACACACACAACCACACAAACACACACAACCACACCACACACACAATCTCACACCCAACCACACCCAACCACACCCAACCACACCCAACCCCACACCCAACCCCACACCCAACCCCACACCCAACCCCACACCCAACCCCACACCCAACCCCACACCCAACCCCACACCCAACCCCACACCCAACCCCACACCCAACCCCACACCCAACCCCACACCCAACCACACACACAACCACACATACAACCACACACAACCACAACCACACACCCAACCGCACACCCAACCACACACCCAACCACACAACCACACACCCAACCACACAACCACACACACACAATCTCACACACAATCTCACACCCAACCACACACACAACCACACACCCAACCACACACCCAACCACACACCCAACCACACACACAACCACTCACACATACAACCACTCACACATACAACCACTCACACATACAACCACTCACACATACAACCACTCACACATACAACCACTCACACATACAACCACTCACACAACTACATACACAACCACACACACAACCACACACACACAAACACACACATCTGTCGCCCTCACTCTATCTATTCCCCTCACTCTATCTATCGCACTCACTCTATCTCTCTATTGCCCTCACTATCTAACAATCTATCGCCCTCACTCACTCTATCGCCCTCACTCTATCGCCCTCACTCTATCTATCGCCCTCACTCTATCTATCGCCCTCACTCTATCTATCGCCCTCACTCAATCTATCGCCCTCACTCTGTCTATCTATCGCCCTCACTCTGTCTATCGCCCTCACTCTGTCTATCTATCTATCGCCCTCACTCTGTCTATCTATCTATCGCTATCTATCTATCGCACCACCACAGCATCACTCAGGGGCACCACAACATCACTCAGGGGCACCACAACATCACTGAACGCCACCGCATCACTCATCGCCACCACAACATCCCTCTGCGCCACCACATCATCAATCAGTGCAACCATTCAACAACAACTAGTTCAAATATGTTCTCTCAATGTTTAAATCTTTATTACAAATGTCACAAAAAGACGTTAATATTTCACTTCTGTTCTTGGATTTTCGTCACAATAAAATACACTGAACATAATCTTCACAAAAGGTAATTACAAAAGTTTAAGCTATTGCCATTCTAAATTACAATAATTGTTATTTAAGTATTATTTAAAAAAATTAAAAGCCATTGTTATTTGTAATATCAATACATCTAAGTCACATAAATACAAAACATGTTGCATTACAAATGCTATGTCACATTTGCAAAAGTTAAAAGTATTGGCATTGTAAATGACAAAGCTATTAATTTCGCTATTTTCAAAACCAACACATAAATATAAAATGTGTCATTTACAAGACCAATAGCTTAAACTTTCCTAATGTGAGACCTATTGCATTACAAATGCTTGTTTTGACATTTCCTTCTGTATCCATCCTTATTTATTTTTCATCTGTGTTTATCCATAATTATTTTGTGATTATTGGAAAAAGGGAAGCTGCGATATATTTCCAAGTTTTGTTTTAACCAACAAATATTTACCCATGTTTGAACTTTCAACTCGTTTTAGCCAATTCAGTAAAATACAGTCACCTGAAGTCATTTTCATTACAGAACAGCATTAACAGCTGTACTGCTGCAGCTATTTAAGGTTCATTAGCAAATATGTTTTCTTTTTTTAACTCCCCTACCAGTCAGTCTGCACAGCTATTGCTATAGCTTGCATGATTGACTGTAGTGTGAATTGTCCAGAAGAAAACACATTTTCTGTGTATTTTGTATTTCAAAATATATTTAGACAGGAAGATAGATGGTTTTCTGTCTGTATTTATCTACAGTAATCAAATCAAAAATAATCAAAAATAACTTTATTCGGTTTTTGTTGTTTACAAAACCATAAAAATACAGTTTAAAAGCATTTTTCTTTTTGCATCTCATAAAAAAGATTCCATAAGTTAAAAGCTACTATATGATAAAATTAGATTAAAAGAAACACCTTATGATTTATGCAATAGACTAGTTCTAAAGGAACTTCATTTCGTATTTCATAGAAATACTTAAAATCCTAAACAGAAGGATAGTACTCTATTCCAAATTTAATCTGTGACGAACAATAAACTTTAAAAATGTAATTATGATCTTTGTTAAACATTCCTCCTCCAAAAACTGTAAAGATAACAATGCGGGATGGCATCTCCTAATTACCATGTGTTTTAATACCGGAATAAGCCAGGACTTTCTATGTTCACAGTAGAATTTACAGAATAAAATTGTGTGAATAGTAGTCTGGGTAGAGAGATCGTCACATAGACAAGGTAGTAAGGCTGTTGACCAGTCATTTCTTTTCAGAAAGGTGACCAGTCGGTGGAAGAAATGTAGTCTAACCGAATCATCAGAAATCTCTCATAACTAGTGGTATTAAAAGTTAAATAGGGTTGAATAGAGAATGTGGTTTGTATAGCCAAGTTATGCACAATAGATGGTTTGCTGATCTCTTTGGCCAATCGCAATTCGTCTAAGTGTCCTAAGCACCGCGCCTGGAATGCTTTTCTGGATATCTCAAGGATTGAGGTGGGTGAATGGAAATATTTTCCCAGGCCTAGGTCGTGCAAAAAGGCTTTAATATAACGTAACCACCCAATCTTGTTAGCGTTTTCCAGGGAAATACAATCCAAGATAAACCCTTGAGAGAAAGTGGTTCTGTCTGATGTCCATATACGATGCCACAGGAGGATTGGTTGTATTTTGACAATATCAGCCAGATAAGAGAGGCCCAGTTCCAAGTGACATGAATACGTCGCTGTACCCAGAGGAACTGCAAGAAGATACCTCAGAAACCTGTTTTCAACCATTTGTAGGGCATCTATATTTTCATAGCCCCACACGCCTGCTCCGTATGTCGCTACAGATAAACATTTTGCCTCGTATATCGCTACTAATTCAACTGGGGGCCTTCTTCCCAGCCTTCGTGCAAAATTTACCAGAGCAGAGGTAGCTCTCATGAAGAGGAGTTTTCTGGACTCTATAGCCAGTTTCCAAGTAATTTTATGGTCTATAGTAATCCCTAAGTATAGGTATTTTTCAGTACACTCAAGCTTTTCATTTTTCAAAAAGATACCCTATGTTCTTTTCTGACTGGATCCTGAGGACATAACAAAGGTCTTTATAATGTTGATGTTTAAGTCCATGTCGACCAATTTTAAATCCCCCCACTAATTCTGCCTTCGATACTCTAAGTACATCTGATACTCATAATAAGTTCATGAGATGCACTACTTAAGAGTCTACTAGACCCGAACCCAGACTTACTAAAATTTTCCTTCTATCTGGTTTTCCGGGCTTTTTAGATACCCCTGGCTCACTACTGCATCAACCTTGGGTAAGAACCTCCTGGTGGAGGCTGCATAACCTGATCGACCTGATGATTATGCACGCACGTGATTAGATAGTGGAGAATCAAGATATACCGCTAAGTTACCACCACACCCATCACGTTCATGAGGGTCTTTTAATTGGAACACCCAACTTTCTTCCTGCATACCGAAGGTTGTGCAGGACTAGTGATCCTTCCCCATTTGATTAGCATAAGTCCAGGTTAGCCATAAAGGAACAGCATCTGTCAAGGGCCCGTTGCAATTCCACAGGGGTACGGGCCAGTATCACTGCGTCGTTGGCGTAGAGCAGGGCGGGAATTGGGCGATTATTTATGATCGGGAGGTCCTGACACCCTTTGACCATGTCCCGCTGTTGGCCATTGGTATAGAGTGTAAAGAGGAAGGGTGCCGAACACTGCCCTGTCTCACCCCTCTCTCCACGCCGAACGATGCAGTTAACTCTCCATTTACGCCGTACCTCACTCTGGCTGTAGCCTTTAAGTATAGTTCACGCAAATTTTTTTTTATAGAACTGACCAAAGTTTTGGTGACTGGCACAATCAAAGGCGACCGACGAGTCGACATACACCATATGGAGGGCCCGCCTATCGCGCTAACATACTTGCCTTACAACAGGGTAAAATTAGGAGCTTGTTCGGTAGTCCCTAGCCCCTCTCGAAACCCAAACTGTAGGTCAGATAAAATCCCGTTGTCGTCTGCCCACTGCTGGAGGCGTTCAAGGATGACTCGGTCCGTCACTTTACCTAAGGAATCCAGCAGTGAGATTGGTCGGTAACAGGATGTTTTTTGACGGTCC
The DNA here is from genome assembly GCF_964263255.1 of Lissotriton vulgaris. Classification (NCBI taxonomy): domain Eukaryota; kingdom Metazoa; phylum Chordata; class Amphibia; order Caudata; family Salamandridae; genus Lissotriton; species Lissotriton vulgaris. The sequence continues at coordinate 27,940 of NW_028250136.1, forward strand.
CCTTTTTTGAAACTAGGTACTAAGATCGACTTTGACCATGACTCCAAGAGCCCTACAGTACTTGATGCCTGCAGGACCCTGGTTAAAATCGGAGTCCACAGGTCAGGATTAGATTTTAAAAAGTCAATTGGGACCCCGTCCGGGCGTGGGGCCTTCCCATTTTTACTGGCCTTTAATGCCAGATCTACTTTGTTGTGGGTTATTTCGAGGTCTATAGGGTATACAGTAGACTGATGCTCAGGGAGAGTTTTTACTTGTCCATACTCTGGATCATTTCCCCTTGCAAATATCTTGCTAAAATGCTCCACCCAAGCCCCTTCATCTATGGCCACATCAATTTTGGGGGAGTCTCTGATCGGAAAGGAAGAGAGATTTAAAAACGGCCCAAAAAGCAGAGCTATTTTTTAGGGTACAGCTTTTAAGGAGTTGGTTCCAGAGATCATGTTTCAGTTCTGCTTTTCTATCTTTTATGGCGAGGTTGTACTCTCTTCTGAGGGATGCAATTTTTTGGGCGTCCCTTTCTATTTTTTGTAGGTCAATTTTCAATTTAGAATGAGCAGTTGTGCATCTATTACTGAACCAGCCTTTCTTATTGGGTCTGATGTTTTTTGATTTAATAAAGAGTGCTTCTTTTATTGTTTTTATGACCACCATGAAGTTAATCAATACTTCCTCATCGGATGTGGCCATAGCTAAACCGTTTTGGATGGCCATATAAGCTTTTTTTACTAAAGTTGTGTTTACAGCTACTGGGTCAGCTTTCTCCCATTTAAGTGAAAACCCCATTTATTCTATCTAATGTTAATCTATTGAAACAAAGATGAAATCTATTGTACTAGGTCTTCCTCTTCTGTTAAAAGTGGGGGCAATAGCAATTGAAGAATTATTCATCTTGTTAGCCAGACCCAAGTCTAGATCAAATGGAGTGTTGTATAGGGCATTCCCTATTGCGGAATGGGAAGAATGGATTATCGGGCTATCATTTTCATCTATTATACCACAGATGTTTTGATCGCTATGTTTGCATAAACGCTATAGTTATGACCTCTATTGCTGTGCGCTGTATTAAAAGATGGATCTGTTGTATTATGGCCAATAATTCTCCCTCAGGCAAATTATTGAAGAAATTTACTATAAGGAATGAGTCGGCTTTATTCAAGCAGAGACTTAGTACTTGATAGTTAGCATCAAGTTTTACCGTAGTTATTTCTACTGCCTCTATCAAGTTGAAAACCTAGACGGATAAACCGCCTTTTGCTCTGCGGGAGGGTGAAGGTTGTGCAGGGGAAAAATATGATTTATACCCTTCTATGTGAATTGCTGTGGTGGACCAAGTCTCTTGAAAGCATAGGATATTGAAATTTTGAGTAAAGCTAAGCCAGATATCATTTTTTGCCTTCGAACGATGTCTGGGAATGTTCCAATAAAGTATTGTAATTGAAGGCTTGTCTTTAACTACTTCAAGGGGCGTTGGCTGAATGATGGAGTCTACACAGTCGTTAGCTTTAGAAATTCCCTCAACGTCGTGAATCCGGTGTCATGTTTTCTTGGGTGACAGAGGGGGGATATAAATCGGATTCACTTGTGTTGAAGATTGGCAATTGTTCAGAGGAGATGTTAAAGAATTCATGAGGGAGTGATTTCCGGTTTTTAGGGGATGAATTCCCTTTTGACCCCAAAGTAAGGGGAATCTGTCAATCGAGTTCGTCCAAGCCCGAGAAAACCTCAAATCTATTTTGTATTGGGATATTATATGGATAGTGATAGATTCATGGATTTCTGCCCTTCCCTGAAACTCCAAGGGACCCCTTTGTCGGGGGATAGAAAAAGCCTAATGGAAGAATGTTTATTTCATCTCTTACTATCCCCAGACTCCCACTCTGTTGCAATACGCTGTTTACCAGCTGAGGGGATCGAAAAGTCAAAACGATTGAGTCACCCACAAAAAGATCCCCTCGAGAGCCCACACTTTTGACTCTTCTTGCCATTTTAAATTCTCCAAACAGGTGGTCCGTTAGGCCCGTTTTCTTGCCCAACCAGTATAGGAATTTATTCCTCAATGTTTCCCATCCTTCCGCTGCCAAAGGTTCTTTCTTTGGTACATTATCCAGCACTATAATGTACGGAGTGGCGGATGGAGGGAGGTCAAGATGGTCATTTGGGGCCAGAATTACCCTATCCGGGTTGGTGTTTCTATCGGGGTTTTTTACAAAGTTAGGGGATGAATCTCGGGAAATAAGACCAGATGGGTCAGTTACGGTCTTCATAGAAACAGAATCCCCCCTTCTAGATGTACGTTTTTCCGGGAAGGGATTGACCGGGTTAGCTAGATGTCCTTTCGGTGTGGGATCTGATGAGGTCGTAAAGATGGAGAGCGTAGATGGTAAATGCTCCCCATCCCTAGTATTTGAGGGGACGTTATTTTTTGACTCGTAGGGTCCATGTTTAGAAATCTTGCCAGGATTAGAAGAACCTGCTTCAAGTAAAAGTGATCGTGATTTTGTGATTGGTTCGTTTTTACCATTAGCTAAGTGTTCTTCAATAGATGTTAATCTCAGGTCCATCGGATCTAACCTGACTCTGAGATAAAGATCCAACCTCTCTATTAATATCGCTAAGTTCTTTGGTTCTGTACTCTGGACATCAGATGGTTTCCTGGGCCTTGTCCTATCTTTTGTTAGTGTTTTTTTTGGCTTCTTTTTTTATTAGCGTTGTACAAGGTGTTAACTTTCAGCGGTGTGGTTTCAAGGCAGATTATGGAATCTGTTTGTATCGGGTTATTATGAACTACGGGATTTTGTGGAGATGAGGGGGACCGTTGCTTCTTTTGGGGAGGTTGTGGTGCTTGGTCTGGGTCATTCAACACGATGTTATCAGTAATATGTTGAAATACACCAGTTTGCAGGCTTTTTTATCATTTTAGTCTGCCCTAGGGAGACTGAAGCCTCCGATTGAGCCACGTCATCACTTGATCGGGATGAGCTTGCTTCAAGAGATTCCACTACTGAGCTGATTTGTTTGTCTAGCGCCCCCATTGCTCCAGTAAGATAGCTCAATAAGGTTTGTTGTTTCTCAACATGGGCCCTTTTTCCTGTGTTGAGGTTTTGGCTCGGTAGTTTTCTCTTCCCCATAGTAGCTTCAAGTAAGACAGGTAATTAAGGAATCGGAGATTTCTTCAAAATAAAAAGAGTAGAAGGCAACAAATTATAATCAAATATTACTCAGAAACAGATATTTCGATCGATTCCTACAAATGAAAATTCAGTGAGTTGCACAGTGTTTAGCAATTTCTCCTGTGAAAAGTCTCATATGGGGAAGGATATTTTAAGCGGTCTTCATACTTTGGCGAACCTGGGCAAAAATAGTTATGGGTGATGGTAAAGATAGCACTATTCAGTGAATATAAGTCAGTTCGAGAGTCCCGTTGGCTTTATAATCTTACCGATACGGCATAGTTGGAAAACCAGGCGAAAGAAAAAGGGCCCAGCCCAGCCTCATCCAGGCACAGACTGGCAAGGACGGGCCGCGGGAGCCCGCAATGAAATTTAAAGCCCCAGAGTCTCAAGGAGGATCTTCTCGCCTGTCGCGAGACCGCGCTGCCCTGTGGGAGTTGAAGTCCGGGCAGTGCGCGGTCCGCGATTTAGGCAGGAGTTGAGGTCACTGAAGGCGGCACTGGAAGGAGCAGAAACTCCCACACGGAGGCTGGCCTGCGACGTGGTAGTAGGTAGGAAAACACTTTGGCCGGCAGGTCGGAAGGGCATCCCTGCAGTAATCAGTATCAATCAATCAATCAGGAGTTTGTTAAAGCGCGACTACTCACCCGTAAGGGTCTCAAGGCGCTAGGAGTGGGGGGGGGGGGTGCAGGTTCCATTCCATCAAGGAGGGGGTCTGTCGAAGAGCCAGGTTTTGAGGTTTCTTGCGAAGATGGGGAGCGATGTTGTCTGTCTGAGGTGGAGCGGAAGGGCGTTCCATGCTTTGGCCGCGAGGAAGGAGAAGGAGCGGCCTCCCAGTCTGGTCTTTCTGGTGCGGGGGACCACGGCGTAGGAAAGCTGGGCTTGATCGTAGGGTCCTTTGGGGTGCGTGGAATTTGAGTCGGCTGTTCAGGTATGCTGGTCCGGTGCTGTGGAGGGCCTTGTGTGCGTGGGTGAGCATCTTAAAGGTGATCAGGTTAATCAGTAAAAACTACGAGCCTTCATAATAAAGAATCAAAAGCTCTCTTAGTACATACAAATATTATTACAAGTGCTCTCTGTATTCTGTACTCGTATAAAGGTACTCCGCTTTGTGCCTCTGGATAACAACGAAACACACCAGTGAAATGCAGTAACCTTACAAAGTACACTTGTGGGTTCTTTCTCCCATGCACGATACATGGGGGAGCCCACTCTGTATATAATTAAGAAAGGAAGTGGCCATCCACAAATGTGATGTGCGCCCCTTTGATTTTTGCAGCCCTTCATCCTTTCTAATATTAGTATTTTTATATCTGTAATGAAAAAGCAAGTAAACAGCCATCCTGAATCCTGATACCAACGGAATAGAGAAAATCATACTTTTGTTTCTTCTGCTCTTGTAGAGCACATTGTTGCTTTGTAGCTAGGCTCACTTTTAGAATGCCCGCATCTAAATTCGCAATACATACATACAGCATTAATAGAAGGACAATCAATGTATAAAAAATTACTTGTAAAGAATTCCTAAATCCTCTGTAGGTTTATAGGCTAACCCAATGGATATACTCCTCTGTAACCCACCATATCCTCGTTACATAAAGACGGATACTGATTAAAAGAAAAATCATGCACATCTAGTGACTGACGAAAGCGTGCTTTCTAAATTAAGGACAGTTAACTTGGCTTTGCCATGATTTTAGGTGGCAAGTAAGACACCTCTGCCTTTGTGCAATCCCAGAATTCTGCCATACTGGCTTGAGAGGTATTTGTTTGTGGCTGCTAGTACAATTGCTCATTCCATTGTGGATGTTGAACGCACTCCACTTTCTTTTAACACTACCACTGTTGTATGCACATCACTTACCTCTGGATGTTACAGAGGCAAAGGCCATTCATGCATATCCAGCAGCCATGTATAGGATTCCATTCAGTGGTATCTAACACAGTGGTACAGTCTGACCACTTTAGTCAATGCCATTTTCAAGATGGATGAGATTATTTTTATGTAATTATTAGAGTATTTGTGTGTAATGTATGTTTATTGCATACAACACACACAAACTTTTTTGCAATAAGATTACCCATTGCATATGAATTTGTAGCCTGAAAGAAAATGTTAGGAAATATAGTAAACACCCACATCAATTAAAAGTCTGCTATGCATTTTTCTGATTTTAGACAATTGGAAATAATTCCATTAACACAGTGCTTTTTCTTGGTGTGGCTAAAGTTGCATTTGGTTCTGCAGAACGTGTGATCATCCCTGTGGCTTTGACTGATATTGGATTTCTCTCTTGCGTTTCTAATTTCAGGAGGACCTTAGAACAGCATCCTTTGCAGGTTATTGTTGGAACCCAGTGTGGGAATGCGGTGCTAAGAGGAGCCCATGTATATGCCCCAGGGATTGTGGCAGCCTCCAAATGTAAGTAATCAATGATGACACAAGTTTACCTATGATTTCTATATACATTATGGTTGATGCCGCGGTCTATAATCATTGATGTACCAGCTATGTAGGTGTTTAGGAGGGGACAGGTGTCTCTTTAGCTTGGGGGAAGGAGAAAAGGGATACAGTGGTATTGTTGGGGACTATCATGAAGTGAGTGAAAGAACAGAGAGGGTGACCCTGGAGGAGTGAGCCTCTTGCAGTATTCCTGTCAAGAGATTATCAAGGTATCAATGCGTGTTTTAGTTGGATCATAGGAAATTTTGTAGAAGGAGATTAAATCGACGTGGTGCATGAGGTGATGAAGGAGCAGAGCCTGCATATGCTTTCTCCCCTCTGATTTACTATAGCCTTATAGCCCGCCGTAGAGGGCTATACCAGCTATTAAAGGCCCTCTCCAGCGTTAAAGGCCCCGAGCCGAAGGCGAGGGCCTTTAACAAGGGAGAGGGACTTTAATAGCGGTATAGCCCATCTACGAAGGGCTATAAGGCTATTAGAACATTCTGCCACTAGAAGACAGAATGTTCTAACAAAAAGAACAAAGCCTTTTGGGAGCGTGAGGGGATTGGAATCCCCTCAGGTTCCCTGAAGCCTTTGTTGACAGCCAGAGCTGTGAACAAAGAACCATTGGAATGTTGGAGCTCCAGGCTTATACCAGCCATTATAAGCCCGGAGCACCCCATTGTTTTCAATGGAGCTCCCAACATTCCAATGTTCTAATATATTATATGCCCTCCCTGTGGCACCTAAGTAGTCCTGGCCTGATGTTTCCACTGCTAAGGAATCCCTCTTTGGTCCCAGTACAATAAATCAACACCTGTACCATGTCAGACACTCTCAGGCAATTTCCTTTTAAGAGCTTTGGTGAGGTGGTTGTGCAAATCGAGAGTATGTACTTCACAGCAAAGTCCTTATTGTTATAGACTCAATTAAGTACAGGCTATCATCTTACTGTGTTCATAGTACACTTTTGACATTCAAAGCCAATGGAGGCCACTGAAAAAAAGACGCTGATTGGTAGCGATGTTTGGAGATCCTGTCTAGAACAGAGTGTCTTTTTTTTCTTTTGGAATTTTATTGTCACTATGATTCAAGCCCAATTATAGCAGGACAATTAAAATGCATAGAACGGTTTCCAATGCCTGCCGAGTAGAGTTGTGCGAGGATGTTTAATGAGTCCATTGCACATCCAGGGCACAACCTCCTGAGACTTAATTGTAGTCATATAGTGTCATGGAAGGCGATAATGCTTTTACTGCAGCAGCCTGAAGGATCATCCTTTTAGGTGTAACCCAGTAATCTGTTGTGCATGGGCTCTGCACTTTCATGATGGTAATGAAGTGCTGCTGTCAAGTTTCACAGCCAGTGTTACTTCACAGGTGGAAGGAGAATGTCCAGCTAGCCAGATCCCTCAATCATGGCAAGCATGGTTCCATGCTCAGTTGGCAATTCTCAGTCTCGAATTCCTATGTCCGGGTTCCAATTCCATATAAAGGGGATCTTTTTGATTAAGAGTATGTCAAAGATCTCCGATATAGCCTCCATTGTACTTCTTACTGTTGACCCACGAAATCTGCGAACTTAACTCCAGTATCTTTCTATTAAACATGGCTCAGACTGAAAAACAAGACCAGTTTCCAAAACCAGCTATAGCAGCTCGATCGCCCATTTCTGTAACTGCGCCAGTTACTGTTGTACAGCCGTGGTACTATTTGATTTTAGACCATCCACATTTTCCTACGGACAGAAAGGATGCTTAGTGATACTTTACTTGTTTACTGCAAGGCATAAAATAATCTCTATATATACTTCAGCCTGATCTGCACAATGACCACATTGTTTTATTCTCCAATTAGACTTTGTCGTTTTCCTCCTTCTCCCCCCCCCCCCACCCCTCCCCCACCCTCCTCCTCCCCCACCCTCCACCTCCCCCACCCAGCTCCTGATCTTACTTCTCTCCACGCTTTCTGGCTATTTTAAAGCAGGCAGTTGATTGGGCTTTAGCTGTGTTCTCCATTTTCACTCCTCTGAGGAATGTGGAAATAGAACCTGCGTTTGTCGAGAGGACTGCTCCTCTTCACCTGCGCCCAAGCACTCTTGAGGGAGCAACTTTGAGTAATATGTGCTTTAATCTTGCCACGGATTTGGGTGGAAGAGTGGCTAAGGGAAGAGAGCAGAAAACTGGGAAAAGGAGACGAACACATAAGAGAGGGGACTAGAAGAAGGGGAGGATGAAAATGTGTGGTGATGTTAATGCAAAGTGAGAAGGTGGAAAATCAATAAGGGGTGTAGCGTGGATCCAAATCGAGGGACAAGGTAAAGATGTACAGTGGGAAACAGGAGAAGTATGTGAAGGGGGAGAGGATGAGAAGTAACAGCAGAAAAAATATGAAATGAAGGAGATGGGGTGGGTGGGAGAGGGTGCGAGAGGGGACAAGCATACCACTTAGTGTGCTTGAACTGAGGGCAGTCCATCTGTCCCTACAGTCTTTTTTTTATGCAAAGAAGTTTCTTTGACTATGTTCTAATATATACCCTCAATAGGACTAATTTTATCACAGCAAGCAAATAGGACCATGGCCCAGGGTGTCGGAGAAAGAGCTAAGAACCACAATGACTTCTCTCTGCTGGAGTGCTGCATTGGCGCCAGCCCTACCCTGCTCCCTCACCATCAACAGGGCTCCTCCACAATATCTGATGAGGGAATAGAGGGTGCCCATCACTTGGAGCTGTGTGAGGAGCACCAACCTCACCTCTGTAAGAGCACATGCAGCGACTGCGCCCGCGGCCTACCCACAGGGCCAGGAAGACACCCGTTGCACAGTAAAATGCAAAGGACAGCGGCCCTTCTGGGCTGCCCGGACCACATTGAAGATGCAGTGTGAGCTCTACCTTCATGGTAGACTCAGCACAGCCACCTCTGCCTACCTAGATGATCAAAGAGACTGTTTTGGCTGCAACAGCATGGGGGCAGGACCTGCACATATGGATGCTGCTAGCGACATTGCAGCAGATCCCCGTCGAGGCCCTTTGTGACACATGCACTGCACCACTGTGCCTAGCCAGCAACTGCAGCTATGCATCCCTGCGCCTGCCTTTTGATCAGCACCCAGCAGGGGGACTGCAGCCTCTTGGCGCGACCCTGTAAACTTGGACCTAGAGGATGCAGCGGTCTGTCTGTGCAACAGCACTAGAGGCCCACTTGCATCGACAATTGCCCCTAATCCCAACCTATCTGAATGTCCTGAGGAATGGCACAGACCAAGGCATACAGAGCCCGCATGCATGGGCAGTGTGTAGGGATACAGACTCTGGTATGGGACATAGGAGAGACATTACTGACGACTACTATGTGATTAATGCAAGGGGCTGCCATCTGCTAACCTTCACTACGAGTCAGCCATGGGCATAACTAGATGGCAGTTATGTACCCATTGGCTACGAGGATGCCCTGGCCTTAGGAGACACACCTGCAATTGTGAAAGGGTAAGGAGCAGTAGCGGGCCTGCATCGCCAAATGCAATGCAGGGCGGGCAACGAAATTCGTTTTTATAGATTTAAATGTCTACCTGCTTTAATCCATATGCCAGTGTTTACTACCCTCCACCCTACCCCTCTCCCGCCCCACGTCACCGCCTGACAGCACACCCTATACGGGCCGCTACTGGTAAGGAGATTTGTTCTAGGTCTCCATGGGTGCTATATACCACTCCCTCTCAGCAGGAGTGCTGCCATGGTAATTTACTGACTGCACCCTTAGTCTTTGCTGTTGACCACAGCTAACCTTTACCCTTCAAGTGGCTGGACCCTCTTGATAGTCAACAGCCCGATGCCTGCAGGATCCTCTCCTCTCTCGCATTGAACTGCATTGAAAGGTCATACTACCAAACACTATGTTGGAAGAGAAAAGTAGCTATATTCCCCCCCCACCCCATGAATGGGCTCACTCCCCATACAGGACATGAATAATGAAGCAGGCTCCACCTTGGTGAAGTCACAGAGAACTATGCCTCAGTCGGTACAGTCAATGCAACTAACTCAGCACCACATGTGATTTCACATCACAAAGCTTTGGCCTGCCAGCTCCTGTTCTTTGAGGTGGTCAGCTATACCAAACCACCCTCAATGTCACCTACCCTGACCTTACTAGACCACACCATGGAGAGGCTCCCTAAAGAAAAATCAGCCATCGGGCCACTCTCACCAATGTGGACGCAAAATGGGCAAACTCACACCTAAAGTGAAGTCTAAGAGACTGGTGGTATCTACTGTTCACACTTGCTTGAATAAAGTGGACAAATTACTTGATGGGGTGGTAACCCAATATGATTGCATGTCGAACTGGGGGTGTGACATAGAGCTCCTCTGACATAAAGTCACTGACCTCGAATAATGGGCGAGAAGAGATCACTTTGACATCTATGGAGTCGCAGAGGGAGAAGAATAAGACATTATGCTTGTTACATTATGAGTACCAGCAAGTTTACTGGTTCAATCTTAATCTGCAGCACACTCAAATGTGGCCTAGCTGATCATAGCATGTCCTCTTTGTCACAAACACCTCCTGGCCATCCTACTGAACCATTACACCAAGATGGTCACAGCAGACTACTCTGCAACCACTAATACTAAGCAGAAGAGATTTCTTGCTCTTTGCCCCAGACTAACAAATTAGAACACTAAGTATGGTCTCCTCGATCCTGCACACATGCTGGTGACTGAACTGCAAGCAAACGTATTCTAAGACCTTGGAGGCGTAGGGATGTTCCTTGATAGCCTGGAGGATTGCACCATGAACAGCACAACCTCCAGAGCCACTGTGTCCTCCTCTCAGGCTGATCCCATCCCACAGTGGAAATCACCTGGATACCAACCCAGACATTAGGAGCTAGATGGTGTGATACAGCGCGAATCAGATTGCATGGGCTTGCACTGGGTGGTCGAGGGCATCCACAAGGAGTGATGGGGATAAATTGTGGTCCTTTCTGAAGCAAGAATTGGGGGTATGAGACGACAGAGCAGAGAACTAACCATGCCTGCCTACTGACTTCCAGTTGTGCCTGCTTTATGTACCATGGTGGGCCCTCACCTGCCCCCCCCCCCAAAGCTAGTTGCTCTTTATCACTGCACTGCATGCATATACTCCTCCCTTCCCACTTCTGGGTTTGCTTTAGTGCCATGCAGTTACTCCCCCAGCCAGGATGGTCAGCACACGAACTGCTCCTCATTATAACTCCAGCAGGCAGCTGGTTGCCCTACCACTATCCCAGTTGCCAAATGCCTTTTGGAGATACTACATACAAAGGGGTTGGCCGGAGGGGGTCTGGACTTTGTGGAGGGTTGGTGCATGCCCTGGTTCCCAGCATTGTCCCCCATTATGGTTAATAGACATTTTAATTGAATTAATCAATTTTGGTTTGATTAACTGGTATTGGTCTCACTGGAAGCCAAGAAGGCCAAGGTGCTGCCACACGACCTCTGCCTGAAATGTAGTGCCGGTAATTGATTGTAACCTGTATCACTTATGTTGGTCCTGCCCAGCTTTGGCCGGCTATTGGTAGGATGTTCTGGCGGGGACAATATTTGCAGAGATTCCATGTGGCATCTTACCAGGTCAGGTGCCCAGTTTATGTGCAGAATCTATGATAGTACGGAAGCTCAGGTGGACAGGGTGGATGTGTCCCATAAGCTTTCTGGGCCGGTAGGCGAAAAAGGACTACAGCAGTGTGAAAACATTGGGTCTACACCAATTGTAGGAGGACTTTCAAGCATATGCTCTGCTGTTTTCGTGGAGTGGGGAAAGGGAAGTACTGTTACTGCACAGAGGCACGTGAGCTGAAATTCGAATAATACCTGAGACACAACTAGTAAGTGCAGTTTAATAGAATATATGGAGATTAACCAGTGGTGTACCTCTTTGCTGTTAACTATGTTTCCCTACACGTTAAGGAGATCAATTAGTGTGTGCCTCTTTGAGATTCAGACACTGCAATTGAATGGTTTTGGAGCTAGTTTCTTTCAGAGTCAAATCCAAAGTTGTTTTATAAGTTGCATAATGTATTTCTCATTATATCCGTTAGACAATTTGTTGTCCACTCTGAGAGGTCATCCACTGTGTGACATTTCACAGGATTACACGCACCACGTTTATCATAAGTAGAGCTTCATCAAGGGTAAAATATTGTTTTTATGATGAATTGATCAAACGCGACGTCGAGATAGGTAACTGCTATTTGAAACCATCTACCGTAAAAGTACTGGGATCCGATGGAGTCTTTCGACAGCAACTCTGCTCAAGAGTAGCATTGAGACCTCTGTCAGATTGTTTGCTCTTTATTGCTGCAAAGTTCAAAATGTTTCCTCCGTTCATGCATCTGAAGCGAGAATGGTTACGTTTTCTGTAAATGCATTAACGCTATTAGTGAATTAAGAGGATTTAAGCTTTTGGGTTTGCATGTTTCACAGTTGCCAGGTACATTCATTTGACACTTGTCTTCTGGCGATTGTGCCATTGAAATACAGGATGGGCATACTTTTTTTTTTGTCTCAGCCTGGCGTTGATTTAACTTGCACGTGTGGGTGGCAGTATAGGGATCTCTTTGGCTTTGAGGTTACGTATGATAGATGCGTATTGATTATGCGTTGCGTTGTCTTGCGATGGGCTTATTCTAGTGTTGTAAATGGAGGTAGATATCTTGCTCTGAGTTATGTCATTTGTAATTGGGGGAAGTGTGCGACTACCCTGTTTCTCAAATATATCCAATTTTGTGACTGGACCATTGTAGTACCCTTGTTTGTTTTTAGATGCTGGTAGGTTTTGTTTTGGTTTATGTACTCCCACAATTGCAACCGGTTTTCGTTTTTCGCCTGTATGTATTACCTTTCATAGTGAACAAATGGAAGGCAGTGCGTCTGGTACTAGAGCCAGTGTATATTGGCAATGGTGTTGGTTTGTTTACGGGTTTTGCCTACATGTACTTGGGAGCAGTTTTTATTATTTATGAATGTGAGGATTTGGCAGGTCGATAGTACTGGAACCATAGTACATTGGTGTTTGCCTAAGCTGGTGTTCATGGGAACAAGTCAGTGTTGCACAAAAGTGTTCATGTCAAACAGGCATGTGTTGGTGACATCCGAGCGTGTAACTAAGGAATAGTATGGTGGTGCTTCTTTGCATTGCCACTTAATGACTTTGGTTGTGTTTTCTGACATGGACTGGTGATGGAAATGAAAGCGTTTGCGTGCACCTTTGTTTGGATGTCTTGTTTTCCATAGTTTCAGTCTGCGTGTATTGGGGACTGTTGCCGCATGCTCACTGTTTCACTGTCAATGGCTCAAGAAATTTCCTGTGTCGAAGATTAATGAAAAAAATGCATGCATCCCATTTTTGTAGTTCCAAGTCTATCCGGTGGCACTAATTTAGCATGAATTTAGAGATGGTGCCATACCCTCGTATATGCTCCAGTGGAAGTCCTGCTAAGGAATATTTGCAGCTGGAATAATGCTTTCATCACAATGATGACCCCACTGCCAGCCTAACCAGTCTTTTCTGATGCTCCTGTCTGAATCCTTTTGTTGGTTGCTCTCTTGCATATATAATGAAGCTGAAGATTCTTCAGTGTCTGATGGCCGCCGGAAGAAATTGTAGAGGATGTTATAGCCCTGAATTTGGTTTGCAGACTCTTTGTGGCTGTGAAATGCTCGAAAGAGAACCTAAGGTCAGCAGGATCCGAGGAGTCTGCACTATTCAGCACATCATTTCGAGAACTTTTTCGGGTATGTGTTCCGGAAGAGTTCTGCTGAGTTGGAATTCAGTACTGTAGGTTAAGTCTGTATTGGGTACCGCAAACTAGCAGCAAAAATGTAGTTGAACCTCAAAGTAGGATGTCTCTTCATCATAGCTACCTTCTAACTAAACAAACAATGGAGAACTTGTCTTGTGTCAAAGTTGTAGAAAGTTTAGCTCATGTACAGCCTTCTTGGGGTACCATTGGCTTACCTATCTAACTCCTTTGATCCCCTGGATTCCTTAGCTACAAGACACACCACCCTAGCTTCAAGACACTTGTGGCACCAACCAACAAGGGAAGCAAAGCACCAGCAGGTGATGGATTTCCTTTCTTTGCCTGTGAATACACCGAACATTTTGTTTCTAAATTATGTGGTAACTTTTAAGCCTATTGATCCATTCTCCAGTCATTGCATTTTGTTAAGCTGGCCTTCTACAGAACTGTCAGCATTTTGGCTGCAGGGGAGTTTTGTGTCCCTGCTTTCCTTGTCTTGCACTACTTCTGTCCTAAATTGACTCGTACACTCATGCCTGGTACATTAACCCAGCTTTCCGGTCCGATAGATACCTCCTGTAGAGTATGCAGAGTGGCCCTTTGTTGTGCTAGTGCAGATCCACGGGGAATTTCGGTGCAAAGTATCAAACATGACAATAGCATTATAGAGATTTCAAACCAATAACCACATGCCCTGCAAAAATGAAGAACTTTGCATTGTTGCTGTAAAGCTGATAAATCATATTTTATTGCATGAGAAGATGAACAAAGCCAAGGCTATTCTACAAGTGCCGGAAATTGACATCTCCGATGTAGAATAAGGCAATTGGGGGGAAACGCCTCACGTTTCCATAATACTTTTTTAAAAGCTGTAAAATAGCAGACAGAGTAACCTCTCAAAAATGAATGGATTTCCAGTTTTTCAACTGTGTCTGCAACTAGTATGCACATAAGAAGATGTGGGCTTTGGTAAGATAAAATTGAGACCAGGTCCTTAGTGCATTTTGACAACAAGCATCCATTTTGACCGTCCATAGTTTGGAGGAGAAGGAGTTGTAGAAAAAAAGCACTGAGTTATTTGGACCAAGTTGTGTGTATTTTTTGGGGCTTCTAATAATTTTATTGAGCTGTGCAGTAACATGTCTCTGTATTGCTTAATTTGTTTGTGTCTGGCTTGTTTTTTCCCGTGAAGTCTTTTGTGTGGTTGTTTGGGTGTGAATTCTGTGTTGGGGGTACTTGTGTTTTTATCATCTGTGAAGGAAATTGTATTTTTAATGGATTTGTTTTCAAGAGATTAATAAATGTTTAATACTTGATGCAATTTATTGTTGTTTTGTTGCAGTCTTCAAACGGTAGAAATGACTGCAGATTGTCTGGCCACGTCATACTGATGGCTGGCTTGGTTATCCTTGCTTGTATGCCATCTGTGCCCCAAGATTTGAAGACCACAGTCAGTCGGAACCCACCTCAATGTTTGAGAGGCAGAGCTTCGTCCACCAGTTTGTCATTACATGACTGGAATTAAAAAGCAAATCGTAATAGAGTAGCGGGATGGCATACCCTCTTAAAGAATTTTCATTGTATAATTCTCTGAAAGCCAGTAAAACAGTAGCAGTTTTGTTAGTTTCGGATCTCAAATTAAGATCTGTTTTGATTCTTGTTTTGCATTTTTTAAATTATATTTCTGGGTTAGATTCTGCTACACTAAAAATAATGCCGGAGTGATGTCTGTTGAGCTGGACAACTCAAATCTCTGGTTGGACTATGGGAGTCGCACTCTCTGTAAACTGTACGATAGATACACTTCGTTTCTTCTTTTACCTTAGGGATGAAAGCTGGTGATGTGGTCTCCGTGTACTCCGATATTGAAGGGAAGTGTAAACGGGGAGCCCTTGAGTTCCTTGATAGCTGCACGGTGTTTATCGGAAACGGAATTTCTGAGCTAAGCAGGAAGGATATCTTCAGTTCAAGCAGCCCATTAAAGTAAGTACTGTAGGTATCTTTAAGATTGCACATGAGTTACTTGATCTTTTTATCCGGTTTGTTTTCATAGTAAATTCTTTTTTTTGTTTTTTTAATGAACAGGCCTATTCACCTTAGATCTAAATTGAACATATTCTCAACTAAAGCGTAATAACAAATGACCCCTAAGCAATAAAACAACATGGACCATTGGTACTGTTCTTTTCAAATCAAATGTGTTTTCCAATATTTTACATTCTCCATAGTCTTTCATAGCTAGTCCTCCCTAAAACAGTCCTGTGTCTCTGGACTGCTGTATCAAGCCCAGGTCATGTGACCAAATGTTTGTTCCCTTCTTCAACCCTCTATTCTTCTAGCATTTAACTCTCCTCATTCTTCACGTGAAGAGTATGTAACAAAGAAAACATATAGCTAGCTACATTAGCATTACACAAACGCATTTCATATGGAGCTAAAAGAAAGGATTGAGGTTTGAAGAAGAGAGACATTATTAGTGCAGACTTTTTAAGATTTTTTTAGTCTTGTAGTCGAATATGATAGAAACCTAACTAAATGATGTAGATGTCATCTTTTGTAACAGAGTCCATGTCACTATTTTTCGTGCTTGCACCAGTAATGTCTTCAATGTGTTCATCTGCCCTGACTAGTAGCCGGTGAAAGTCAATGTCTTTCCCATGTTGGAATGATGTCCTCATACCCCTGGTGCACTGAAGCGATCAATCCAGAACTGGGGAACTGATGCAGCTGGCATCAAAAATCATGTAGTGCAGCACAGTAACAGCTTTACAAGTCAGGACTCTGCTCGCAGGAAACATAAATATACAGTTTAGGCAGAATTTGAAACGAGATTCTTGCTTGCTAGCGATGGCAGCTTTCCTGAAAGAATTCCTATTCCGGAATCATGTTTGAATTGTAAGCACGGCACTGGCTAGAAAAGGTGGGAGATGCGCTGAGCGCATGGGCTGACACCCGCTAATCCACTAGCACAAATATCCTCTCCCCTCCCTCCAAGGTAACTCGAAAAAAGTTACCCTCCAATCGAACTTCCAGGGAAGCAAAATTTAATAGAGGCCAAGGAATGTAAATCTGTCTACAGCCTATGCACTCCCCTGGTGGGGACAGGCACCATGGAGTTGGAATGGTGGAGTGCTGTTGCTGCTACTGGAGCTAAATCCTGCTACCATAGCCTTTTTCCCTACCATTTAGTAGGGCAGTGCTTCCTAAAGTTTTTAGAATCAAAACCCAAGTTTTAAAACGAAAATCAAGGGTGACCAGCCACATTCTGTGCAGGTAAGAGCGGTGGGACCTGGTGAGAGGGTATTCCGACGGACAATGACGAGGGGAAATTAATTTATTTATTTAAATTTTACTGATAAAACGATATTACACACAAATGATAGTGTGCAGAAATTGGGTTTGAGTTAATATTTATCATTTGTGCACCACCCAGTAAAGTCAATCCATCATACTTGTAGAGCGTGGCTTATCTCCCGTGAGTGTATCCAGGTGCTGGCTTGATGGCTTTAGTCAAAAAGTCATGTCTTGAGTCTCTTCCCAAAGTCCGTCAGCGAGGGTGAATTTCATAAGGGGAGAGGGAGGACGTTCTAGGACTTGGAGGTGAAGTGGGAGAAAGAGTGCCTCTGCTGTGGCTATGGTAGATGCACTGTGTCTGTGCGAGAGAGACGAATGAAGGCTTCTGGATGGTTGATGTAAGTTCAGGCATTGGTTCATGTATGCTGGTCCTTGGTTGTGGAGGGCTTTGTAGGAGTGTGTCAGTAACTTGAATTGGCATATTTTCTAGACGGGGAGTGTTGAAAAGTGGATTAATACTAGTGGTAAATATGCATCTACCACTGGTAATAAGGCCACTAACGCAGTCTAGGGCTTCAAAAATAGGTCTCAGAAAACTATTCCCATGCTCAACATTTGGTAGCTTGGCTGTGAGCAGGCAGGCTTAACTTCAGAGACAGGCATGTAAAGCATTTAAAAACATCAATTTAGTAAATAATTATGACATAACACAATAAAAATCCAGCACCAATTTATCAAAATAATAAATATCGTTATCTTTAAAATGACTCGAAAACTAAGAAAATTCAATGTAGTGAGTCAGAGATATGAATTTTCAAACATTTAGCACTATATAGTTCATAGAAGCCTATAGTACCAATTGGGACATCTGGTCATGCTAGATTGAGACAAAGTCAAAGTTTAAGGGCAACCGCGATGGAGCCCTGCGCGGCTAGCCCTCACAATAGACCTCGGTTGCAGTTTTAACTTAGGAACGTTCCTGGAGTTTTTTCTGCCAGGGTTCCTCGATGCTCTCCACCAGTACGGGTTCAGTGAGGGCTTACAGCTTGCCTTTCAACGAGCTCCCAGTCAAACTATGGAAGTCGGACTGTCAATGCCTTCCAGTGGAACGACCCAGGGATCCGGGCCGGCTTGCGGGTGTAGGTGGGCCGCTTGGCTCTTGCAGTTGGAGCCGTTAAGACTTTTACCATCGGACTTAAAAACGTAAGAGCTTTTTCTCCTGGGGTCCCTCAATGCTTTTCACTAGTCTGGGTTCAGTGAGATATCGCCGGCTTGGCTTTCGACAAGCTCCCGGTCAAACTCTTCAGGACTCCTAAACTCCTAAACTGAGAAAAATCCTAATTTTAAGACTTTCGGTATTCACAGAAGGCATTTAGGAGTCCTAAAGTTACTAG
Organism: Lissotriton vulgaris; assembly: GCF_964263255.1. Classification (NCBI taxonomy): domain Eukaryota; kingdom Metazoa; phylum Chordata; class Amphibia; order Caudata; family Salamandridae; genus Lissotriton; species Lissotriton vulgaris. Next base: position 46,031 of record NW_028250136.1, read on the forward strand.
TCCTAACTTTACTACTACTAAATTGAGAAAAATCCTAATTTTAAGACTTTTGGTATTCACAGAAGGCATTTAGGAGTCCTAAAGTTAGGAGTCCTAACTTTACTACTACTAAACTGAGAAAAATCCTAATTTTAAGACTTTCGGTATTCACAGAAGGCATTTAGGAGTCCTAAAGTTAGGACTACTAACTTCTGTGAATACCGAAATGAGTAAGTGCATTCTGTGAATACCAAAATAGTAGTAAGTTTAGGATTGAGTCTTACGTTCATTCTGTCAATCGGGCCCAACACGTTTACACACGTTACAAAGCATGCATACAGGACACAACCGTGCATTCACTTGAGTTTATCGTGTGTACATATGATAGAACAGTGTGTACCGGTTCATTATGTTGCAGTGTTTTTACGCGTGATGGTACATGGTGTATTGACAGTGTTAAATATATTGTATCAACAGTCTGTTACGTGAACAAATACGTATTATGATTAAGGCTCCCTGTTTTCTGTTTTTACTGAGTTTTTACAGATAAATACAGACAGAAAACATTCATTTTCTTGTCTATTTATTTTTAAATGTGGATAAAAACGGAAATTGGGTAGCTTTTTGAGTAATTCTTAATACTGTCTGTCATGACTGCCAGGCCAATCGATGTGTGGATTGCTAGATAAGCGGGTTTAAAAAGAAAGGAATTTTAGTAATGAGGCTTTAACAGCTGTAGATATGCACAAGGTTGATAGTGCCTGCAACTTCACGAATTCGGACATCGGACCGAATGACTTGTCTCATCGATAATTGATTGAGACAGAAGGATACTATTGTGGAAAACATTGAGGGCTAACCGCAACATTTTTGGAGAATACTTATCTCTGCTTTGTGGCAGGCTCGATTTTACCAGTGATAGGAACACGCTAATCAAACTATTGGGCGCTCTCTTGAGCAAGGTTCATCAGAAAGTACTATAAAGGATTATAAATAAAGCCTTGAAGTCTCGTGGAGACGAAACGCGCCGTGTTGGCTTTGATCATGTATATTGTTTTTAATAATTGAATGAAAATATCATCTCTCAAATAAAGAAAGAAGAAACATTGTTTGGGACAAAACAAAGTCTTCAGCAAACTTATTGGGCTTTGGGAGTGTATCTATTATGATCGTGATTGACACTAGACTGCATTTTCTTAAATTGTATCATATCATTCTTTAATATTCTAAATATATTGGTATGTGCTGAGCACCTTTTCTTTGTGGTATTAATTTTGGTTTTCCACAAAATCAAGGGAGCGAGGGAGGTCAGGTTCCCAGCTCGCGCACTACCACAGTTTGTCCAATATTACCTAGAACATTAGTAAAACAAGTGCAGGTCTAGAGTGCCTTGACCTTTTATCTTGTGTTTACTGATAGTGACATTTGCATTTTTTCATATAAGTACACTGATTTATCTTCTGCTGGTGCTCACTATAATGTAGCATGAAATGTAATAAAACGAACTTAAAGGTAATCCAGTTAAACAGAGTGGGTTTATTAAAACCTCATCCATGAACAGCCACAAGTAACTGACTAATACAGAATCCTACAAGCAAGTACATTCTCAGAACTAAGAATGAAGGGGAGAATGGCATGTCTTAAAGGGGAAGGAAGGGATAACAGGAGAAGGAGAGAACATCACACATCTCCCTTCCTTTACAAAAAATGAAAAAGAACATCACACATCTCCCTTCTTTTATAAAAAAAAACAAGTTAAGTAGAATAAACAAAAGAAAAATGAGCTAAACATAATCTTTTAAGTAGTAGGGAGCACTACGAATTCTTTGACTTCTTGTAGAAGGAGACGATAACCTGTCAAATGAAGAGTTGGAAGGAAGGAATTACTGCACAAACCAATATCATTATGAGTTGAGTCAACAAACAAATTAGGATTAACAACCACAACACGACTCTTGTTCCAGATTCTTCCATCTTCAGTCTTTACAGCATTCCTGAAAACCTTAATAACAGCTCTAACATCAGTATATTTAGACCACGGTTTACGTCCAACCGGAGTCTTTATTTTTACCAAATCACCGACTTTGACATCTTGAAAATTTACACTTTTCTTTTTGTCAAACTAAGTTTTGCGTGCATTCTGCTTGAACAGTTCTCTTGCCCTCCAATCGCCTATGTCATTATTCACCAGACCTTTGTTTAAGCACATCCACCCAGGACACAACAAAGTATTAGGAATCCTCCCTTTGAACAGCTCAAATGGAGACCTACCAGTAGAGGAATGAGGGACAAAACGATAGGTATTTATCCTGTCCTGGAGAGTGGTTTTCCAATTTAAACCTGAAGCACGAGCAAGTTGAATTGACTCCTTCAGTGTTTTATTGACCCTCTCAACAGCACCATTAGTCTCTGGGTGATAAAGTGAACACTTCTTATGAGTAACACCATACTTTTTTAGAAAATCAACAAAAACTGAGGAACAGAACTTAGGACCATTGTCAGACAGAATACTATTTGGGAAACCTTCCTTACAAAACAGAGGTTCCAAGAACTTAATGATGGAATCAGAGGTAATTTCTCTGACAGCAGAAACTTCAATCCACCTAGAGTAGAGATCAATTAGTACAATGAGGTAAGGAGTATCGGAAACACCAGCTAAAGGACCCAGAATGTCAATGGCAACCTTATCCCAAGGATGACCGGGTAAGGCCCTCTTAACCATGGGCATTTGTTTAGTTTTTAGGATCTTATCGCTAGAACAACACTCAGGACATTCTCTAACCATTCTTTCAATTTCAAGATCCATACCTGGCCACCAAAATTGCATACGTAGAAACTCTTTGGTTTTCACAATCCCCAAGTGACCACAATGGGCAAGAGTCAACAACTTTCCTCTAAGAGAAGAGGGAGGAACAAGTTTAGTACCTCGAGTCAACAGACCATTATTTACGGAGAGCTCATCTGAAACCAAAGACCAAGGTTTAGACAGACGAGATTTACTCATCAAAGAAAGAATTACATGAGAAATTTCATCATCTTTTCCCAACTCCAACCTCCATTCAGTTTCATCAATTGCACCATCAGTAATTTCACACACATTGGTACATTCATCAGGTTCACAAAAATCATCCTGATCAGCATTTTCACTGTCAACCAATCTAGATAAACAATCAGCCGACCTGTTAGCAATCCCAGGAATATATTCTACTTCAAACTCAAATTCCTGCAGAGAAACCATCCATTTCCTGATTCTTGAGGAAATGGCATCAAGACCTTTCTTTGAAAAGACTTCTCTCAAAGGCTTATGATCAGATAATACACACACTTTTGTTCCCCAAACGAGATTCTTGAACTTTCTCAAGGCCCAGAAAATAGCAAGAGATTCCTTCTCTATTACGGAGTAATTAAACTCTGATCCTCTAAGGCAACGAGAAGAACAACAAATAAGATAATCCTTTCCATTTCTCTTCTGGACCAAAACGGCACCTAGGCCTTTATCACTAGCGTCTGTAAACATAACAGTGGGTAGTCCAGGAACAAACGCATGAAGGGAAGGAGCCTTATTCAACTCTTTCTTGATACACTCAAATTCAGCCTTACATTCGCAAGACCAGTCAAACACAACATTTTTTGCAGTTAACTTTCTCAAATTATGGGTTTTGTCTGCGAAATTGGGAATGAATTTTCCATAAAATTCCACCATGCCTAAGAATGAGAGAAGTTCTTCTTTACAAGTTGGATCTTTAACTTTGTCTATAGATTCAACAAGTTCTTTCTTTGGAAAGACACCATCACCAGTGATACAATGACCTAAATAGTTAACTTCTTGAACCCTAAATTTGCATTTAGATCTTTTTAAGGTCATACCAGCACCATCTAATCGTTTCAAAACGTCAGACACACGACCATCATGCTCAAGAACACTACTTCCATAGATTAACAAATCATCCTGATAGCACTTAACACCTGACAAGCCTCTTAAGATCTTAGACATGATTCGTTGGAAGACAGAGGCAGCTGAGACGAGGTCAAAAGGCATTCTCTTAAATTTAAACGTACCCATAGGTGTAATAAAGGCAGTCAGGTCTTGTGAATAAGTATCTAGCTCTACCTGATGGTATGCGGAAGCTAAATCGAGAGTGGTAAAATACTTTGCACCTTCTAAAGTGCTGACTATCTCATCTATATTAGGAAGGGGAAACCTGTCAACAACTACTTCCTTATTTAGAGCCCTTAGATCAATGCAAAGACGAATTTCACCAGTAGGTTTCTTTGCAATAACCACAGGAGCAAGCCACTCTGTTGCCTCCACGGGTTCGATAATATCATTTCTCACAAGTTTGTCAAGTTCCTCCTGAACTTTCGCTTGTTCTACAAGGGGAATCCTCCTTACTTTAGCCACCACAGGAAGAGCATTGACTTTTAATTTAATATGATGTTTGTAACCACGCAAACACCCTAATTCCTCTTTAAAAACATATGGAAATTGTTTTGACAAAGACAAAGACAAACCTCCATCACTCTTGTTGTCACGTACAGGGTTAGATACTTCTTGAATTCGGACTTGGGGAGAGGCATTTGGATCAAGTGTCACACCTAAATAGCGTTGATGCAACCAACCTAAAAGTGCATCACCTTTCTTTGACACGTAGACTTTACCAACAGTGATCCTTGAACCAAGTTCTATCTCAGCCATGAAATAACCCACCATCACAATAGGTTTCTCGCTATACCCCAACGGAAAAATATCACATTTGAACAGTTTTACTTTGTCTTTAAATAGATCATTATACAACTTTTCATCAATTATAGTTATTTTTGAGCAGGAATCAAATTTTAAATTTATCATTGAGCTTTCTACGCTAACTAAATGAGAGGGATGATCTGATTTGTCATCCTTGACCTCAAAACAAATTGATCTTACGTGAGGTTGAGACCATCTTCTTCTTGAGTTGTCACCATTATATGTTTTGCTCCTGCACAATTTTGCAAAATGACCCTTCTTATTACATAAATTACATGTTACCTTTAATTCAGGACACATAGGTGAATTAGCCAAATGATTAATTTGACCACACCTAAAACAAGAAAATTTGTTACCGGAGGAAGAGAAAGAAGGATTAGTTGGCCTAACATGTTTCTCATCATTGATAACATTTTCTACTTTCTTTAATTGATAAACAGTCTCATCAACTTTTACTTCATCTTTAGACTCAACAGTAGATGGCTTTTCTTTTTCCTTCTTAAGTTCACCGACACATCTCGTCATATGTTCTACTTGTTTTGCAATAGTTAAAACTTCTTCTAAAGGAGGGTCATCCTTCAGCCACAGTTCTTTTCTTATATCATCATGTGCGGATCTTAAAACGAACTGATCACGTATGCGTTCATCAAGTGTCTGCCCAAAGTTGCATGACGAAGCAAGTTTTCTCAAAGAAGATACATATTCTTCTACTGTTTCATCTTTTTTCTGTTCACGCAAGCCAAAATGGTACCTTTCCATGATGGTGCTAAGTCTAGGTAAATAATGTCTGTCAAGTTGAAGAATGGCTATTTCGTATTCGTTTAGATTTCTTTGCTCAGCAGCTGACAGGTCTGGCAAATGTTCGAGAACATCTTGTCCTTCACCACCAAGACAATGCAGTAGAAGTGAGTGTTTTCTTTCAGCACTCACGTTGGTTCCGCAGACCCTAGCGTAATTTGCAAATATTTTCTTCCATTTCTTCCATTTTACATTAGGCTCACCTGGACTCGTAAGGAAAAATGCGGGTTGTTACATTTTGCATTTTGAATCAAGGTAAGTAAAAAAAAATTTTTTATGTATATATATTTATTTGTGATAAATATGTATCCTTCTCTTTTTTTTTTAACTTCTTAAAGATTTATACTTTCTTATTTGTGCACTGTTTATTCTTGCTCATTATCTTCCTTCAATTTGTTAGGAAATTAAAAATAGTACATGGCAGTCCTTGAGCAGCACAAACAAATAAAGGAAAGAGAGTCAAACAATAGATAAGTTCTACTACTTCTTCTTTTTTTTTGATTGTTTGACAGTCTCTGCACAGAACAATTGAACAAGGGCGATTATGTCAAATAATAGTAAACAACGAAAGTTCCATCCACTTGAAGAGAACGATGTAACAAAGAATCGTTCTATTAGCTTATAGCGCTGGTTTCTTGGAATGTAGTATTGTTAAGCAATAAAGGACGTTCTGTTGACACGCAGCGCTGAACTCCTGAAACGCAGCGTTACAGGACGTTCTGTTGACACGCAGCGCTGAACTCCTGAAACGCAGCGTTATCAAATCAATACGTCAATGCTAGTTTCCGCTAGTGCGTTCCTTCCGTTGAGTGAAACGCACACGTTTGAAGCGCAAATTGACGTCAGCAATCCAAAAAGCGGAGCGCGAGCACCAAACAGAGCGCGAGCATAAAACAAGTTTTTCTATTTACGCGCAAAGTCTTATTTTTTATAATTATCCCAGGTCAAACACCTCCCGCTCTCCTCACCAACGTGGTAGTTTTAAAAGCTGCCGCTGGGAAGTCTTCGCTTCACTCCGATCACATACAAACAGCCGCTGGAGGAGAAGGCAGGTCAGGAAATCTACTGTGTTGTCCTGTTGAGGTCGTTTCGTTTCCAATCGTCGCCAGTATAATGTAGCATGAAATGTAATAAAACGAACTTAAAGGTAATCAAGTTAAACAGAGTGGGTTTATTAAAACCTCATCCATGAACAGCCACAAGTAACTGACTAATACAGAATCCTACAAGCAAGTACATTCTCAGAACTAAGAATGAAGGGGAGAATGACATGTCTTAAAGGGGAAGGAAGGGATAACAGGAGAAGGAGAGAACATCACACTCACAGCACTGAAACCTGGCAGACCTTCAAGCATGAGTGCATATTTATAAATAAATGTGGAAATATGCTAATTTTAGCTTACATTTTCCACAAAACTTAAAATATGGATAAATACAACCGGAAATGGCATAAAAATAAATACCATAAAACCGGGAACCCTAATTATGATACAGCGCGCACACGCACAGTGGGGACAAATACATGTGATGTTCCTGTCTGCGCACCAACATGTGGAATATTTTGTTCTGCAGCCTGTGCGTTTCGGTCCAGTGGAGCCCAAGTCGCTCTCCACTGACAGCTGTGTTGTTTATTTTGGACCCAGGCATCAGCTGCTAGGGACAGGCCATGGACCCGGTGTGAATGTAAGCCGGCAGCGCGGGCTTCAAGGAGACACTGTTTTTTTGTGGTATGTCTGGAATTCATCTGGTTAACGGGTTCTACAAATGAACACAGGGTGTAAATCAAACAGTGCGCTGACGGACTGTGGCTGCATTTCTCCCTGTTATTCGTTTAATTATTCACGGTGTTTATAAGAAGTGTTTTAAAGAGAGGGGCACTTAAAGCCCCCGATTTGCTAATTCAGAACTCTGATTAAGAGCAGCCAAGGAGGCTGCCGAACCTCAGTGTGCCAGCCGGGAATTGTTATGCCCCATGTTCATGGGGTAGTACAGATGTGGTGACATACCCCTGATTAAGGCTGAAGTTACACTTTTTTTACTACCTTTATGAAAGTCTATGAAAAACTTCGCTTGGTGCATGCAGCATGCAAAGTTTTTCACCTTCTGACTTGTTACTTTTGTGCCAACTTGTATCACACATATTCTTGTTTAGCACTAAAAACCGATCCACAGAAGGTGTACTCTGCAGATAAGACGTCGGCCTGATTATAACTCCAACCTAATCATGAAAGGTGATACCGCAGGCGGCAAATACCGTGGGGTGCGGTACAGCCGCAACAGTCTGACTCCTCCGCCTCGGATTGCGTGATAACGTGGTCATTGGGAATTTACACTTCTCTTACAAAAAAGAAAGTCACACCACTCACCACTGAACCGATGACTTCACAGGAAGTGACGGCATTTGACGTTTTTAAAACTATATTGAGAAATGGACACAACAGCATGTTAAGAGTGATTTACAGTAGGCCCAGGCAAGCAGCGACTTAAGCCAGGTACAGTCATACCTTCTTGAAAAAGATTAGAAGTCAGGTAACCATAACTGCACAAGCCTCCCGCTGGCTGCTGCTTCCGCCGCGGGTGGGGCAGTGTCATATTACTGAAAAGAGTCACCCCCACCCCAAGACCCCTGGCAGCGCAAGGAGTCCCTGCTCCTTGCCCATGCTAGAATTATTTAAGTACGCGCACAGGCAAGGATTCCTCAGGGAGTGGGCGGAATGTGAGCCAAGCACAGTGCTTCATTTGTAAAGAAAGAAACAAGCATTGGCATAGCCAATAGGTCTCGCTTTTTGGGCCCTATAAGTATTTAGTTATGCAGCACAATATCCTTCATGCAACAACACCAACTGTAGCATGGCTAAACACTTATAAAGACCCAAATGTGAGACCGATTGGCTATGCCAATGCTTTTTTTTATCCTTCTGTCACTCTTTGCCGGTCGTTCTCTTTCTCCGACTTTGAACTTATTCTGTTTGTCTTTTTCTTACTTTGGGGCCACATCCTGATAAGGAAAAGTACGTCCCAGTCAGCACGGGCAAAATTAATCACCTATATATGCTTGAAATAACCAGTGTTTGGCACGGAGCCGTCGCGTAGGTCCCCTGAGGCCTTGTGAAAAATATATTGCGTGCTTACTCCCTCAGAGAATCACAGTTACAAGTAATTCCAAAGTGTATTATTATGGGCCGAACCGAAAAATACATCTTGCACGAAAGTGTCAAGCGCCGTGAGGCCAGTCTGCAACGTGTGAAGGCTACGTGAGCGCCCTCTCTAACTCTTTGAAGACGACACGTGCTCAAATACCCAAATTCCGACTTGATCCTGAACCCAAGCGCTTCAACAGAGACAAGCCATATGAGCTTCATTTTCGGAGCAATACATATTAAAATAAGGTTAAAATACTAACGAATACCCTTACTATTGTGTTTGCACTATTGACTGCACAAACTCGGGCTTGTTTTGTTGTACGTGAGTATAAAACAGACAACTGGTTGGGAAAATTAGTATTTAAAATATTTCAACAGCAACATATGTTTTCATATATTTTTTCAATATGTTCCCATGCGGATTGCTGTTTTCAAATATCTCAGCTCCAAAATTGTTTCGAAATGGTTGGTAGTGTGACTGAGCCTTCACTGACTATCTGAGCAGAATATTCAAAGGTGTACTTACGTGAGCCAACAACAATTGCACACTGTTGTAAATGAATAGAAGACCACAGGTGGAGGTAAGCTTGATACAAAGCTTTATTGCAGCACAGAGAAAGTAGATCAGCTCCCTGTCTGACCAGAACTCCAACTGCCAACAGGGCAGGGAAGAGCTCCAGAACTTGGAATACATAGTGAGATCTAGAGTGCTGGCTCGGGAGAGAAGCCAAGCACTGTACAACATATCTCCCTTCCTTGCAAGAGAAGAAAAACACAGAAATAGAGAAGTAGGAAGCATTAATGAACATAGTCATTCAAATACACAGGAGGGTGGCGGGAGCGAGAGCTCCTTGAACGGACATCAGGTAGAGAAGAGGAAGAAAGAGTAGGAGTACAAGATACAGATGAAGAAGCAAAAGGAGTAGAACCAGAATCCATCAGGGAACTACTGTGACGAGTACGCAAGGAAGTGGAGGCATCACCACCACCCACCTCCCCCCGATCGGTAGGCAAGGGAATGGAAGACGAAGAACCACCAGAAGACAATAAATAACCATTACAACCGTCCCCTTTAGCAGGAGAGGGGTCAACAGAAGAGGAGTCTTTACATTTTTGGTAGAGAGCTACCCTCCGGTAATTCCAACTCTCACCATTGGCCAGTAAGATGAAGTGGGGAAAAACCTTCTTGACCTTGTAGGGGCCTCTGAATTTGCCAAGACCCTTGGTAAATCTACCAGGCTTAACCTTGACTAAGTCACCCACAGAGATGGGCAAGGAAGCACTGTCATGAGTAGAGGAAACGTCACCACCAGAATTCAGCCAAGAAGGGGTCAATTTGCTCACTGGTGTGCGACCACGCATAAGCTCGAAGGGAGACTTTTCACCAGACTTGTGGGGTGTGGAGCGATAAGCCCAGACCAGATCCTGGACACGCTCAACAGAGAAACAGCCAGACTCCACAAACATCTGGATTACGCCCTTAATGAGGCGATTCACCCTCTCACAGAGTCCATTGCCTTGGGGATTATAAAGACTCGTCTTCTGATGTTTGATACCACAATTATTAACAAAAGAAACCATCTTTGAGGAGGTGAGCTGAGTACCATTGTCCGAAATGAGGACAGAGGGGTACCCCTCATTGATAAAAATGCTCTTCAAAAACTTAATGGTAACATCGGTGGTAATCTCCCTTACGAACTGTACACACAACCACTTTGAAAAACAGTCAATAAGAACAATTGCGAAGCGGTGATCAGTGGGAAGTTCGTTCATGGGGCCTATGAAGTCAATGCACACACTATGCCAGGGAGTATTCTCAAAGAGGATCTTGTGAGTGGACTGGGAGCCTACAATCTTGAGCCGCTTCTCACCTTCCTTGCAGAAGCCACACTTTAAAACGCAATCTACAGCCTCATTATCTATAGAGGGCCACCAAAAGTTTTGCTTGACGCGACGTTGTGTAAGGCTTTGACCTAGATGACCCTCGTGGGCCAAGTCCAGAATCCTCTTTCTTAACGAACTAGGGGGAACAAAGCGATCACCCCGCATTAACACATCTTTGCCTTCTAAGGAAAGTTCATCCAAAATTTTCAGGAAGGGTCTAACAGAAGGACAGACAGTACTTTCCCTCCTAGTACCCCTTGATACTAGGCTGATCACAGCCTTCAAAGTCAGGTCCTCCTCCATGCCCTTAGACCATTCTTCACGGGAAAAAGCACTACCGCTTACCGACAAGACATCTTCCATAACTGCAACTGCGAGGTCATCTGACTTGATATCAGAACTACGATCAGTGCAAGGCATGGGTAGCCTAGAAAGACAATCAGCTTGGATGTTTTTCCACCCATGAATAAATTCAATCTCGCACTGAAAGTCTTGCAAGCGAGAAGCTAGTCTCGCTAACCTCGGAGAACCCTTACCAGCACCACCAGGAGCTAGAACATTTACGAGGGGTTTGTGATCGGTACGTAAAACGAACTTGTAGCCCCACAAATAGGTCCGGAAGTAGCTCGTACCCCAGACCGCAGCAAGGGCCTCACGTTCTATCACTGAGTAGTTTGACTCAGAAGAGGACAAGGGTCTAGATGCGAATGCAATTGTTTTTTCAACACCACCATGTTTCTGTAAAAGAACTGCGCCCAGACCAATGGCACTAGCGTCCACCATCAGGATGGAGGAGCGAGTAGTGTCAAAGGGGGTGAGAACATTTGCGGATTTAAGTTCCTTTTTGATCAGTTGGAAACAGGACTCATGTTCTGTGGTCCAGCTGAACTTCACACCCTTTTTAAGCAGAGATCTAAGGGAAGCTGTCTTGGAAGAAAAATCCCTTACAAATCTCGAGTAGAACTCGATCAAACCCATAAAGGATCGAAGTTGATCCTTATCAACTGGGGAGGGCGCTAGTTCAATGGCTTCAATGAGATTCTTTTTGGGTTTGATGCCCTCTTCGGACAAACAAAAACCTAAATATTCTATCTCGCTCAAAAGGAAGGCACATTTCTCTTTTCTTAAGGTCAAACCAGCCTCATCTACTCTGAGTAGTACATCGTGCAAAATTTTGTTGTGTTCTTGTAATGAACTACCATAAATCAAGATGTCGTCTTGAAAAAACAAAACTTTGTCAAGACCCTTAAAAACTTCGGAGACAAGCCTTTGGAACACACTAGCGGCTGAGACTAGTCCAAAAGGTAGTCTGGTGAATTGAAATGTGCCCTCGCTGGTAATAAAAGCGGTTAGGTGCTTTGAGCTATCATCAAGGCATATTTGGTGGTAGGCGTGCTTGAGGTCCAACTTACTGAAAAACCTTGCTCCTCTGAGAGTTGACACTAGTTCACCTATATTAGGGAGGGGAAACACATCGGCCACAACGCACTTGTTAAGGGAGCGAAGATCCACACAGAACCTGATCTTGTTATCTGGTTTCTGCGAGATCACAACAGGCGAAATCCAAGGAGACGCCTCGATAGGTTCGATAATGCCTCCTTGGAGCATCTCCTCGAGGGTAGCCTTAACCTCATTGCGTAGGGCAAAGGGCACTCTTCTTACCTTATGTTGTACAGGTGAGCTGCCCTCCTTAAGAATTATGCGATGAGTGTATCCAATAAGCTCACCTAGTTGGTCCCTAAACACATTTTTAAATCTGACCAAAATATCCTCCACAGATGAATTTTCGACAATGGAAACAGGGTTATTGGACCTGGGGTAAGAAGAGTGCCCTTTGCCCTACGCAATGAGGTTAAGGCTACCCTCGAGGTGGAGGTAAGCTTGATACAAAGCTTTATTGCAGCACAGAGAAAGTAGATCAGCTCCCTGTCTGACCAGAACTCCAACTGCCAACAGGGCAGGGAAGAGCTCCAGAACTTGGAATACATAGTGAGATCTAGAGTGCTGGCTCGGGAGAGAAGCCAAGCACTGTACAACACACACCTGCGTTAAAGACGAGACAGGTGGACATCAACTACGAAATAGGCTATTATGTCTGGTTGCCGAATTCCCGAGAGTCACCCCTTCACCCATTAAATTACCCCCTAACTCCCACTCACTGGTGCTTTCACAGCTACTATACGTGGCGTGCCGCACCAGAGGGCATATGACAATTAATTTTTTTGCCCCTCGAAAAACATGTGAATTTATCAAACAATTGACAGCGAGAAAATCCAGCAAATATTTGTTTAGGTTCTGCTTTTTGCATATCACGCCGTGTACCTTACGCTCATCTCCGAGTCTGGTGCCTCCGTGGATGCCACCTTAGGGTGCGCGCTTCACCCCTCTGTCACGATATTGAACCCCGGCGGGCCCAGCCATCCTCTGCTAACTCCAGCCAGGGCAGTTGACACCTTGGCTTTCTCAGTGACACCCAGTACAGGTGGGTGTAACACACCGGGGTTGGGGGTCTGTCACCACCCCTGGCACCAGCTGCAATGTGATTGTTTGGCATAACTTATGCAAACAACTAACCCTGGCGTGGAGGTTGAAAACGTCTCTGTTTGAAGCGTTCAAAGTGAAATTAAAAGTAATCACTTCAGAAGGAAACTGCTGGGACAGATGGGAATTCAAACCTGACAGTTAAAACATATTTACTGTAACTAGTTTGGCAATTTATATTTTCCACAATTCCTGAGTAAAATCAAACACTGCAGTTCACCAACAAATAATACGTGTTTCAAGTGATCCATTTGTGGTAAAACGGTTTTCCAACATCAAGCGGATGGGAGAATTTTTTCTATTGTGGTGCAATTGCAGTCAAAAAAAGCACACAAGCCACAGTCAGACTTATCAGAAATAATATGAATCTGGCACTTAAGCCTGAGGAAACACTCTGAGCGAGAAGAGAGGTGGCTCGGGCAAATAAAATGAGTGATATTCAGTGTGCATGGGATGACTGAGTGCTCAGAATGAGTGAACGGGCTGGGGGTGCGAGAGGGATTGCCATTATGAACAGGACACGAGTAACGTTGGTTCCCTACACTACACTTCAGTGTTTAACTCGGGACAAAGTCTCCTCTCCTTCACACACACACATCACTATGTCACTGATGGCACAGGGTTGCCTCCTGCACTAATTCACACTTCTCCCTTTAACTCCCGAAAAAGGCACCCCTTCTTCACTCACCCACACATCACTGCGTAACTCATGGCAGAGGGTTGTCCCCTACTCTAATTCACACTTGAGTGCCTAACTCGTACAAAGTCACCTCTCATTCACCCAACCACCCATCAGTGTGTCTCATAGCAGAAGGTTTTCCCCTATACTAATTCGCACATAAGTGACTAACTCCTGAAAAAGAATTTGCAATGCAATAGGTCTCGCATTTGCGAGATTTGGAGCTATTGTCATTGTAAATGACTATGCCTTTTATTAATTTGTTTTGAAAACCTGCAACCGGTGCATAAACACGCACTTTGTACGCATAGTCCTTGCTTACGAAAAGCAAGGCTGGCAGTAAAACAGACTGCAAGCCTTGCTTCTTATAAGGAAGGACTATAAGTACAAAGTGCTTGTTTACGCACAGCTTGCAAGTTTTTAAACGCATAAATAAAAGGCATTGTCATTTACACAATGCCAATAGCTCAAATTCTCGCAAATGCGAGACCTATTGCATTGCAAATGCTTGTTTCCAAAGTTGCTGCAAACTTCTGGAACTTCTTCCTAAAGTTTCTTTTTGGCATCAAAAGATCCCAAAACAAAACCAAAGAGTCTGGAATCTCCAAGATGGTCCATGGTAGTTTGGGAATTTATTTCCCCAATCGACTTGGACAAAACTCTTACAAATTCACTGTAGATACTCCAGGCAGGATATTCTTGGCGGTGATAGTCCAGGTGTACTCTGTTAGCCTGTAGCTTGCAGTGAGTCCACTTTTGTTCCTCTTGAAGCAAGTTAGGTCCACAGGGCTGTAGTTCCAGATTGTGCAACATGTGCAGTCAGTCAGAGTGCAGGGCCCGGTTGGAGTAAATCAAACTTCCAGCTTGTACCATTCTTCTTCTCTTGTTTCAAGCAGCAGATCCGAGAGGCTCTGCTCCTCTCAGATACTTATTCAGTGTTCTCTGGGGCCAAGCAGGAAGGCTCTCCTGTCCAATGAGGTGCAGGGCAACACCCCAAAGCATGACCATTTCCTCTAAAGTGTGGCTCATTGGTTTCCCAGAATGCACTAGTCTTCCAAATTCAATATGGCTAAAGCTCAGCAGAGACGCCAGAGCTAACTAAACCAACCTCCAGGATGGCTCATTTACATAGCTAGCCGGAGTAGGCTGGTCCGAGCGTTTCTAGTGCTCCAGGAGACCCGGCTTCACAATACAGATTGGTTCTCCAGTTGAAGATTCAATGAAAATGATTGAGGGCATTGAGTCTGCTGTTACAAGGCCAGGCCAGGAGCTCTGGGCTGAAATCTGCTCCAGTTTACCAAATCCAGAAAGCCGGGATGTTACAAACGAACTCTTTGCAGATTCATTTAATGCATCTTCTGAAGAAACACAGAGTGATTTAAATGCTGCGCCATTCGATGAGACATCTGCACCGGGGTTACACAATGGACTGAAGCCATGGGCTCCACTACAGGACTCTGAAGTCTATTTAGCTTCTTTAGAAAGAAGACTACGCAGAATTAAAGGATTGTCTCAGGAAGTCACCTCCAAGGACATGCTGCACACACTCGCCCAAGCAAAAAAGGAGCACTGGGACAGACTGTTAAGGGAAACATTTCAGTCCGAGGTTTTCGTGGACGATCACGAATGTGATGAGAGTACCTTGGAACATCTGAAGAGGTGGCTCCAGCCAGATAAGGTTGCAGTCAGTGTGGAGGAGGTGCAGTGCCTGATCCCGCCACTGTCCAGTGCAGAGAAGCAAGATGATTCCGAAGAGCTGCCACATGTAGAGCAGTGAGCCACATGATAAACATTGTGACTCTTTGCCCCTGGTTGGCCTTCATGGCAAATTGAATACAGTCGACAGTGGCCATCTGGTGTGTAGGATGTATGACTGATTCACCCAGAGACAACAGCACTAAGAATATTCTCTTTGGAATCGAGAAAGCATCAATTGACACAACCGCATGGGCCTGCTTTGGACAGACATCCTAAATCGTGTGCTCCATTTATTGTCCTGAAGCAGCGGTTCTCCTAGATTATTGGGTCTCGCCATGGATACCTGCATTGATTTAATATAGCATTAGGGGGCTTCTTTTATGTGAAAATGAAGTCCATTTAGAACAGGTGACTTGTATATACAATGCAGGCAGTATGGTTTGCACATTGTCATCCATTCCTTCGTTTTCATATGTTGCATGGGTACCTATGTATTTAGAACCCATAAAAGCCATGATAGAGGTCCTCTTTTTACCGCATCTCTCCCCAGTTATAGCAACATTTGCGAGACGCTGGAACAGAGATACCTTTTTGACCTTCTAATGCCTATAAGATGTAAAGTTTTCAAAAAGTATGTAACACTGAGCTCTTTGGCAAAGGTGGGAGGGATTCCCAGATGTACACTTTTAAAGTAAAGACATAACATTTATTTTTCAAAAGGTTAAGCTAGAATTGCTTGCATTTTTTTCGCTTGATGTTAATACACTCTAATGCTAAATCCCACACCTGCATTTTTCATCATCATCATCAATTTAACTTTATTTCGGTTTGTTTAAGAACCATAAAAGTACATCAAGTAGAAAAATACATTTACAATAGTAAAATAATACACAGTTGAATCTCATTTTGAATTTTTGCAATAAAAGCAGTTAGCATGTGGTTTATAGGGTGATGAAAAAAACACTAAAGCAAGAAAATACATTGATTAAATATTCAGAACACAGTGGAAGCATAGTATTACTGAATAGAGTAGCTTGGTACTACCGAATCAATCTCCGTCTAATTAACCACATTGAAAACAAGAATTTGGCAATAGCAGTAACTATTAGTGTATTAGTATCAGTTTTTAAAATTCTAAAAAACTCTACATGGTTCCTGACTCCTAGGTTCACACACAGCTGTATAATCCATTTTTTCCTGCTAACAGAATAAGCAGGACAAAACAAAATCACATGGATTAGGGATTCATTTGGATCATTGCAACCTGGGCAGGGGCGAACTGGACCCGCTTTCCATTTATCAGTGTAAGAGTGGAGGGGTAGTGAGCCATATCTAAACTGTAGATACAGTTTTTTTGCTAAGACAGGTTCTATAATGTCTAATTCTTTCTCGAAGCTGTAGACATTTTTAAAATCCAGAAAGCTGTCAGTGAGACTAGAAGACCTGGCTGATCGAAGGACCTCTTCTAAGTTGTAATATTTTATAGACTCAGCCAGGGTTTTCTTTGAGATAGATTTGCATGTGTCCTCCGGGTTGGACCAGAGGTTCTCCATGCCAATCCTAGACGCCTGCTCCCTTATGAAGGATAACCACTTTATCCTCCCTACACCCGGGCGTGCCATCACAATCTTCAATTCTTCTCTATAGCACTCAAGCTCCGGGACGCTCCACAATCTGCGCCAATAAAGGAGCGGGCGTGAGGCAATAGTTTCTGCAATGGGCCTCAAGTTTAAATCCAACCTTAAAGGAACTAGAGGAGTGTTTTTTGGTAAGGAGAGCAGATGTCTAATAAAATTATTCTCTGTTATGCTAATCTCACTCGCTGGACAGTGGCCCCAGAGTTCAGCCCAGTAAAGGGTGGCTGATCTGGTTTGGACTTTATATATTTCCAGTGGAACACTGACTACTTTATGGACACAAGACTTCTGCACCTTGAGAATTCCACCCGTAGACTGAGAAAGGGTTAAATTAGCCTTAGTCATTTGGGTTACCCAACTCATTTTATCATTTAAGGTCAGACCTAAGTAAGTGAAATTATTTACCCTTTCCAGGGGTCGTCCATCCATTAACGGACGTGGACAATTTATTGCATTGGCATTGAACACCATATACTTTGTTTTGTCTATGTTAATCACCAAATTCCTGTTCCTACAGAATTTGGTGAATTGGTCTAACACCCGCTGCATCCCCATAGGTGTTTTTGAGAGCAGCAGGGTGTCATCCACAAACATAAGTGCAGGGAATTTGCCACCAGCTAGATTAGGGGCGTCAATGTTATGAACACTATTTAGGTCATCGACAAGGCCGTTTAAAAAAAGGGAAAATAAAGTTGGGGCAAGTACGCATCCCTGCCTAACTCCCTTCTCAATAGGAAAAGCTCTCGTCAGCTGGCCATATTTGCCATAACGTACCTTTGCATAGGCTCCTTCGTGGAGTCTTTTAAATTGATGACATAAGTAGGGTGGGATGCCCATTGTTGTTAATATACTCCACAGTTGGTTCCTGTCCACCATGTCAAATGCGGATTTGAGGTCCACAAATGTCAGGTAAAGACTACCCCCATCCATAACCACATGCTTCCAGTATAATACCTGGAGCCGTAGTAGTTGGTCGATGGTGGATGTTTTGGCACGGAACCCTGCTTGCAGGTGGGAGAGGATGTTGTTCTCACTAATCCAATCTTGCAAGCGTTGCAAAAGTAGTTTGGCGTAGATTTTTTGGGTGACATCAATAAGACTGATTGGCCTATAATTTGATGGGTCCAACGGTGATCCCTTTTTATAAATCGGGATGATTTCGGCCCCTAACCAGGTATTTGGGATCTCTTGACCGTCAAGAATAGCATTAAATATGACGGTCAGGTAGGGGACCCAGATCTTCGGCTCTTCTCTGAAAAGATCACCAGGGATCTTGTCCAACCCTGGGGCCTTGTTACATTTTAGTGCTTGGACTGCAAGTGTGACTTCCGACATGGTAAAGGATGGTAAAGGACATCCAAGGACCAAACTCAGAGACGTGGTTGGTGGTACTTTATGCTGGGGAGCGGGGCTAGAATAAAGTTTACCAAAGAATGCACACCAGGCTTCCTCAGCGATGTTAGGATCGATCTTTGCCTTACCTTCTGGTTTCCCGGTATGAACCAAGTTCCAAAAGGTTCGGGCATCTTTCGTTAATAGGGCCTGTTTAATGGCCTGCCACTTCTCAGTTTCCCATTCGGATTTTGCATGGGAAAGGAGATTCTTATAGGCTTTCCTTGCGACCATAATGGTAGCTCTATGGCCTTGTTTTAGGGCAGAAATTAGAATAGTCTTCACCTTCCTACAAGACTGATTATACCAGGGATTTGTGGCACGAGCCTGTCGGTTAGTCTGCTTTACCGATTTATAGAAGCTTACCGCTAGGGCGAGCATTAAGTCATTGTGTATGTTTAAAAGTTTAGCATCTTTATCAAGAGTGTAGGCACTTTCAAGCAGTGTATTTAGTCGCTCTAATTGGGGAGTGACACTATTATACAGTGATGCTAAATTATCTGCTGATGATTTAATGGAGGCCCAACGGATTCTCTTGCCACCCTGTAAGATCCTAATGTTACTGGAGGGCATATCATCAACTTGATACTCCCCATCGGGAAGTGGCAATTCTAGATCTGCTACCAAAGGGTTGTGGTCACTTTCCGAGCGGTCAGGTACATGGAAATATCGAATCATGTGCCATAAAGACATACTAACCATAAGATAATCTATTATTGATGAATTGCCCATTCCAATATAGGTACTCCTTCCTGGGCTATCCCCCGGGAAGCGACCATTGCAAGCTCTGAGTGAATATGTATATGTCAATGATGTGAGCTGCATGGCCAAAGGTGACCAAGATTTAGTTTGATAAACATTTGGGGGCGGGATCCGGCAGGCATCATCCTCGTCCGTTGTTATTTGGGGAACCCCCCCAAGTGTTTCATAATGACAATTAAAGTCCCCCCCCATTATCACCTGGGTATCATTTGAGAGGGATTGTAATAAAGCAGTTAAGCACTCTAGAGTATGGGAGACCGCACCCCCCAAGACAGGGCGTAGATAGATGTTAATAATCGCTATTTTGGGTGTGCTAGGACGAGTAAGGAGGATACATAATATATCACAAGTATTGGTATTAATCCTTTTAACCGAGAACCCAAGATGGACACCCACCCATATTGTTAGTCCACCAGATGGTCTGCCTCTAGGACCCTTGGTTGCAAGCTCAGCGTAGGTGGCAAAACCCATTCTGTGGTGGATAACCCTGGCCCATGTCTCTTGGAATATACAGATACCATGGTTATCCACATAGTCACACCACTCCATATTATCTAGCTTAGCGCCCAAGCCCGCCACATTCCATGATATCAACAATAGATTTTTATCACTACGAGACAACTGGTCAATTAACTGGTTCGGGGATATAATATTTTCTACAATTTGGTCACCCACTTCAGGCCTCGTCTGCATCATAGTGAATTCATGATTGGTTGTGGTGCAATTAACCTCATTTATACTTAAAGGGGATCTGGCACAGTGCAGAGGTGTAGTTGGAAACCTTGTCCTACTCTGGGAGACCTCCTCTACTAGCCCCCCTCCAACAACTCTTAAATCTTTAGATAGGGGGGCAGCCATAGCGGGGAGTCAATCGCAACCATCAAGGCCAGAAAGGGCGCCATATCTGTTCAAGGTTTCCAGTGGGGTAAAGGGAATCGGGTGCTCCATATTTCTAGTCCCCTGCAGATGCTCTAGCCCCACAAAGGGCAAACTGCGGCCGCTGGCAGGGACTATATTCCACTCTGTATTATTCCTGGTAGGCAAAGGCCTTTGGAGATGACACATATAACTATTAGTGGGAGGCATATGAATGTTCCTGATATCTTTGGGGTCAGTTAACCCCCCGGTGTAGAGGACAGGGGTCATATACGACCTTGGATAGAAATAAGTTAGGTCGTATGGAACTATAGCAGTATTCAAATTCCTAGGGGGTCCTGTTAGTATGGACCTAACTGCTTCTGGGTTCCTGAAATTGATAACAACTATGTCTCCCTCAATATTTTTTTCCCTAGTGCCCAGCCAAGGCAGGCGTCTAACATGAATTATCTCCCCGTCGATGTAATATGGGAGTGGTCTGTTTTGTCCTAACCAATGTAAAATCTTATTCTTGAGTTGGGGATGGCCCTCCTTTCTGCCTGCTTCTAATGGGGGGACACCTGTGAGTACAACTACGAAAGGTAGCGACTCTGGGGGTAATTCAACATTGGGACCATATAGTTTATCGTTCTCGGCTTTGCAGACCTCCCCCTACCCGGTTGCTGGCTCTTAGTGATAGAATTAGCATCACTCTTCTGGGGATCTCTTACAACCTGGGCCGTAGATTTTGATGCTGTTTGGACAGGAGCCTGGGCCTGTAGCGACACCAAGTTTTTCTGCTGGTTGTTATTCACGGGCTTACTGGTTACAGTATTTGCCTTAGCAGGATTCTTGGTCGGGTCTACAAAGCTCTGTTTGTTACTAACAGGGGGTTTAGTTGCTCCATTATTGCCACTGTTAGAGCCGTTTGAAACCGGCGGGTTAGGAGCATGGACAGTAGGAATCTGGGGTAGAGTTGTCGGGACAATGGTAGGCCTTGGGGAGGACATGCGCACACTTGTCTTATCAGCATACAGTGCCTCCAGATTACCTAGTCGGTGCTCCACCCTTTTTAGGATATCCAGAATGGGCAGCATGAAGGACCTGAGCAACTGCTCAACAGTGTTCTGCTCGGTATTAATAGAGGGAGTGGTTACTGGACTTGGGGTGGAGACAGCCTCAATTTCCCTCCCTCGGGTGTTAATGGGTTGTATAGGTTGTAGGTCTGGAACTGGTACTGCTATGGGCATAGTATCAGTTGTTACCGAAGTTTTAGATGTAGTACCGCCAGTGGTCTTAAGTTTTGATGGCTTACCAAACTCGGTATGACTAAGCTTACCTCGTTGAGGAGCTCCTAACCCCCTCCTCTTTTTAGAAGGCGGTGGACCATGGGCTATGGACGTAACAAGAGGTCTGCCTATCCTTTTGGGCGGCTCTTTAGGGGGAGGTTTTGGAGCATTGTCTACATTAGGAGTGGGACTGGGGGCAGATGAGAACAGAACATTAGGTGAAGACACAATCAATAAGGAGCTCATGGGCGGTGGAGTACTTCTGAGGAGTAAAGGAAATTTATCCAAAGATAATGGATCTTCATAAGGTGTGTCAGTAATAATGTCCGACATAGTGGATGGGGATGCCAGATCAGTACATGGTCTATTTTTCAGGGACTCAATGGAACGACGACGTTCAATCCTACGTTCGAGTAGTGAGTCATCCTTGTCCAAGTCCACAGAAACCCTTGGGAAATAATTATCCAATGTTTTTTTACTGGTCCCCACCATGCTGGAGTTCTCAGCGTTAGCAGCCATGAGTAAGAGCCTACCTTACAGACTGGGTCCAATAAAATCCAAGTAAACAAGTAAAGCTTTGGGGGGGTAGCCCGTCCCATCCTCGTGCGTCCCCGGACGGCCACAGACGGTCCCGACTTGTCCCGGGCTTCTCCCGGCGCCCTCCCGCGCCGCGGGGATCTGCTATAGTAGATATGTCATCCGATAGGGAAGAGGAAAGGGAGGAGCCTGCAGGGAGAGCGTC
Source organism: Lissotriton vulgaris (assembly GCF_964263255.1). Taxonomy (NCBI): domain Eukaryota; kingdom Metazoa; phylum Chordata; class Amphibia; order Caudata; family Salamandridae; genus Lissotriton; species Lissotriton vulgaris. Next base: position 68,174 of record NW_028250136.1, read on the forward strand.
CCAGGTGTTGGAAATTGGGAGTTGTGGGCGCTCCTGGGACTTGAAGTCCTGCGCCCACAACACGCTCGCAGCCCTGCAGGTCCCCGCAGTCACAAGCAAGTTTCCCTCTGCAGCGCTGATGGGCGACCACCTCCGACGAAGCGGGACCCGCGCAGCGGGTTCCGCAAGCAGTAATCAGGCGAGAAAGGTGATCCTCGGCGTCTCAGCAACCCCAGGACAGAGCGTGGAAAGAACGGCAGGAATCAGAGTGACCTTCTAATGCCTATAAGATGTAAAGTTTTCAAAAAGTATGTAACACTGAGCTCTTTGGCAAAGGTGGGAGGGATTCCCAGATGTACACTTTTAAAGTAAAGACATAACATTTATTTTTCAAAAGGTTAAGCTAGAATTGCTTGCATTTTTTTCGCTTGATGTTAATACACTCTAGTGCTAAATCCCACACCTGCATTTTTATATTCTATGAATATCCTCACATAGCTTCCCTCCCTCCTACGTCTGCAAATTCCTTCCTTAATCCTACCATCTGGCTGTGTTCAGAGTGGAACGGCGTAAATGGACCTGGCTGTATCTATCTGCCTGTTCCCTTCTCCCTTTTGATGCTAATGCTTTACAACCCATCCTCCCTACTTTGACATTCTTGTAGAGCAGGGTCCTCTTACAAGAGATAGCCTTTCTCCCTAGGAGCCACTTATCACTTCATAAAAGCTGCCTGTTTAATCCACTTAACTGTTCAATTAGGACTGACCTCTGGGAGGCGACATTTTGGCTTACAGACAAGAAGGTCTTCTAACTTATTTTCTGTACATTTTAGGATAAATTCAACAACATCATATTGTTGGATTTATCAATACCATTCTCCTAAATCCTTGAATGATTTTGTTTGGTGTCCCTTGCTGTAGTTATGAATTCATAAACAGCAATGTTAACCTATGTGGCTGAGGATAAACAATGGGGAAATGAAATGGCCTATTTCTCCAACACCAGGTCCTATAAAACTACTTTTATAAGGGCCCTGCCTAAAACTCCTTATATGTACCTGACCCCGCCACCCCACCCCAGGGACACCTAGGGGAGACCTTGGGGTTACCTAATATGCCACAATTCCGTAGTTTATACATTTGTGCCCCTAGCACCAAAGCCGAGTTTGGGCGCAATTTATATTTAGAAGCAGTTTTGCAACCCGGGGCTCCTTTTAAAATGACCTCAGGCTATCAACAGTGCACACATCAAAGTTTTGCATTAGCTCAGTGTTTAAGTATCGTATGTGCTTCCTCTTTATGCACTTCATTTGTTACTACGACTTTATGGGTATTATACTGTTCCATGATTGCTTATTTCCTTGCATTATGCTTGAATGTTAACTCCTTCCATGCTCAGGATAGCTCCTGGCCATCATGAGTCACAATAGGTGTATGCTCATGATGGCCGGGAGCCGTCCGAACGTTGCCGCTCCACCCACACGCGATTAATTCCCCTCCTGTGCGGGAGAATTAATCAGTTCATACGGATCCCGGCCGTCTTGAGCACATGCCTACTGTGACTCATGACAGCCGGGAGCCGTCCTGGGTACTCGAGCGCCACGCCCAGCCCCGCCCTACTTAGCACAGCGGCGGAATTTGCCGCGCGGCGAACGGGTTAATTGATGCGCGACACTAATATATTTATACGCGCATTTTGTGGTATCTGAATGTGTGGCTTTTGCTGCTCTTTTCATTGTTGTTGAGGATGTACATTTGTTAATTGATTCGCAACACAAATGCACTTTATATACACACAGATTGTCGTATCTGATTGTGTAGCCATAACTCACCCTTTTAACTGCTGCTAAGAATGTACACTTGTTTTTATATTGCACTTTTATGGTCTTTGGCCCAAAATACATGTTTACTACTACTACATAAGGCAAAATGTGTTCATAACAAAAAATATGCACTCAACAAAATGAATATATGAAATGCATTTGGGGTACATAAGCAGAAAAACGTCCCCGGCAGAAAAAAGCAGATAACACCATAAGTCGGTGGCCCATTGGTGGCTCCCATATTACATGCCTTCAAAATTTCACAGCTTTTTTTATGTCTTTGTTAAACAGTTTGACTTGAACTTTGCAGGTTGGGGACATATAGAATAAAGGTATTGCTTATGATTTTTTAGGTTTGGCTAATGGGATTTCTCTGCATTGTTTTCAGAATTGCTGAATTCAACCTTTTTTTCTCTTTTTTCTAATGAGGTTTTATTTTTACAGAGGTGTAGGCATAAGAATGACAGAACCAGTGTACCTCAGTCCATCATTCGACAATCTACTTCCATCCTATTTGTTTCTACAGGTAATCATTCTACTTCTAGTTCAACTTGTACAGAAAGAAGTCATTTTGCAGGAAAATGAAACATTTTAAATTTAATAAATGGCTCAAAATCTCTCCATTAATTTGTCCATTCTGAAATCTAAGGGCCTAAAGCAACCTCTAAATTGGTACTAGTGTGGTAAATATTTAATTTACTATCATAATTTCTATGCAGGTAAGTACTTAATCAATAATAACTCAATCGGAAAGAAGGAGGCAGAGTCCGTGGTGTTAGAGTTCTTAGGGGTTTTATTCCTTAAAAAGGAATGGTCATGGCTTAGCTATCATGTTCCCGCAACCACACAGGGTTCAGGAAGGGATAGAAGAGTGCGCACCACATTTTATTGACAGTACATAGCTTATATACTTAATTCATTGTCATAGAAAAGCATGTGGTAGGCGTAACAGCTGAGAGAAGACAAGATAACAATATCCATGTGTTAGTAATACGTAATCAGAAGGCGTGAACTAGGCGTGAACTAGAGGTGTGTGCTAGAAACGTCACCAGATAGGTGTCACAGAAGGGGTGGCACTGACGGAAATGTTGCAATGTCAGCAGAAATCGGAAACTTGGATGCGCGCGCAGCTGCATGACGTGTGATTGACGTGAGACTGGAGGGTGCAGGAAACTTGACATTTACACTGACGGAAAGAGACAGAAGTCTGGCATGTCAGATCAACTTGTACTTCTATCATATCTGATATCTGATGTTTGGGAACCATACTATCTGGAGGGAAAGGTCTCTGGGGCAGAAGCTAATCTATACTGACTGTGAGTGCGTGTATAAGCGCCTGAGTGTCTGCATGAGAAGCGTGGGGGCATGGGCCTTCCATGGGAGCATGGTAACAGAGGCTATGAATTACTTGCACGGAGACAGGTTGGCCCTTTGCTCTACAGATGAGGGAGATGTTTACTGAAGCTAGTAGGCAGGAATGTATTTTCGAGGAGCGGAACAGATAACTCGAAGGTTATAGTCAGTCTTGGCAGGCAGCAGGCTGAGCTAAGCACGGTGGGCCGCGCTGGAAGTAAGTCAGAGTTCACGGGTACAGAGGCAGCCGGGGCTGAGGATTTTAGAGTCAGAAGCCAGAAAAATGGCTCGATGGCAGAAATTCAGGGCCTACTTTGCCAGAGCTGAAAAACGTGTAAGGTACACTACAAAAAGACGTTGGCATAGCATACTTAGGAACGGACTATTCAACCCATTCAGGGTGGGTCTGAAAGAGGACATGTTAACGTTGGACGCAAATGTATTTGCGTCTTCGTAGCTGGCACAGGAGGGAAGTTACATGCACTTTAAGCTGGTACATGGAGTCGGTGGGGTACACGCTAGGGAACACAATCTTGACCATAAAATTTATATTTCCTCATTCCCTCCTTGTTCCCTACGGACCCTTCATGATATATCGATCCTCATGAATCGATCAGTTTGTTCTTGTAACATCATTTGCTCTTCTTTCTTTCTTTCACGTTTTGAGAGGAAACTGGAATGTTCAATGCATGATGTGGCACACAGTCCACAAATCGCTGGCCCACACTGTAGGCACAGGCAGCAACTGAATACTAGGACTAGGCCAATGCCTAGGAAGGATAGGATCTTCCATCCCCAAGCTGTCAACGTTGTCCAGAACCAACCGGACCAAGTCCAGGTGCCTGGATTCTGATGTATCAGATTTGCAATTTTATGAAGATGTGTAATAGCTTGATATACAGATGGTGCGTTTTGGGGAATGAAAATACAGCAACTTGACCCGATGACCTTACAGGCTCCACCTCTATCTGCCAAGATGACGTCAATAACAAGACGATTCTGAAGAACAACAACCCGCATGGCGGACTGCTCTTCTGTTAAGTTACCTAAGGCGGAGGCAGTTTCATTCACTACTGCTTCAAGGGTTCTAGTTAATCTGCGTATCAGTTTACTATTTTGGACGGGACCTAAAAAGAAAAAGAATCCTTTATTAAAATCGGTGTATTGTTCCCATGCTGTTTCTGTATAGTCGACAAGTGAGATATCTCTTCTGAGTCTGTTCTTTGCTAGATTTGTATTTCTGTGATAGTCAGGAGGAGCTAGAAAAACAGGTGGCAGAAGGAATGCAATGTAACAGGTACCATCCCAATCTGGAGGTAAGCGTATGTATGCGGTATGACCACAAACAAAATAGGAATGACGGGTAGCTCTAAAAGAAGACTTGCCTTGATCACTGAATTCGACCACAATAGTACATTTACTATGGCCTAAGTGTACTGAACCTTTCTTGCTGACACACAATTCACCAGTGACTGGTAGTACTGACATAGCGGGCAGGACTGGAGCAGGTTCGGATTCAACTGTAAGGATCATAAGGTTAATTGTGTAATTACCTAGTCCATAAACTTCGTTTTCTAGATCAGTTCCTATTCTAATGGGGAGTCCCTTCTTGTCAGGATAACAGGCATTAAGCAGAACTAAGTTCAAGTTTCCCCAAACCCAGCTCCCTTTGAAAACAGCAATATCAGGATCTACGGAATTTATTATTCTAAACCAGGCACCGCAGGAGCCATTGTGAGTGAACGGGTACGGAAAGAGGGGCAGAGCTCCCTTGTATTTCTGGTAGGGAGGGAGTCGGCCACATATCCAGCAATTTGTAGCATTGTTAGTCTGATGGGAATGATGTAACATACTAATGAATGTGTTGTTGCGCAGCGCAAGTCTGTAAGAAAGTTCATGTGGAGGTAGCTTACTAAAAGAATGTTCAGCAGAAACATTATAAGCAGATTGTTCACGCTTGAAAATAGGGTAATAGATGGGGAGCAATATGCTCGCAATGATTATCAGAACACTTAGAAAAAACATAATTACGTAGTGATTTGCAATATGTACGTTTCTTTAATTGTCTTTCTCTCTCTCTATCTCGATCTAGGGGATACATGTCAGAAACTATTTAACCGATTCACCTAGGGGAGGACTTAAACAATTAAACTGTCTGACTTGCTAGATCGGAGCTTCATACGGTACTCCTCTTGGGGAGTTTTCTCTCGTTCGGAAGTTTTAAAGTCACTAGTTTTGATACAGTCTTTGGTGGGGGTGGACGAGCCTGGATCTGGTTTCAGTTCGTTATATTTTTTGATATGGCTCGTGTGGACCCACCCCTTTCTGCCTTCCAGCTTCACTGCGGTCCTCGTTGTAAGAAGGACGGTCTTTGGCTCCTTCCAGCGGGGCTCCAGCGGGCTCTTCCTGTCGAAGTTCCGTACTAAAACTGTATCACCAGGACGGACATCATGCGGCTTTACATCAGTGTTGTCGGGGAAAGCTGCGGCAACCTGTGAACGACATGATTGGAGTGCAGACATCAAGGAGGCAAGATAATCTGTCAACATATTACTATCAACATCAGTGATCTTTTTCGGAATGGGCGTCCCCCACATATTCGGTGGTCTACCAAAGACCACTTCGTACGGGGATAGTCCTGATCTCGAATGGGCAACCATCCTCATGTAGAACAGTGCCACGGGCAGGGCGACTATCCAGTCGACCCCTTTCTCTTTACATATTTTTGCAAGGCGTGTCTTTAATGTCTGGTTATGCCTCTCTACAAGGCCTGCGGCTTCGGGATGTCGGACACAATGGAATCTCCACTGGTATCCTAGCAATAGGGAAACCTGCTTCATTAATTCAGATGAGAATGGCTGACCGTTATCTGAGTACACGACACGAGGCAAGCCGTACCGTGGGAAAAATTCACGAACCAGCTGCCTGGCAGTGGTCGGAGCAGTATAATCTGGGACGGGGTATGCTTCGGTCCAACGGGACAGAGCACAAACAATTACGAGGACATATTTGAATCCTCGACAACGGTCCATCTGGATATAATCCATCTGGAGGACTTCAAAAGGGTAATCGGGAGGATGAAATCCACCTTGCTCTACAGGGACGCTTTTACCTGGATTGAACTGACAACAGATCATGCAAGTACGCACTTTCTGTTTTGCTGCTGCTCGTAAGTGTTTATTACTCCAAAGATTTTGTAAACTGTCTAGCATTGCTTTTTCTCCTAGGTGTGCTGGACTATGTGCTGTATTAACCATGACTTGAACCATAGAGTCAGGGAGAAACCATGTAGATTTTCCCTTCGTCATCCAACCTTGTTCTGTTTGAATCCCTCCTAGTTCAGTCCATTTCTTTATTTCATCTGGAGTAGCATGTGCCTGAATATCTATTACATCTAGTGTGGGATCCCTGACTGTCATACAATTTGTCGGTCCTATTGTCTTTGTCATGTCAGTTGTCTGAGTGTGAGTCAGTGCTGTATGTTTTGCTGTCTGGTCTGCCAGGTCGTTACCCTGGGAAACAGAATCTGTAACTTTAGTGTGTGCTTTACACTTCATGACGGATATGCCTGAAGGCAGATGTATTGCTTCTAACAGTGCTTGAATGAGGGGACCATGTTGGATCTTGGTACCATGAGAGGTCAGAAAACCTCGTTCTTGCCATAACATACCGAAGTCGTGTACAACTCCGAACGCATAACGGGAATCAGTGTATATGTTGACATTTCTGTTTTTGGCTAGAATACAGGCTCGGGTCAGAGCAATAAGCTCTGCTGCTTGAGCGGACAGTGTGTCAATACGATGTGTTTCCTTTACTTCGGTTTCAGTGGTCACTGCATAGGCGGCCACTAATTCTCCTGTACTTGTTCGCATACATGAACCATCCACATAAAGTGTCAGGTCTGGATTTGTCAGTGGAACATCTGTTAAGTCTCGTCGAGGCTTTGTTACTGCATTAATGATTTCTATACAATCATGCGGAGCTGGATCTGTCATAATTGTAGGTAACAGTGTTGCGGGGTTCAGAATGCTGCAGCGTCGGATTTCTATGTGAGGCTGGAATAGCGTCAATTCATAACCTGTCAGTCGTGCTATAGTCAAGTGTTGAGTCTGGGTTCTGTTTAAAAGAACCTCTACAGAATGTGGAACTTGTACTGTTAACTGATGCCCTAGGACAATTGAATCACTCTGTCTGATTGCTAATGCTGTTGCTGCTACAGACTTTAAGCACGCAGGGAGTGCCTGGGCTACTGAATCCAATGTACTTGAAAAATAAGCGCAAGGCTTATATGAACCTGCTTGGTCTTGGGTGAGGACAGACAATGCTGTACCATCACGTTCTGTAACAAAAAGTGTAAACGGCTTGCTGTAACATGGTGTTGTTAAAACTGGTGCTTGACATAATGCTTTCTTTAGTTCCTCAAAGGCTTGTGTATGTTCCTGAGTCCAAGGGAGGACAATCAAAGTCGCTGCCTCCTGTGTCGTTAACTGGATGAGTGGTTTAGCTAGAAATGCATATTGAGGAATCCATTGTCTGCAGTACGAGGTGAGGCCTATGAAGGCCCGCACTTCCTTTTGTGTCTGGGGTCGTGGCATATTTACAATCAACTGAATGCGATCGGGAGTGAGCTGCCTCCCCACTTTGGACAGCAAGTGACCCAAGTACACAACTTGCTGACCACAGAATTGTAGCTTCGAAGGAGACACCTTGTGTCCCTTGTCGGCCAAAAAATGTAAAACTGTCAGTGATGCTTGTTCACATTCGGGCTCACTTTGTGCGGTGATCAGCAGATCATCGACGTATTGCAGTAAAGCAGTGTTAACTGGCATTTGAATACAATCTAGTTGTCTTTTCAGTGCTTGACTATAGATGCTGGGGCTTTCTGTGAATCCTTGAGGTGCGCGGGAAAATTTGAAACTTCGTCCATTTAAACTGAATCCGAAGAGATATTGGCTCTCTGGATCAATCGGTACACTAAAGAAGGCGTTCTTGAGGTCAATTACAGTAAAGAACGTTGCCTCTGAATCAATAGCAGTCAATAGAGAAGAGATATCGGGGACCACAGGGTATTGTGGTACAATACATTTATTCAGCTCTCGAAGATCAATCACCAGCCGATATACTGGCGGTGCATTGGGATCAGTACGTTTAAGAATTGGAATGATGGGTGAATTACAGATATTGGAGTCGGTCTCTACGACCACTCCTTGGGCAATGAGCTCTTCAATGATTTTCAGTAAAGCCACTACAGCATCGGGTGGTAACTTGTATTGTCTGATTCGTGGTAGAACTACTCCTGTCTTGAGTGTAACACGGTATGGTGTGATATGCATACAACCTACATCAGTTGGGCCTGTTGCCCACAAGTGATCTGGTACATTTTTCAATCTGACATCGAATTCTCGCAAAACATAATGACCCTTGAAATCCCGCAGAAAGAGTCTAACTCCCTCCGGGGAACAGCAAATTATAGCTCCTAGAGCCTTCAATGTTTTAATTCCTAACAGATTTTCTGGACATGATTTCGTAAGTAACAAGTCTGTAATACGTGATAATGGACCCACAGCCAGGGGGACTGGTTCTGATACTTCATTTATAATGGGCTGTCCTGAGAAACCAAGGGAAACATTCTGTGAGCCTGAGAGGGGTGCCCCTGGGACTTCGTCATGGCTGATTGTGGTGCGGCTTGCCCCTGTGTCAATTAAACACTTTCTATCCTTTCCCAATACTTGACTGTGTACATAAGGACCTTCTTGATCTACAGGAATTTCAATAAGAGGCAAGCCAAATTCCCTCTCTAGGCTGTTTCATGTATATCGCTGATAATCGGGGTAAGCAGATTGGGCATACTGGTACATTTGTTGGGAAACTTGCTGAGTCGCGGCAAGAGGCTGTGGCTGAGATACCGCTACTGTCTGTGCTGTATGCGATGAAGCATGCATAGGCTGTGTGTTCTGTGAGGTCTGTACATTCTGTGGAGTCTGTTGCTGAACCTGATCTTGTCTTGGTGGATGCGGTCTCTCTTTAGTTTTACCTGTTGCTATATTGTGTTTCAGAACTGGACATTCATGTACGTAGTGACCTGGCTGCTTGCAATAGTTGCACGTCCCTTTAACAGGACCTGCGGAATGATTTGTCTGATTCGTACCTTTCCTATTTCCGTCGGTATGTACCGACTGGGCTACTAACATTTTCATTTTTGTGTCTTTCATACGTTTCTGTTCCTGATCTTGTTCTTCTCTAATTCTATTCTGATGGTATTGTAACATTTGTAACATCTGTGATGGCGTATTTGCTTGCCATGTACTCTCGACCTTGTATACACGGTTTTTAACTGTTAACAGGGAATTCTCGACTAGCTTTGATACAAAAAGATGCGGGTACGATTCGCTACTTGGTTTAAGACCACTATTAATAATGAAACATTTCTCGAATCTTGAATAAAAATCACTAGTATCTTCGTCGGGTTTCTGTTTACATGCTGAGATTGCATCCCAGTCTTCTTTTCTAGTTGTTAGTAATCTTGGCAGAACCTGTACTATTAAACCTGGTAATGCTTTAGTTTTGTCCCCGAGGCCTACCCCTGGGACACGCTTGCTTTCTTCGTCTTCTATTTCTGCCCATGCAATCTTTTTGTCTCCCACCTCCCATTCCTTTTCCTTGAGTTTCTCGTATATGCCCGTAGGCAGCAGTACCTTTAACATTTTCATGATATCTTCATATGTGTAATCCCCCATCAGTAACATGTCTTTAAGCTCTCGGTGGAAACCTGCAGGGTCTTTATCATGGCTCGGTACTAGTTTCTTCATTTCTAACAGTTCTAACTTAGTCAGTGGCGTGTGTACATACACGCGTTTCAAGAGATGATCCGCACCCATAACTGGGTGTACTTCTCGTAAGGGGTTCTGACTTTCAATGCCACTCAGGCATTCCATACGATACATTTTTCTTTCTGGGGGTGGAGCGGGAGCGTATTCAGAGCTTGCAAAAGTGTCATATCTGTGTCGCTGTTCTAGAATTATCTGTATTAACTTGGTACTTAGACCTCTCCATCTGTCCATGAGTAGTGCTTCTAGAGTTTCGTGTAAGGGACCTGGATCGGAATGTTTATTTCTGTATTTCGTGAGGAGGTGCTGCATCATGTATACACCTGCTAATTTCTGCTCGTCTGGGGAGAGGTTCAGGAATGTCTGTGCTACGGTGTCATCATTATACATATCCGGATTTTCAGCCCATAATATGGCTGACCGGGCTAGTTCCTGTTCATCCATTGAATTCAGTATATGGTACCCTACTCGGTCTCGGAGTCTTTTATCAGTCTCCTGGAACTGGTGTTCAGAAGAATTCGGGTTAGTTAAGGCAGAGAGAAAAACTTTCTTGCTTTCTGGACGGATACCTTTCCTAAGGTAAGTTCCCTTACCTACATACGCTATAGTATCTGTAGTCTTTTCTGATTCTTCTAGTTCTTCCTCCTCCTCCTCGGAGGCCCTTTCATTCTCTTTTTCGTGCATTTCTATCACTGCTTTTCTTATTTTCTTGTACATACTGGCTATGCAAGCCCCCTTATCATGTTTTCCTTCAGATATATTTTGACCCCACTTGTTTAGTGCATCTAACTCGCTCTGATCTGTCCCAGGCCTATCTCTTTCTCTTATTAGGCAATTTATGAAAAAACGTAGTATCTGTGCTTGAATGTCAACTTTCTGATGCTCCATGGCATCCTTAACACTGTCAGGGTCTTTACCAGTCTGAATGAACTGATATATTCTGTCTAGGCGCTCCTTCATCCCTGCAAATAACAGCAGGAAGTCAGCAGCAGATCTTAACCGTAGTGAGGCCATCATCATTCTGTCGTTTTTGCCGGGTACTGGATCATATCTGCAAACTGAAAGTTTTTCTTTGAGTATGTCAAGACGGGGTGACTTGAACGTGAGAGGACTCTGCATATCCCTAAGGTTTACTCTGTGTGTCAATGGTGGGGTGTGAAAACCCCCTGTCGCACCTCCTGAAGCGGAAGCTTGGGCATTATCTCTCTGAGGAGTCTGTATCTGAACTTGAATTTGTCCTTTGGTAACGTCAGGTAGACGTGGTTTCGGTAGATCTATTTTAACTGCGGGAAGTGGTGGAGGTGGAGGAATCTGTTGTGGTACTGGCGGAATATGATCTTGGGGCGGGTTACCACCCCCATCCCTGTCGTTAGGCAGGGTGCGGACAGGCAGATTGGTGTAAGCGGGTGCTACATCTTCTAGGTAGGAATTCAGGAATATGTCTTTAGTGGTCCTGTGATTTACTTTAGTTGGCACTAATGGTGGCGGCAGATTTTTCGGTATTTCTGAAATGGCCTCAGGCGAACCCTCGGCCGCGAGATACATACCGTTTACGAGGTTATTTCGTGCACGGTCTACTTGCTCTGTTTTTACTCGGATCCCTTCAGTAACTAATTCGTTTTCTTGAGCTTTATCTGATTCTCTAAGTCTGTCTTCTCTACGTAGTGCTTTTTCAGCACGCTTATGTGATTCCTTACGCCAAAACTCTATGGCGTCTTTCTGGGATTGTCTGGCTTTCTTTTTCCATAGTGCTTCCTCTACCTTCATGATGCACTCAGCATCCCATGTTCCAGTAACTGGCCATCTGTGTCTCTCGTCTAGATGTTTTGTGTAATCGGCCCATAAATCTAGATACAATATGGCATCTAAGCCATGCTTGTGGTACATGAAATTACCTGGAGTGTCCCTAGGGGGAATAGGGATTTCTTCCTCCAGTATCCCTTTCCTAGTTCCTATCTGCTTTAGCTTGTTGAAAAACGGCATCTTGTTTCTACTTAGTACTGAAAGCTCGATCTTACCTACTTAATACTGAATTCAGCTATTTATACAAGAACGCACAATAATGCACATTAAAAACAGTCACACTCATACCACGACATTAATCACATAAAAAAACATTTAAAACATATATCACTACCCCTTTATACGGATGTACTGCTAAACAGCACAGATACACTGTCTAAAAACAGTGCAAAAACTTGAAATAACGGATGTACTGCTAAACAGCACAGATACACTGTCTAAAAACAGTGCAGACCGGACTTGTGTACCCAAACCCGTCTTGATACGACCCAGCAATGGTACTCACCGGGAAGCACGGAAATCGGAAGGCCTCGGAAAACTCGACTGGACTGGACTCGGCTCAACTTCGGAAAACTTCGGAAAACTTCGGAAAACTTCGGGAAACTGGTGGGCCTCTTGACACCTCGGACCTTGCTTCCTTCGGCTAGGCTCTGGTCGGGATCCTCCGCACTCCTCACCGCCTCGTCTGGGTACTGATCGCAGTCTTCGTCACCTCCGTGGGCCAGAGGGAGATGCAGGAAATCCTGCCGGTACGCGTAGTTTCCGTCAAGCTGATGGCAGGGTACAGAGCTTGCAATGCACCAACCGGCGCGTGAGGTGGGGGAGGGGTCCCTGTTCGGGCGCCAAAATGTGGTAAATATTTAATTTACTATCATAATTTCTATGCAGGTAAGTACTTAATCAATAATAACTCAATCGGAAAGAAGGAGGCAGAGTCCGTGGTGTTAGAGTTCTTAGGGGTTTTATTCCTTAAAAAGGAATGGTCATGGCTTAGCTATCATGTTCCCGCAACCACACAGGGTTCAGGAAGGGATAGAAGAGTGCGCACCACATTTTATTGACAGTACATAGCTTATATACTTAATTCATTGTCATAGAAAAGCATGTGGTAGGCGTAACAGCTGAGAGAAGACAAGATAACAATATCCATGTGTTAGTAATACGTAATCAGAAGGCGTGAACTAGGCGTGAACTAGAGGTGTGTGCTAGAAACGTCACCAGATAGGTGTCACAGAAGGGGTGGCACTGACGGAAATGTTGCAATGTCAGCAGAAATCGGAAACTTGGATGCGCGCGCAGCTGCATGACGTGTGATTGACGTGAGACTGGAGGGTGCAGGAAACTTGACATTTACACTGACGGAAAGAGACAGAAGTCTGGCATGTCAGATCAACTTGTACTTCTATCATATCTGATATCTGATGTTTGGGAACCATACTATCTGGAGGGAAAGGTCTCTGGGGCAGAAGCTAATCTATACTGACTGTGAGTGCGTGTATAAGCGCCTGAGTGTCTGCATGAGAAGCGTGGGGGCATGGGCCTTCCATGGGAGCATGGTAACAGAGGCTATGAATTACTTGCACGGAGACAGGTTGGCCCTTTGCTCTACAGATGAGGGAGATGTTTACTGAAGCTAGTAGGCAGGAATGTATTTTCGAGGAGCGGAACAGATAACTCGAAGGTTATAGTCAGTCTTGGCAGGCAGCAGGCTGAGCTAAGCACGGTGGGCCGCGCTGGAAGTAAGTCAGAGTTCACGGGTACAGAGGCAGCCGGGGCTGAGGATTTTAGAGTCAGAAGCCAGAAAAATGGCTCGATGGCAGAAATTCAGGGCCTACTTTGCCAGAGCTGAAAAACGTGTAAGGTACACTACAAAAAGACGTTGGCATAGCATACTTAGGAACGGACTATTCAACCCATTCAGGGTGGGTCTGAAAGAGGACATGTTAACGTTGGACGCAAATGTATTTGCGTCTTCGTAGCTGGCACAGGAGGGAAGTTACATGCACTTTAAGCTGGTACATGGAGTCGGTGGGGTACACGCTAGGGAACACAATCTTGACCATAAAATTTATATTTCCTCATTAGGACTAAGTGAGAAGGTAAAAGGTCCCGATATTAACTGGATAACAGCTGTTTGCACATCTTTTAGTATAGCACATGTGATTTTTATAGAAGCTTATTAAGTGAGACAATCGACCAAACAGATTTGTGATTGAGGGATGAATATCTTTGTTTTCCAGAGGCCATAGATGTTGAAATTATCTTGCTACATTTCTGTTCGGAAATTCTGTCCAGCACCAAGCATTGAGAAAAGGGGTTGGAATCTTGCTCTGATATACATTACCATATTCAATCTTGAGTTCTCAATGAACTACTCTGAATCCTACTCTGGGACTTTAAGGACGATCCATTTTATTGGGTAATTCTGCTGGCTTGGATCTTTTTTCATTCATAGAGAGTAATGACTCAAGAAGACTATGCCCGCTTGTGTTTAAGAAGGTGATCCATGCTAGGTGCCACATGCATTCTCTACAGCTTCATCTGGTGGGCTGAACATTCTAAACTTGCCTTGGTTCTTCCATGCTGGGTCCCAGCTTTGTGACATTAGGTTTATGCTCCTAACTACTAATATTATAAGTGTTGAAATAGAGACCACATAAGACAAGATTACACTATTGGCCTCCATATGCACACATTTTTTTTTTTTTTTAAATAAATTTTATATTACGCTAGCTAGACCCGGGTGCATCAGAGCGCTTCACAGAATCCAGAGCCAGGCAATAATCCAGTCACTTAGTAAATGACGCGCAACAATCTTAGGCTCAGGTACAAACAACAATAAGTACAATAAATACACATAGAAATATTAGGCAATGCAGGTGGAATACAATATGTACGCAGACAGCAGCTCAGCCCTGAGGGCGGTTACTGCTTATGGGCAAGTCACGAATTATGAGTCCAGTGAGAGAGCGAGCTTCAAGGCAAAAGAGGCGAACAGTAGCAAAAGAGGCAAACACTAGTAAACAGCCAGCTGTTTAACCCCTTCCCTGCGGGGGTTTTTCACCTCCTGTGCGGATGGGAAGGAGGGCCGCGCGCGGCGCCGCTGTGCTGGTGATGAGCTCAGCTCGTCATGAGGCACAGCGGAGCTGCACTCATGACGAGCAGAGCTCGTCACAACCACACCCGTTTTTCGAACGTTCAGCACAGCGGGAAAATTATACCCGCATGCGAACGTTCCAACGGCCATGACGAGCTCAGCTCGTCATGAGTGCAGCTCAACCGTGCCTCATGACGAGCTGAGCTCATCATTAGCACGCAATGGGTTAACAGGCCAAAGAGAGGCTGATAGAACCAAGTTCAAGAGTTGTTAAGTTGAGTAGGTGGCGTTTTAGGTCTCTTCTGAAGCCAGTGAAGGAGGGGTTGCATCGTAATTCCATCAGGAGAGTTCCATATGCTGGGAGCGTTACCCGAGAAAAAGCAAGCCTGGGTCGATTTATTTTTTAGTTTGGGAGGGACGAGAAGAAGTGTGTTGGAGCTTCTCTATGATCTGGTTCTTCCTGCTTTAGTGAGTTTGTAATCTAAATAGTCTGGGCTGTGTAAGTGAATGGCTTTGTGGGTAATACAGGCAGTCTTGTAATTGCATCTTCTGTAGGAAGCCAGTTGTGGGTCATGAGTGCAGGCGTGATGTGATCATACCATTTAATATCTGTTATGAGACTGGTTGCCTTGTTTAGTACTGATCTGAGGGGAGCGAGGTGCGATTTTGAAGTCTGTCTCAGGATTGCATACTCATACAAGCATTGATCGCCTTGGTGCATCAGGCAGTGTTGCAGCAGTAATGTAAAAAAGTCTTTGCCAATTTGAAATGCCTCTACATGGGTAATGCATAACACCCATATTGGCAATAACCCCTGGAATCAAGGTCATGATATTAGTGATAAGTCTTCCTAACTCCACATGATTTACCACTCAATTGTCAATTTAAAATATATTTTGGAAATTGTCATTTTTCTACAAACATCAGCTTATGAATTCTGAAAATACTCAGTTTTCATACCTAATACACTCGTAGTCCCCCTGCTGTAGACACTTTTCAAATTGTAGGGCATGACTCCTGAGAGACTAGCCTTTACCCACGCTGGTCTTTTGTCTGAGAACCTGGACATCCTGGGATTTGCTAAGAAGTCCTCTACCAGCAAGTAAAACAGGAGCAATATCTGAGATATTCTCCCGGGAAACTGTCAGGAGGTAAATCTGCAGACTTGCTTAGTGGATGTTGTTACCCTTGTTATCTGGCTTGTATCGACAACTTGACATAAGAGAAAGTTATGTATTTTTCATTGGAACCCATCTGATCAAGCTTTAGGATTCATGCTTCACAGCGTATGAAGTTGTCAGGAGACACCTCAAGGACCCGATTCACATCTTTTCTTTAACCCCTCCCATGCCCATGACGAGCTGCCATGGTGCTCCGGTGCTCATGACGAGCTGAGCTCGTCATGGCCCGTGGAACGCTCGCACGCTGGGCTAATTCCCATGCAGTGCTGAGCGTTCCATTAAACGGGCGTGGTCGTGACGAGCTCAGCTCGTTCTGAGCACCGGAGCACCATGGCTCATGACGAGCTGAGCTCGTCATTAACATGGGGGCGCTGTGCGCGCGCCCCCCAGCACAGCAGGGGAATAGCCTCAGCAGCCAAGGGGTTAAATAGTCACCCCTGCTTTCTTCAGGCCTCAACTGGTCTTTGTTGTCAGACTGATGCATAACCTTGTTTACTGCTGATCACAAGTAACTCAGAGACTTTGTTGGCGGCCTTAATATGAGTGAATGTGCACCAGGTCCTTCTGGCTCAGTACCATTTTCGGTTGTACATTTGGAACTCGTGGCTCTGAAGGCCTCACCTAATCTTTGTCTCAGATAATTTTTCAACATTCCATATGAAGAAATAGACCGTGACAGATGCCTACACCAAACTAATGAAAGTTTTCCATTTTGACGCCGAGATGCTCCCTGGAGCGATTGTAGCGCGGTATAAATGGGCAATTACATTACATTACATTACCGTCCTCCTGGCAGGCTTCTACATCCATGTGCGATCCTAACTGAAAAAAACCTGCAAATCTTGGGCATCAGGTTTGCATTGCATTATGGCAATCCATATTTTGGCCCGCAAAGTGGTGCTAGGGCAAAAATACATTTTTTTAGCAGAACTCATTGCTTCACTTTACATGGAGAACCTTCAGCAAGTATCAGAAAACATTTAACTAAAGCCAAGGAAGCTTCAGTGACATTCTCCAGCCATATGCATGTGAGAAACGTTTACCGGATGGCTAAGAACCATCCTTGCACATTGGGACAGGCTCTTACTTCCCTCCAGCCTCCCCCACTAATACACTCAAAGATTTAGTTCTCTTTATTAAGAAGGAGACTGGTGAGGTTGCACACACAAAATGAATAGATGAGAACGACTACCTATGATGCATGGATGCCTGTGCAGTACTGGCACGTAAATGTCTAATTTAACAACCTTTATTTGCAAATAATTACTTTTCCCTACGAAACTTTTTTGCTGGACCTTTTAATAAAACTTTGCCGACTTCATCAAATTGTTGAAGTTCTTTTTAGCACAAGCATACTTGCTTTGGCCCACAGTGTTTAAAATGACTCATGTTTTGTTTACAATCGCTCTTGTGGTCTGTTAGACTTTAAATGAACTCTCTGCACACTCGTGACAATGTGAATCCTAACTATTTTTCTTTTCTGAAATTCTCTAAGCCAGAACTTGCCCTCTGTTGTCGTGAGCCATGTTTTAAATCCCCAACCTGGGGATAGGGTCCTAGACATGTGTGCTGCCCCTGGAGGAAAGACCACGCATATTGCAACAATAATGGATGATCAGGTAGGATCAGTCAGTGGCTTGGCATGTGGTTTTCTGTTGTGTGTGTGTAACAATGATAGTCTACTGTTTTTAACCTGAACTCGTATGTCCATGGTAAAAATGTATGCTGATCACATACGAGAGAACGCACTGAAATAGGACAATTTCTTTTGCTCATCCTTGACCCGTTTGGACAACCCTTAAGGTTTTTTACGTACTATTCTGTTTTTAATAGCATGCTTCATTGTGAAGTCTTCGCCTGGATACAGACGGTATCCAGGCGGCTCAACCTTTATAGTCTAGGGAGCTCTTTGGCTCAGGAGATTGATCTACGATTAAAATCGTATAGGGCTACCCTATTTTTTCATATGAAACTTTATTTCTGGGTATTATGGCATGATTAAAAACAGAATGCAATGCTGTTGGAGGAGTTTATTCGCTCCAGCAACTGGCTTCATGCCATAACTTATGCCTACTGGTCAATTGGCTTTGGTCAGGACCAAATTTTAGATCCCTACTTTACCCATCATACTCGTACAGCCATGATACTCACACAAACCCTCTTGAGTGACTTCCTCAGTTAAGGTATTTAAAGGTCTAACTGCTGGGCCGCGTAGCATATATGATGTAGGCCAGCCTAGTAGTCACACTTTCATCAAAGGTCCTGGCCATGTGGTACCTAGTACATTCCTCCGATCCCTGCATGCATGTAGACTGCAGCTGCTGGAACCAATAACTTCCTTGCTGAGGAGCTGATTCTGCAGCTGATCCTGATGCACCAGAATTCCCAGGGCCGACTGACATCTCAGCGGACTGAGGCTTTCAGAGAAATCATGTTTGGACTCTTTGGCACCCTTCTGAATCCCTGTGGCCCCACAGATCCGTGAAGGCCTTAAGTCGGATTACCACAGACAGATCCTTCCTCGATGTCATCTATTACCCCTGAGCCATTTCTGGTTCAGCTTTGACTCTGGGGCCAATTTCAAATCCGCCACCAAGATCCAAGACGGTTTCTGCCACGTTGATCCCTGTCCCAATGGCGCCAATGTTGGAGGAGGACACTATTCCAATTGTCTTGTCTGACTCCAAACTAAATGTCTCTCGACTGTAATTGAGGTTGTGTGTTGGAACAGTTCCATCAAACCCTGTCCTACCTTATTCAAACAAAACATTGCCTATACCTTGGAGCCGCCTTCCTGAGCTCCAGCATCATTTTGGATCAGATGCTGACCAAAGTGAACCAGCTTTTGGTGAAGTGGTTGATGAATTACCCCCACACTATGATGATGACAATTTCTACAAGGACCTTCAAGAGGCCAGTGGATTTGATACTTTCCCCTGATACTGGGCAGGGTTCTCCGCCTGGTCCCTCAACTGAAGAGACAACCTTTTTTGTTGTGATCATCAGATGCACAGCTGAAGTCCTGGACTTACGAATACCTACTGTTGGGGTAAAAACAGCGTCTTTATGGACATTTTGCAACCTACGCAGGCTTCATCCAGCCCTTGTTGACTTTCAGCAAACCCCTGACTGACACTCTAATGGGCACCTGGGCTAAGCCTTGCTCTTAACCACCTGTGAATAGACATGTGTCCGGAAGCTACAGGACTGCCTCTAATAATCCTGCTTTCCTGACACAGGACCCTATACCTGAAAGCCCGGTAGTACAGCCATTTACCAGCAGAGTTAATCACAATTCCCCTGAAAAAGAGCCGAAACGAATTGAGACATTCAGAAAACAGACGTTCTCCTCGGCCAGTCTGGCCCTTGGATTGATAAATAAATTAGTGGCAGCTGTTTGCTGGCTCGGTATTACCATACATTATGGGAAATGGTTGCAAAGATTTTGCCTGTAGTCCCAGAGTAATTCCCTGCCAACCTGGTGCATATTACTCAGGATGTCCAGCATGCAGCAAAATGTAATCAGGACTGGACACTACTGACTGCTTAGGAAGGATAGTTGTGACTATCGCGTGCACAGCGCCACGTGTAGATGATGTCCACGGGCTTCTCTGGTGCATTCAGTTGTCACTTATGAATATGTCTTTTGACTGCATTGCCTGTTTGGCGAGATGACCAATTCCACATTGGAGTGTTTCAAAAGAAAGCACTCCTAGCACGCTCCTTGACCCTCTCTACACCCGGGAGGCATTCTCCCCAACCGTATTGCCCCTTTTGACACCTTGGCAGGGGTTTGGCCTACAGGCAGTACTAAGGCCACCTGCCCCAGCAAACGGGCACAACAGTTCTTTTGAAGTTGAGGACCCAGCGGACAACATCCAAGCCCTCAGGGACAGTGAGCTTCCCAGTGTCCCACCCGTCCAGCATCTGCCAGTAAACCACGCTAGTTTGCCCTTAGTGGTACACTACCGCCCACAGGAACTGAATGTTACTTCTGCTATTACCTAGTGCCGAAAAAAGACAGAGGCCTTTGTCCTATTTTAGACTGCTCATCTTCTTCCTGCGGAAGGACAAACTTAAGATGTTCACGCTGGGCCAGGCTCTGCCTCCCCTGAATTCAGGAGACTCGATGGGGGCTTTGGATCTGCTGGACACCTACTTTCATGTACCCATATTGCAGACCCAAGCCTCTTGGGTCTGCAAATGTGGTGAAAGGTGGGCCTAAAGCATTTTCTGTTTGCCTTGCTCCCTTTCGGCCTCACCAGTGCCCTCCTGTGTTCACAAAAGTGATAGTGATGGTTGCAGCTCACAGTCCCAGGTTCGTGGTTCCAGTTTTCCCCTACCTTGATGGCGGGCTGTTGAAGGCGGGCTCACCTCTGTCAGTCATAGACCACCTCCAGACTACGGTGAACCTTCTCACATTGTTGTGGTTCACTATCAACAGGCCAAGTGTTGCAGCTGACTCCTTTACAGTGGCTCCAATTAATTGAAGCCATCCTGGATACAATGCAGTTTGCGAGCCTTGCTTCAGCCACAACTAATTTAGGACATTTGGGCTCTGATCCTGATGTTTCAGCCTTGTTCCTGGTTAGCCGGAACTTCTCGACATGAGCACCTGCTCATGTGTTTAGGCTATCACTTTGGTAGGATCTCCTGCTGCAGAGCAGGGTTCTGCAACCAGCCCTGTGCAATCTGCACCTCCATGTGTGGTGACTGAGCAGTGGCTGTTGACTACTTTCGATTCCCCTGAAGTTGTCATCCTACCTAACAGGCGTCCTTCTACAAAGTCTGTCGACTGACTGGTGTGAGACCCCGCAATATCAACCTATTGCAGGTCAGTTTGTCAGATGTATTTTTATTTTACTTTTATCTCTAACCCAGCATGGAGGAGTTACAGTGAGCACCATTAAAGGTTATTTGTCCGCCCTTTCGGTTGTTTTACATTTACTGGACCAACCACCTTTATTCAAATCCCCTGTTTAGAAGAGGTTTCTAAATGGTTTGACTCATTTGTTTCCTTGCAAAACCTTTTGTGATACCGCAGTTGGATCTTAATGTTTTCTCATTTTCCTCATGCACATTCCATTTGAACATATGCACAGCTATCCACTACTTCTCCTGATCCAAAGACTGTGTTTTTGGTCGAGGTGACTTCAGTTAGTCGAATGCATGAACTCCAAGCTCTTTCGGGGCGGCCACCTTACACCTCCTTTTTTCCAGATAGAGTGGTGTTGAGGACCAGCTGCCCTTTATGCCAAAGGTCGTGACTGCTTGCCACATTGGGCAATCACTCTCACAGTGCTCTTTGCTTTGCCTCACCCCTCAAAGGAAGAAGAGTGACTCCATTGGTTAGACCCTGAATAGCTTTTACATCAATCGCACCAAAGAACATAGGGTTGAAAATCTGCTTTTTGTGGGGTTCGCAGGGGCAAAGAAAGTCTAGGCAGTATAGAAAATGACTCTGTCAAGATGGATAGTGGTCTGCATGAACATTTGTTATGCATGAAGCAGCCTGCGGAAAGATTGAGAGCTCACTCCACTAGGGTCTAGGCTGCTGCCACCGCATTGCCACATGAAGTTCCTATTCTTGATTTTTGCTGGAACCTGGGCATCCTTGCACACATTCATGAAGCTCACATCCATGATGCACTACTGCCTTGACAGTCAGGCCCAGTTGGATGGGTGTTTTAGACGTTCCATTCAGTGCTGCAGGACTTTTTAGTCTAAGTTATTCAACAGACCCACCGCCTGGGAGATACTGTGTTCGTTACTACTCCTGAAGCTGAGGAATCTGCAGTTATAATTATTCATCAGAAGAAGTTACTTTCTGTCTGTAATGCTTTTTCTGGTGGATACTCTGTTAAACTGCAGATTCCTTACTGCTCTCCCACCTCCCTGTTCTGTAGCAAGATCTCTTTACCCATCTAAAATTGCCCCAGATCTAGAGATCTTCTTGCTGGTACCTCTGATTGTTTAGATCCATGTTTGAGGGAGCAGACAGAATTAAGAAAGACACAGATGTCGTCAAACAGCAGTGGTGCTTATATGCGGCTCAATTGTCACTTCAGGGGTGGAACGAGGTTGACGCGGAACACCACGACGCTTGATACCAGCATGTGAGAGCAATGTTGTGTAAATCTTTCAAATCCAGTATGG
This sequence comes from Lissotriton vulgaris, assembly GCF_964263255.1. Lineage (NCBI taxonomy): Eukaryota > Metazoa > Chordata > Amphibia > Caudata > Salamandridae > Lissotriton > Lissotriton vulgaris. The sequence continues at coordinate 90,392 of NW_028250136.1, forward strand.
CGCCTGTAGATATTCTAAGGGTGAGGAATTTGTGGTTGGATAAATAATTCACCAAAGGTAAGTTACTTGTTTAAGACGGAGTCACAAAATGGAGGGCAAAAATATATACTTGTGCATATAAACTTCTGTGCTTGGAGAAAATTCCAACAGAATTCTAAGAGTGTTCTAGAACTGACTGCTTTAGTTTTCTAGCACTGCTCTCATTCATATGTAACAGGTTTGCATCTTAAATTTACACCAGATGGATGAATTCAACGTTTTTGATTTGACGTTATGTGCATTTGCACATTTATTGTAATTTTTTGTTCGACAAATGGAATATGGTTTTGCAGTGGAGAAACCATGTATCAATTTGCAAGTGTTCCTAGGATGAAGAATCTACTTGCAACACCTAAGTAAATAAACACAAATATATAAATTATTGATATTCTCATATCTTTTGCACGATGGACCCCCAGGAATAGCTACACATCTTCCCACAACCCTACATTTGCAATGGAAAAAACAATTGTTCTGAGTTTGTGAAGGAGAAATGGTATAATGTTATTGAAAATGTATATATTTGCCTAGTGCATAGAGAGCTTATGCGCACAAATAGCTTTGTGAATCGTTTTCTTTTTTTTTTACAAAGTAGTGACATATTGTTAAACACGGGCGCAGTGACATATTGTTAAACACGGGCGCAAGGATTTAGGAGATGTCTCACACTGCAAGATATTGTAGTGGAAAAGATGAAACTTAGATGTCCTCAGTGAGTACTGTGTGGTATCCATTTGCAAATATTGTTTTCTTCGCCAGACTTTTTTTTCATTGCTGTTCAGTTTATTAGTTCATTTAGTCTGATTTAATTTCCACCAATCCAGTTTTATGCGTCTCCATTTGTGGCAGCATCGTTAGACACAAACTGAAACAATTTGGAGTTCATTACATGTTCTGTGATAATATTCCCAAAAGTCAGCAAAGGTTCCCAAAAGTCTTCAGAAATCTCAAGACAAGATTGGCTGGACTTTTGCTGTTTAGTGCACATTCCCTGCAGCATGTAGGCCATCTCTTTACCTACTTGGGCTACAACTCCCGTAGAATTGAGTTGCAATTGTACTACCCTGTGCTATGTCAATGTGGTGGTTGTCCATTTCAGAAGCATCTGATAGTACTGAGTCCAGTCAATCCCAGGCTCTGTGCAGGAGTTGATGGCTTCTCGAGACTCTCTTCGGCTCCAGACTTTCTCTAAGATGCTAGGTCTGTCCACTATCAGCCCTGTAAGTGATTCCCCTATACTCAAGATCCTTGTAAGAGAGGTAGGTGGAGTTCTGGTGACGAGGTGTCTTGTGGAAATAGACTAGAAACATCGATTGCCAATTTCTTTGTAGGCTTCATCCACACTTGAAAGAAATCAAGAATGAGAACTTGTTAACAATTCTAATAATGAGAAATCTGGACCATAGAATCAGGGTTTCGACTCGGTCTCGGAAGAATTGAAATTCAGCATCTCATATCAACATAGAACTAGATGGGAGGCCACCCCCAAGTCGAACTAAAGACTTTGCTCCCTCTCCACTCCTATTCTTCCCAGAGAAACTTAAAAGTAACGGGGAGTACTCAACCAACCATTACAAGTATATCTCCCATTCATTGACGATCATCAGCACTTGGATGAACTTATACATGTAATACATTCCAGTACATGGGTAGCTTTGTTCAGAGGACTGAACCTACCCAACAAGGCTGTGTTGAAGTGTGAAGTTTTCCTGCTTCCGAATGCCACAGATAAGGATAATTTTACCGCGCATATTGGAGTGAACGGCCTCTCGTAATAGCCGTTTGTTATTAGAATATTTTTTCCTCTGGGATATTGTTTTTAATAATTGAATACGGTTTTAATTGACGTCGACTCTATCTTACATTCCCGATCGTCTACCGATCCTTATTTTCTTCCTCTTGGTTGACTATTCATGTGTCACTGAATCTAGGGTTTAAGCCCGTACACTCTCTCCTTCCTGAGGAGCCAACGGGTTCATTGCACCTACATTGCTCCAATGGTATAAGGTGAATGGTTACTTTGAAATACTTAAGTTCCAACTGCAACATTTCGAACTCTGTGAAATATGCGTTGTTAATCAGATTTTATTTTTAGTGTATCTTTTCTGTGCTTAATATTTCTTTTGTATCCTTATTCAGCTTAATTTTTTTATTAGAATTTCATTATGATGCTTAACGTGCTTTCTCTTCTGTATCAGTTGCTGCTTGTACATTACTTTATACCAAGCTAATGACATATGATTGTGCGTTTTGAATAGAAAATTGGAAGCTTTTAATTTTGCTATGACATTTTCAATATTTCTATTATTATAACACCGCTCAATGAAAAAATCCCTAGGCATAATACTAATAACTGTCTTACAGCAAGCCTTTCCTCTCTGAGTAAAGTGTTAACATTGCAGTTCTAATTGATTTCATGGCTGTGTCACAAGATGAGCTTCGGCTCCCATACCACTCAAGCTTTTTTGCTCCGTTGCATCAGCAACATGAGAACAATGGAGATTTTTGGTTATGTTTTCCTTGCTCTGGTGGATGGGTTTGCATATTTGCTGGCCCCGTGTCGTTTGATACCTTATATCTATGGTATGTTTAGCTAATTGCATGGGGGTCCTACTGGATTTCTACATTTAAACATTCTGATTCTCACATTTTATTTTTAAGTTACTTAAATTTTTCTACACAGTGAATGTGGTCTTAAGAAATTCAGAGTGCTTTATTTGACTAACTAGGTTCTTACACAGTGATACAGCCCAATGAGGCAAAGGAAATCTATGCAAGAGTGAAGAGTACAATAACATAATATTTACAGTCCAGTATGATTACAATCAGAGATGCCGAGACAGTAGAAATAGCATGCATTGTTTAAGTCAATAGGTCTCTCATGATGTCTCACATTTTTCTTTCACCCACTACAGCACATAGCAGTAGGCAGTAAGTCAGCCCACTTCACCCATTGGCTAAATTCACTGTGAGTAATGTAATTCTGCCCTTTTACAAGGAGCAAATGCACACACAAAATAGTCGCCTTAATTGTAAGGGTTTACTGTGCCAATATCAATTTTTTGAGACCAGGTTTTTGTTTAGTTCTGCAGCAATGACGTTTTACAGAAACCATGACAAAACATGAAAACAAGCATTGACTTACATATATTTGCTTTTTCAGTGCTTGTTAAAGAATTGCTTTTGGGTGTGTGGGCTGTCCTTAAAGCCATGGCATTTTGTGCCAGTTTACATAACTTTGCCTTTATTTTGCTGTGGCTTTTGTGATAGAGTGGGACTTTAAGTAGCCCCCTGTTGTAACCTCTTGTTTGTACCCTCTTGCTGTTCCTACTTCCCCTCCTTCCCAAGTGCCCCCACCAGGGAATAATGTATTTCCAGAGTTACTCACTGCCACCTGCTCGTACTTTTGAGTTTTCCAGTGATTATTGATTCATATCACAAGCATTGGCAAAGCCAATAGCATCGTCCAGACCTTGAAGGTTGATAATTTCAGGTGACCACAAAGCATTCTGTTGCATGCAATTCGGCCATCTTTTAATGGTTGTTCCTAAAGCTTTAAATGTCATTTCTAGATGGAAGCTGACCATGTGCGTACATGTACAGCAGCCACCTTACTGTGATTTTTCTTAAGCTTTATAAAAAATAATTACGAGATTGTTGCAGGGTTTCTTGTTTGGAAACAGAACTGTGCCTTGGGAGACCAAGACATCAGAATGTAGCAACTGAGTCTCTCTAACACATCAGTACCTCTAGGCCCAAATCCGACTATCTCACAGTGCCTCACCTGCACTCCTAACCTTTCCAGAATGTCGTGATTTTGCCGAACCTAGAATATGGACCTCTAGTCCCCAAGCGAACCGTTGAAACAGATTATCACCTTTCGTTCTGACTCGTGCATGTCCATAGTAAACGGAAGAAAGACACAAATAAAGTTTACAATATATTTATTGAAACTAGTGTAGTCTATTTTAAAGCAGGTTTGCTGTGATTAGTAAACAGATACAACTAAGCAAAGTGATCAACATTATTAGCAGGCTGTAAACGATGAACAACCCAACCATGAAAAATAATATATCTAACAAAGCCTACCCTTGCTATGTGAGCATAGGGATATATTAGTGATCTCTGGGATTAGCACCATGCCTGGTGTCTGTTGTTAGGTAGTCTGCATCGTATGTGTAAAGTCCGTTGCAAGACTGATTTCTCTGCTGGAATTCTCCTGTCTGCTCTCCAAGTGGCTGAGACACAGTTTATATGATAAGAACTATTGTGTTAGAAACTGCGGATGTGCTACTGTTTTGTGTCTAAAAACGTTAGGAGATGTTGCTGAACGGGGACAAGAAAACAGTACCCAATGTTGTTTGACCTTGTACGAAATGTTCAGACTGAATCCCAAGAAAAGTCACTAAGGGCCACATGCATCAAGCTAAGGAAGTGATTACTTAATAGCGATTCTTAAATAATCACTATTAAGGAATCGCAATTCCTTATGCATGTAGGTTTCACTAAAATATCAGCGATTCCTACATAGTCCTTAATTGTGATTCTCAAATTGTGATTCACAATTAAGGAATGCCTTCCTATTCGTTCCTATGGGCGCAGAGGCCCATAGGAAGGAATGGGATAGCATTCACAATTTGCGATTACCAAATAGGTAATCGCAAATTGCGCATGCAATTTCAAGGGTGCAAGGTGGACAAAAGGCCACCCTGATGCACCCCCCAACAAAGGTAAGTATGCACATATGGTGCACACATATCCCCTAAGGGCATGTGTATGCAGCACATTGCACTTTGAAAAATGCATTTTTGTGCATTTTTCAAAGGAATTGCAAATTACCATCAACTTGAAGTTGATGGTAATTTGCGATTCCAAATTGTGAAAACGCAATTTGTCAATGCATAATGCATCGCAATTAGGGAATCGAAATTTGCGATTCCCTAACTGCATTCGCAAACTAGGTAATCAAAAAAAATTGCAATTACCTTTTTTGCAAATGCATTTGTGCTTGATGCATCGCAAATATCATTTTACTGGTCGCAAACGGGCCGATTCTGCGAATTGGCCCCTTTGCGACCTGTAAGGCGGATCCTAGCTGTGAAGGCTGTTTTCTGACTTGTATAAGTTTTATCTGCCAAGATGGCTCAGCATCATCTGCTGTAATCAGGAAGTCTGAGTTTGAATCCTAGCAAGCCTTGCCTAATTCTATGATCCGTAAAAGTTGTTGCATTAAATAGGGTAATAATAATAATAATAATATCTATTACTTTCAGTTATGCAGTTTGAAACACTATAACAAAAATCTATTCTCTTTTTTAATGACATCCTTTTCCCCAGATTTGTTCATAGGATATTTTTAAGATGTATTCTGATACTTGCTACTTTTATTTGGTGATTTGTGTTTTGTTTTTGACTTTTTTATGACTCTCCCGCGCTTGGTTTGTGTTTCATAGAAAGCTATCATAAATTAGAACTATCATTTGAATTAAATTACATTTCTAACTATTCTCATGCCGCCATTGGAAGCATATGTGTAATTTACAGAAGTTGGCGAATACATTTAACTGTGCTATATCTTTATATTTCCAGGGAGAAATAATTGCCATGGATAAGATTGCAAACAAAGTAGACAAAATTAAGCACAATGCTGCAATATTAAAATTAAAATCAATTAAAGCATTCTGCTACAATGGGACGAAGGCACTTGCATCAGAGAATTTGAGTGACTCTACAGGTAATGTATATGCATTTTTTTGGTGGGAAATGCTCCATGGGACGCATGTCCCAGATACTGTGATAAAATCAGATATCTTGGGGCCTTATGTTTGTACTATGCATTCAGTAAAAGTGGTTGCAATTTTCTCACTACCTTTTAAAAAATGCATTTTTTTTTGCAAACCAACATCTATTCAAATATTTTGATTTACAAAATTCGAATTGGAAGTCTGTGTTAATTTGACCTTTCTCCCTAATATTCATGAGGCAAGTCGTAAATTGCAACTCGCTAACAATAACTGCTATCCTAGTGAGCTGTGCGCTATGTCTCTGAATGCCTTTAAATTAAGCAATTAAAAAAAAAAAATTGGGTTTGCTAGTTTTGAATACTGCCCGTATTTCCTTAAAAGACAATGGGATGCGTTGTTTTTTTTTTAGATATAAATAAAAGTTGCAAAAACTCCCATAGATTACTGCCTAATCTTACAAATCGTTTTACAACAATCACAGAGGGGAATCGGTCCCAACCTCCTTTGAGGTGTCAGTAACCTATCAATGATTAACCGTTGATAACGTAAGGCCCTAAAAGCATTTGCTGTCAGATTTTTATTTCATTCACCTGATTATCATTTTACTTGCAATTCCAGTGTTATTTGCTAGAATGACAGCTCAGTGAATCAAATGTGTGCCAGTGATTTCTGCAATGGCCAGCAGATAACAGACTCTAATTCCTGCAAAGTTAACTAACATTCAGTATCATTAATTGTAATAACAAAAGTCCATTTTATTTAGAATGCTTAGAGACCTCAATAAAGTTGTATGCAAATGTTAGTTTGGAGCACCTACTTGTGCTACTGTTAATATATGTATATATGTGTATATATAGATATATGTACAACCATTAAACAACTGTTTTCCAGAATCACTGACCAGATTGCATTCTACTGTTGTCTAGGAAGCAAAGGCTTTGAGCTTCCTGCGAGAGTACCAATGTTCGGTGTAAAACATATATACCCAGGTTTCTAGAGATACTGGGTTGCCGAGTATTGTATTTTTGATATAGTTTAAGACAGATACCCCATTTCTGGTTAATAGCCAACTCTAATTGAAATTTCGGATTCCAATACACATCTCATGTGGGATCAACATATACAGAAAATTCTTGTGACCTTTGACACCTTTTACTGTAAAAGTGACCGGCAGGCTATCCAACTAAAGTCCACCGAGATATTTGTGATAAAACCTGATTTACCTCGAAAAATGCTTTGGTGGATCATTTGTAACTACTATGCATGCTATTTGGTGATTGGGTTTGTGTCTTTTGGCTGGAGTTGGAAGTGACAACCTTTGTTTGTGATGCTAGTCCGTCGAGTTGTGAGGGCATCAAGATTTTACGAACTTGGGGGTCCATTAGGATGGCGGGTGCACTGTGCCCTCCCGCTATCCCCGTGCAAAACGGGACCGCCCATAATCGGAGCGGCGGTCCCGCCTTGGCCATTAGGATGCACCCGCCACACTGGCGGGCGCATCCTGTATTTTTACCATTGCGGCCGCAATGGTAAAAATGCACGTTGTGCATTTCAAAGCACAACATGACAGGCACCGCGCGGTGCCTGCCATGTTGCACTTTGAAATGCGGGGGTTACCATAGGTACCCCCCATGTGCACCCCCCACCCTCCAGAGTCCCAGGGGGCTTGCAACGGGCCCCCGCAGGGAGTCTCTGCATGCCTTTCCGTGGCGGCATTGCCGCCACGGAAAGGCATTCCCCAAAGCCCATCATAATATGGCTGGCGGTGTCTAATAGACACCGCCACCATGTTAAACATTTTCCGCCCCGGTCGCCAAGCGGCGGACGGTCTTTTCGTCCACCGCGGTTCCCCCTACCATACTAATATTGGGGGGGGGGGGAATGGGTGGCGGGCGGCAAAGGATGTCGGGCGGATCGCCACCGCCCGCATTGCAGTGGCGATCCGCCCGACATCCTAATGGGCCCCCAAGCGTGGGCCACTTTGGACGTCACTTATAAAGCAGGGCCCTAAGCCATATGTTTAGCTGATTAAATGTTGACCAAGAAATATATAGGAGCACCTGAAGCAATCAATCATTGTCATTACTAGGACAACTGGAGTTCACAACTTTGTTAGCTTGGTAACATATTGTTTATTGTAAGTGCTAGATCAGCTCTGGCTTCTGGACTCAGCACCTTGTTTTTTAGTGTGGCTAGGCAGTAATGTTTTGTGGTAACTTGTAAAAACTGAACAAGATTTCCTTAAAAAACGAAACGTAATATTAACTACTATATACACACTTTTCCTTTGGAACTAATTAAACCCCAATGTCCCTCAGTTGATACTTGATGCCCGCATTCATAGACCATGAAATTCAGAATGCATGTAATCACTGATCATGAAAGAAAGCTCAATCCATTCGGAAAAACTTGAATATATGCAAGCAGACTTAATTATCACATTGAAGTGAACAATGACAGCCATTTATGTTTGAAACTTGTACCTAAATTAACAGCATATATAATTCGAGATGGGGGAAACCTTGAAGAGACAATATACAATAATTATAAATGTTCTGATCAAGTATGAGAGTCTCTGTTCACTAGTTGTAGTTTCCAACTCTAGACCGTATATTCACTGGCTCTGCTTGTTTTGAGTCATGTTCGTCTCTCCAGACAGTATATATTCCACAGTGAGGTCTATTTTCCTTGTTTCTTGGCCTTTGTCACAGTTGGAATCGAGCCATCAATTAACTTTAAATAGTGTCGCTGGCATATTCCAAAATGTTTCCTTTTAGAAGTGTGTTTGCTGTAGGCTGCAGGTCCAAATCACCCTTCTAGGAAATATTTTAACTGAAAATGTTGATGAATATTCCGAACACACGGTTGGAGCACTTTCTGCATGTTTATGGTATGTTTTTCACCTATTTTACCCAATTGGTCCCTCCCTTCCTAACTCTTTTTGTATATCACCCTTAATCCTGTAAAGTGCTCTGATACCCTCACGGGTCTGGTTCGCGCTCTATAAAACGATAAAATAAATAAATAAATTATAAGAACATGTTGTTCAGAATGTCACTTCTTTCAGCAACAACAAATATTGCATGAAGCTCTTTTGTCAAGGATCTTCACCGATACTTCGCGTGAGACTCGAGGCAGTCAGTCTGTCATAACACATGCTGTTTTGTGTGTACAGAATGCCAGTGATAACCACTAAAGGTAGCACCTGGGTTCTGATAAATGTACAGGAGGAGAAGGCTCCTCGAGTTAGTAGATGTGCAAATCAAACATTACACCTTCAGGGTAAAGGAACAGGTGGGAGGACAGAGCAATAGCATGAGCTGGAAGAGGAAATACCGGTGAGTGCCCTCACTGAAATCTGCTTCATACTAATCCACTCCACTACCCATCCCATTCAAGTTCATGACTGTAAGCTTTCTCCCTTATTAAGTTATGCACATGGTTGTAATTAAAGTAGTCCTAGGTCACAAGTACTAGTTTCAGTAAACAGAAAGCCTCATCTTTGTACTTTTGCTTCATATTTGGAGACAGGCACCCTGGTAATCCAGTTTCAAAAGATGCAAGAACACATATCTGATAGTGACATCTAGCCGAAGATTCCTTACCTTAGAATTTTCCCCAAGTGTTAGACTGGATCCGGGAAATCTTGAAAAGTACCTCTATGTGCCAGTATATAGCACAGAGGCTCTGCGTCATCCCCACTGAAAGTGACGTGCCCGGTGCCTATATAGACGCCACCTTAGCGTGCTGACATCACTTCTTTTCTTTCACCACCATCAGTACAGATCTGGAAACAGCTACCTCAGTCGATTTTGTGGGATTATTTTTTTCAAACTTTTATTGAAATTGTTTTGAGCTTAAGCACGCAGTGTGCAATAGGGATGTCCCCTAAAAAACCTTTGGGGTTTAAACACTGTGGATCCTGTCACAGGCAGATGTCTTTGGCAGACCCCCACCTGGTTTGCCTCTCGTGCCTGTACCCAGCCACGACTCCAAGGCCTTTCCGACTATTGAGTGATGAACCTTAGGGCGGTTCAGGCGCACTCCATTAATTTCTTTGTCGACCGACGTCAACACTGCCATGCTCCAGCTCCCAGTCGCAAAGAAGCTCCTGTACCCACTTGTTGAGCCATAGCCAAATGCCATGATCACACTCGCAGTCATCAGTTAATTCTCGCAAAAAGTCATAGTTGTTGAAATCACTCTTTAACTTTGCCATGCCGATCCAAATCTTTTGACAAGGCAAGGAAACAATGCCACAAATTTAGCCCCTCCCCCATGCACCAACTATGGAGGCTGAGTCTGGGTCCACTCAACGTCTCCCAGGATTGGCCAGAGAGACCCCGCCCAGCTGTATGTCTTTGATGAGGCCACTTTTATTTAGGAGGGACAACCCCTCTGGAGCACAGTCGGCCCCTACAGGTTTGGCAGGTGCCCCCACTAAATTCCCACTAGTGAGTTTGCCTTGAGGCACTAGTAGGGTCTTTTGGATCTGTTGCTGGATTCAGATCTGCTCCGGTTGTGAGGCCATAACCATCTCTGCAGTCTGTCTCAGTGGCACCGTTCCCGGGGCTGTCAACACCCCTGACCCCAAGCTGATATGCCCTGTAGGGAATACAATTGGTGTGCATCGGAGGATCTTTATTGTGATCCAGACTTCATGGAAGAGCCAGAGGGTAGCTGATATAAGGAATTGGTGGATGGCAGTGGTCTGACACCTCCCCAGACAGTGACCTTGTCTCTCCTCCTAGTGTGGATATGGAGCAATTGGCTTCATTTGCCATGGTGGGGAGGAGGACAGTTGAGATCCTGTACGTTACTCTGTCATCGGTGGCGGTCATGACGCACGTCTTAACCAAGGTGCTTTAGCCAGGAGTTGCCCTCACAGAACCTTTCCTCCTTTTTATTGAAACCTGCATAGATGTCCTTCTTTGGCATGGGCCAAACTATGCATAGGCACTCCTATGCACAGGACAATTGCCACCACCACTGACCCGCTCCTGGGGACCCAGCCATTCTTACCCAGCACCCCACCCTGGAGAGCCTATTCATCCAGGCCTCCAGGTCCAAAGTCAACCCAGACGCATTCCCGAACACACCACCGAATAGGGAATTCAAGAGGCTGGATACCTTTGGCAAGAGGATGTTCTCTTTCACCAGCCTTGCACTGTGGTCAGTAAGCACTGTGTGCCTCTTCTGCAACCAAGTCCCAAACTGTGTGGGAATACCAGGCCAAGTGCTGCCCATGGTGTTGGAGGAGGCCCGAATCATCCTGTCCCAGGCTATCACAGATGACAGTGATACAGTAAAGTTAACTATCTGCTGCGGACTGCATACAACAGACTCAGTATGTAGAGCAATTGCTTGATCCGTGGCGCTCTGTTGCCATGCCTGGTTGAAGCCTACTGCCTTTTCGGGGTTGTCCAGGCATCCCTTATGGACATGCGCATTGATAGCACTTTACTTTTGTTGATAAGGTAGATTCAAGCACTTTGAGGACAGTACGGCCACTGCTCAGTCACAGGAACTCTCCATGGCCCCGCTTCAGCCCCACTCTGCCTTTTCGCCTCTTTCAGTGTCTGCCAACTGCGTCTATTCCCGTCCAGCCCACACAGCCAACAGGCTCCCCAATCCTTTTGTGTCCATGGACGTAGTTCCCACAATCCCCATGGGACCCAAGGCCAATGATCTGCCCATTCCACCAACTCCCAAGTACCCGCAGCCTCCAAACCCCTCTCTCCATGGGAAAGTGGTCAGTGGCTGGATTCAGCACCACCTACCACGTAGCCCGTAACCTTGTACAAATGGGTGCTCCAAATAGTTCAGCAGAATTACACCCTCACAGAAACCCCAACGTCCATGCCACCATCCTCTGACCTACTGACGGAAGACTACTTCTCCCTGCTGCATCAGGAAATGCAGTCTCTTTTGACCAAAGAGGGTCCAGGCATCAGAAGTAGATTGCGATTGCAGTTTCCGCTACTTTCTGGTGCCAAAGAAGGATGGAGCCTGCCCCCAATTCTAGACCTGCACGCTTACAACTACTTCCTGAAATAAGAGCAGTTCAAAATGTTCACGTTGGCTCAGGTCCTGTCTGCCTTGGACCCTGGATATTGGATTGTAACGTTGGACTTGTGGATTGCTTATTTCCGTATATCCATTCTGCTGGGCCCCAGACACTGCCTGCAGTTTACTGTGGGCCATGAACATTTTAAGTTTGCTGTGCTTTCCTTTGGCTTTACCAACGCCTCTTTTAGGTGTTCATGAAGGTGATGGCGGTGGTTGCAGTCCATCTGCAAAAGCCAGGAGTTCCAGTCTTCCCCTACCTTGATGACTGGCTGTTGAAGGCGGGACTGCCCCAGGCAGTTGTCAACCCCCTCCAGACTATGGCAGACGTCCTGCATTTGCTGGTTTGCACTATCAACGTGCCAAAGTTACACCTAACTCTTAGGCGCACCCTTTCTTTGGAGCTTTTTGGACACACTGCAGTTTCAAGCCAGTCCTCTGGAGTAGAGAGTCCAAGATTTTCAGACTATGATTCCAATTTTTCAGCTGATATCCTGGATTTCAGTGAGATTGACTCCGAGGCTGCTGTGTTTTCCGCATCCTGCTAGCTCAACATGCCCGCTCACATATGCGTGCTCTGCAGTGGAACCTGAAGTCCCAGTGGGCACAGCATCTGGGAAATCTCTCAAACCTGGTCTAGATATCGGCAAGAACTGCAAAAGATTTGCAGTGGTGGCTGAAGAAATGCAATTTGATCATCGGTAGGCTGCTCTCCCTTCACCACCCAGATCGGACTATGGTTACAGATGCGTCACTTCTGAGTGGTGACACCCATCTGGCAGAGGTGGCGATCAGAGGACGTTGGTCTCTGGCGAACTCTACAGAAACCTTTTGGAGTTGAGTGCCTGGCCTTGGAAGCCTTTCTCCCTTTCATCAAAGCAAGGCTGATTCAGGTGTTCATAAACAACACCACCGCCACGTGGTATTGTAACAAATGAGGCGCTGTGGGGTCCTGGATCCGATGTCAAGAGCCCATGTGTCTCTGGACATGGCTGGAACGAGAGTTCATAAAACATCTATTGGGCTTTGAATGTCTGAACGGATGAACTCTGCCACTGATTCTTTGCGTATCACAAATGGTGTCTCCTTCCAGAAGTGGTGCAAGGTGTCTTCCGTGACTGGGGAGAACCTTGGTTAGATTAATTCACCACCACTGAGAATGCGGAATAGCAGGGACCTGCACCTGAACCTTAACACTCTCTGTCTTCATGCATGGAGATTGAACGGCAGCAGCTGACAGACTTAGACTTTCCTGCAGAAGCCTACGAAGTCATTGTGACAGCCAGGCGTCCCTTAACTAAGACCCTAAATGTCTGCCATTAGAACAGGTCTGTGGCCTAGTACACGACCAAACATGATGATTCTCTCACTGCACTTTCGTCAGAAGTGTTGTTTGTTTCATCGTTAGCTCAGCAAGGCTTTGCTTTGGGCACAGTTAAAGCTTATCATTCGGCCATATCGACTTTCTTGCGGTGTCCAGATCAGCGCTCCTTGTTCAAGTCACCTATTATGACTTGTTTCCTGGAAGGACTTCAAGTTTCTTGTAACATTCTCCCTTTTACCCCAATATGAACTCTATTTGCTGTTAACATTTTTGATGTGCTCTATGCATAGTTGTCCTATATGTCTCCTAACCATCAAAATACAGAACTACAAATGTAGGTGCAGATGATCAACTTTAGAACCCTTTAAGCAAGCACTGATCAGTGCTTGAAAAAAATATCCTCTCATTGAGGAAGGCTTGGTGAAACCAAAGAGATTATTTTCTTTCTGAAAAACAGTGTTGAATGTTTGGAACATCTCACCATGAGCTTGGAAGTACTTTAAGCAATGAACACGAAGATGGTAAAAGAAAGCAGTTGGAGCCAAGTTTTCTTTGTCGGTGTTTGCTAATCAACAGAGTGGTGAGGATATTTAGAGGCCGCACCACAACCATGATTCTGCCAATCCCTTAGTCCATATTTGAGCTTTACACATTTGCTCTGTAGAGCTTAGGAATTAAGATGCACCATATACCGATGAAGCCCATGTATGCGGAAACCGGTCTGGGCTTAGTTATTTTCCTCGCTGGCGGAGGCTCTACCTGGCAGTTCAGGTTGGATGGTTCCTCCAGGAACTGGACCATGGCCGCTTTGCATTTGACTTGTCTCTATTTATAGTGGCATAGTGAACCAAAAACAAATGCACTGAAATCCGGCCCAAGCGATCAACAAAGCAGAGGTTTTTTATGCATTAGGTTATTGTATGTTGAGCTTTAGCAGATGTCTCGTGTCTATGGGGATTTACATTTGTGACTTTCTCCTGCATGATACACCAGCGCTGCTTCGGGTATCATCATTGCAGATATGTAACTGCTGCTTTGTGAATAAAGGCAATCAGAAATAGATGTCTTGTGGAAGTAGAAAGGGTGGACTGTCATTGTATTGTCAAACTGTAACAGTAAGACTAGCATATATCCTATGTCTCTTAATGTAATATCAATGTCCTTTTGTTTTCATTTAGTACATGCCATGTTATTATTAGATAAAATAAATAGAATAATTTGGATTATAAAAGTAATTGTGGTCTTTGCCAAATACTATTCTTATACACATTTGCTGAGGAGGAGCCTGCCAAGACGGTCGTTTTTATGGCTCGGTAGGCTATTCCTCAGAGATATGCAGGAGTTCACACTGGAACATGCACATGTGTAGATTTCGTCAGTATTTAGCAAAAAAGCACGTTCTTTGAATACCAAAACGTCTTATGTGTATTTGTGGCTGTACTAGAGGTGCACTACTTCATGTGTTTGTCTAGGGGCCTCCTGTTTCATACATGTCATTGTGAATACAGACACCAACTATAGCGCAGCTCTTGCATGTCATTTACTTTAAACATTGCACTAGTTATTCTAGTAGTGATATATACAAACTATTTGCTTTTTAGTTAAAAAATAAAACGTTTGACAACTTACTATAGTTGAATATTTGTAAGTGACTCTTTAGTAATACTGTTAAGATACTATGATCTTTTAATTCATTTTTGTATAATTTACCCACAATCTGTTTAGGGGCACCCCCATTCCCACCAGAATCTTTTGATCGAATCCTCCTTGATGCTCCTTGCAGTGGTCTAGGACAAAGACCAAACATGGCTTGTGCATGGACACTAAAGGAAGTTACATCATATCCGCCGTTACAGCGCAAACTTTTTACTGTGGTATGTATTTTGTCACATTAAATCAATTACCAGGATAAAATGTGCTATGCACAAACTCTCTTGCTTCATATCAGAGGGGAACGTTTTGAGCAATGTGCAAATAAATTATAGTCCTCCTAGTCTGCAATTAGTTGTAGAGGACGAATGCGATTATGAAAATGATAAAGTTTGGTAAAGGTGGAGCCCCACAACATCTTAGACATAGGTGTTTTAGCGAAATTCTCTAGCAAGTAATCTGCAAGCTGCTGTTCTTTGACACACCATGCAAAAACTATGATAGGTTCTGCTAAGATGGTTATGCCCCTTGCATGCTATGCAGTCATGTTCACCTGCCCTGAATTTTCAACCTCATGTATCTGTTACACTGGTTTTTGATTTAGGGCCCTTGCACATTTATCGAGTGTGCTCACAGAGAACTAGACCAGAGCCTTGCCAAGAATGAAGCCTGATTGTGTTCTGTGGTCTGGGGATGTGCACTAAGCGTCCCCTCACTTTCAGGCAGTGGGCCACTGTTCTTATTGTGGGTTTAGCACATAGATAGGATGTCCTATTTTTATTTTTTGGGAATTTTGGTGATGTGTTTTCTCAGTATTTTTCAGACCTTTTCATAATAGTGTCTATTCACTTGCCTAATCTCCAAAATAGACAAAAACTGTGTTTTCCCAGTGTTTATTAAACAATGCAGTAAGTACAAAAGTAATGCAGTAGTGTCATCAAATTGGTGGAATGGGCTTATTACCTCTTGCGCTCACTCTCTCAGTACGATTTCTTACTAAACTATCGATGGATTTAAAAAGTCAGAGTTCTATATTCAAATGTTTTAATAAACAAAATTTCAGGGCTTGGTCATCTCCTCCTTACTCTGCATTATGACCACATAGGGTTGACCAACCTTATCTTGTGATACCTTCAACATTTTGAATTATACTATTTTGTAGTGTGCACTCTAAGGCACCTGCAATGATATGCCTTAGGCATACTTGCCACTGCTTTCCTGCACTGTTTGCCTGACTGCATGAAGGTGGTTCTGCTGTTGTGCGGACATTCATAGCTGCCAAGTGTCCCCATGAGAAATGATTCACTTTAAGTCGGGCATGACCTTTTAGCAGACATTGAATTGTCTTCTGGGATGTGAAATTTTGCAGTTAGCATTAGGAGTATATACTCAAAAACCCGCAGCAGTAAAGTGAAGTTGAGTAAACAGTCAGTTTAAGTAAAAAGCCTCTTTTTCGATGGTCACCCTCGGGTATTTTGACTGATCCTGCTGGTTTTTTGACTCTTAGAGTGCACTGAGGCCTGCTAATCAGACATCCGTGCCTGTGCCCTGTCTCTATAGTGTATGATGATTTGGCTGCTCCCACTTGGAAAATGCTAGTTTATTTGTAAGTCTCTAGTATATGGACCCTGGTACACAGGGTATGTAAGTTGAAGGGGCACCCCAGGGGTTGCAGTAATGGTTGTGCCACCCTGGATACTCATAATTTGAGGTTTGCTAGGCCTGGCTGCCAGATTATCTCTATCCTCTGTTGCTTAAGTTTCTTCAAAACATTTAGCTAATTTGCGATCCTGCAGTCCCGGAGCCAAATTATTGACTCGCTTGTGTATAGCCGATGCTGTTGCTTCCCCTTTAATGTTACTTAACCTAATGGCAGACACTGCAGTAAAATTGACAATCAGTTTCATCCCCAAATGGAGGGCAGAGGCTGCCCGTACTAAATTTGGTTCTGTTTAATCACCTCTGACAAAATAGCTAATAAGGGTGTTCCATGAGTTCTAGTATATACTGCAGGAAAGACTGTTCCCCAAGTGGAGCAATCTTCCACAGGGAGAGCCATCCCCATTGGCAAGCATATGGTAAGATTTCTTTGTTTTTCCTGGGGTCCCATATGGGGAAACACTGCTTCAAGTTGACTTGTTTTTTTGTGCAATCCAGAATGCAATCGCTCCCTGTCTGATGGGAATTTTAACCTTGACAGCATTGATGTTCTTGGGACTAATGCCTGGTGTAGACAATTGTGATGTGCAGCTTGAGCAGTCTTCACAGGATTGACTGTCATTGTGTATGTGACCAACTGGGTAAGACATCCATATATGTCAACTAGACCAGCATATAGTCTTCGTAACTGTGCTGCTGTCATATTAGCTACTTTTGGGTGTACTGTGTAACTCGCTAAGACTGTCCATGTTGCTTGCTCATTGCTAAGGGCAACAAGTCTGCCTTCTGTATTTTGTGGTAGGGCTCCTACAAACCAATTTCTGTGTTTATTATTGGTATATCTAGTGATTCATAAGCTGTATAGTTATTTAGAATGTCAGCTGAAGTGTAAATTCAGTTGTCTGCTGCCGGGAATGTAACCCATGAATAGACTCTCTCTGTCCCAAATGCTTTGTGAGCCTCCACTACGAAGGTAACATCCCCACTTGTAAGTGTGAGATCATGTTGTAGCAGCTTCTTAGTAACCATATACCTGCCGCTCTCAGGTATGTTTATGTGCTGCTTGGTGAGCCATAAGATGTGGAATTCAGAGTGGGTACCACTATGGGTTATCCTTGGAAACGTTCAACTTTGAACTATCTACAGCCAATACATGGGGGTTTACTTACTTTGCTGAGGAGGATATGTTCCCTAACACCAAGGACATCGCCTGTTAGTAGATGAATAGGGGTCTTCGGTAATACAAAATAAACCTACTCAAGCAATCCATTAAATAAGAGCCCGACCTAAAAAGTTAGCTGTACCATGTCGTATGGCTAGTACCTCTCCAGTAAAGCTGTGCATTTGTTGGACAACATAGACGTCAGGATTGTGCCGGATTGATTCCGAGCACATTCTCGGGTTATGTTGGCCTATAGTCCTGCTAGCCCACCATGAACCATCTGCACCCCTAACCTTACAGGGTAACAAATGTGTGTTCAACCTTAGAACATAACATTCCTGATCCCCTAAGGAAATCGCAGTAACAGATCTAGAATCTGTTTGTTTGGACTCTCATGCATACCAAAAGAAATACACAAGAAGCAAGGCATTTTTAATATTTATTGAAGCATTGTGATTCTTGTATAAAATAAGTGTACTGTGATAATCAGTAGATTGAAACAAAGTAGAGTAATTAGAATTATGAGAATAGTGAAAAAGATGAATAATTCCACCATTGTGCTAAAACAGGCAATCATTCAGGTGGCTTGTAAAGCGCGACTACTCACCTGTGAGGGTCTTGAAGCACTGAGGGGGCTGTATATATGTTGTGTATATATGCAGTGAATATATGCTGGCATATGAATACTGTGTATAGTGTACTCCTTCCTAGTGCCCCCTAGTGTAGTCTTTTCTAGGGTGGGTGATCAGCCAAAGCCCTGCCAGGTGATCTAACTCCCTATTACCTGCGGGAAAGTGTCATCAGGCTGTCCGGCTTGGTGTAGAGCTGGACATCCCGTGTATTGGTAAACAGGAATCAGCTGACCTGGAATTCCGGCATGCTCGACCAGCAGGATGCCGAAGGCCATCAGTCCCAGCAGCCTCAGAGTCGACCTCCCTGAAATCCAGAACCAATGCTGAAAGATTAGAACTATAGCCTGAATGTCCTGAACTCTCTTTCCCTCGGGAAAGGCACAAAACTAAACTGTGTCCTGAATGGATCCATTGAAGAGGAGCTTAGGGAAGTGAGTCAGGTGTGCCATCTGCACATTGATAGTGAACCCTAAAGATGACAGGAGGTTCAGCATCATCGGGAGATGGGTGACAACTGCCAGCAGCGAGATTCATTAGATCCTGCCTCCCATCAGGTGGAGTCTACAACTGCATTAGCACATGGAGTTCCTGTCCTGGACATTTGCCAGGCGGCTACCTGGGTGTCCCGCCATACGTTCACGAGTTCACATTCATGCCTTAATCAAACCTTTATGTGGGGCGGTTTCTCCTGTCTTCTCAACAACCGCAGATGATCACTAGCGATTGTGCCAAAACAGAAGCAGTGCATCCGTGTCTGCCGGGCAGAAAATATAGTCTATGTTGCCGGTAGCACAGCACCTCCCAAAAACGGGAGAATTATCAGTGCTCTGAGAGGGAAGCCAAGTGGCTGCCTGAAGAACGAATCCACCGCTTGTGGCAAGAGAGTGTAAACATTGAACTGTGAAAAAATGAGCTAAAACATGTTAGAAGGGAGATTTATACGTGAGCCATAATCACAATTATACCAATTAACGAAAGGGGGAGGTTCCTGCTAGACTAAAAGGACAGACCAGGGTGACATAGAGGATAGAGGCGCAGCTCTGCATACGAATGCCTAGGATACTAAATTGTGTTGTGTTATTTATATTAGTGTGTGGTTTTCAGATGTAGTGTGCATTGAAGTACTTTTCTGTCTTGAAATTCAAGCACTGGGTTGGATATTTCGTTTACTGCATTGCTGTGTAATGGTTGAGCTCTGAGCTCAAGCATCCCGAGAACCTTGTGACTTCTTGCCATAGCTATCAAGTAACAAGATGTCATAGGAAGGTATAATTAGAACAGGGATTATGAATATGCCTGCCTTACCCCCGGTCTGAAATCATCTCATGCTCATATATTAACGTCTATCCGGGATGACACAAATTGCGCTAACACACGCCCACACTCAACCACACCCAACCACACCTTCGCCAGAAGGTTTTGCCACAGCCGCAATCAGTCTGATCCAGTTGCGTGATTTGCAAATTGTCCAGGCCACATTTCAGAGCATCTTACTTTGATCTGTTGGACTAGATTGCTTTATATTGTGTTCTAGAGGGCAACATAACTAAAAGGTCAAATAAAAGAGAAGTTATTTAGTTAACATTAGTATTCTTTCTGTAACCATGATACATTCCTTATAGTCATATTAACCTTTCTCTGCCCCTGCTGGTTGTGATCTGTAATCTGTTCAAGAAAAATCTAAGATTGCTCCATTAAGAGATGACATTCAGAATCTCCAACTGTGTCATATTGAGTAGTTCAAAGGAAACAATATAATACTGTTAACTTGTGTGTAGCACTAACATTTTACTCATGTGGGCAGTTCTGACATTTTCAGTCCCTGATTTTTAATACAGTTATGTCTTACAAGTTAAGAATGATAAGCTGTTACTGGGAACATTTGCAAATAATTACTACTATTTATGACAGAACAATGTTTAGCTTTTCAGTCAATGTGTTTTCATACATTGTTGTCTTAGCCTTGGTCTCAGCTATTAACAATTTTAACATTTGTCAAAATAAATGTATTCAGTTCTAGTTTAGATTGCATTTTGAATATGGTTATTAAAAAATAAATTAAAGTGGTATCATGTTTTAAAGTATGTTATTGTACATTCACAAGTTTCTTCTTTTAGGCTGTGAAGTTGTTAAAGCCAGGTGGTACATTGGTGTACAGCACATGCACTATAACACTTGCTGAAAATGAGGAACAAGTTGCCTGGGCCCTTTCTAATTTTCCATGCCTCCAACTTCAGTCACAGGTGAGAACAGGGAGTAGAATGATGGTACCTCTACAGCTTGCTTTACCCTGTTACTTTTAGAGAGGTTAAGAGAGTTCACCTTTTGAAAAGCCTTCTGAAGGATTAACCTAGTTGGTGGTTTCCTAATAAGTTTTAATTACTACTTTTTAGGGGAGAGTGTTTTATTCAGGGATGTAATTTGAAATGGATTCTTGTTAGAAATGCAACGTGTTCCTTATCATGATGTTTTGTGCAATGTGGTGGCACCTAATCTGCCATGAATTTATAGTTGGGTTTTGGAAAATGAACACGTTATTATTTAGGAAGCCAAAATATGTTTGTATGCACTACAACAAGAGTGTCAAATTGTAATATTTAGTAGGAGACACAATGAGATCTTAATTACATAAGGCACCCACAGCCAGAGGTAACTGGTAATTTCCAATAGGTGCAAGAAATAGAGCAAGAAAATTCCCAATACATAGTCACTTTTAGAAAGCAATATGTGTGCATTTACAGAACATTGAGCCCACATGCCCTTGAAACAACTGAGCCCAATTTAACTGACTGAAAGCTAGTAAGCCATAGTCCAATGAGGGAAACAAATGTCTAAAATCCTAACTCGAAGAAAACTTCACACTAAAAGTCCTGTTGTGTGGAATAATCATCAGCACATACATAACTGCCTAGTATTTATTCCATCACCTAAGTCATCAACAAAAAGCAGTGCCAACTCCAACGACATAGACCGTTAGTTCTACTCTATCACCAACCTTTACACCATCTCTCTCCTCCAGCAAATGTAACAACACAAATCAAGTCATGACTGATACAACTAAATCATGCAGTGTATCAGTAGGACGAAACAGACGACCAC
The DNA here is from genome assembly GCF_964263255.1 of Lissotriton vulgaris. Classification (NCBI taxonomy): domain Eukaryota; kingdom Metazoa; phylum Chordata; class Amphibia; order Caudata; family Salamandridae; genus Lissotriton; species Lissotriton vulgaris. The sequence goes on from NW_028250136.1 coordinate 111,767, forward strand.
CATCCCTCGCGAATCATCACACTACGCTGTAAACTAAATGCACTAAATCCTCTGCACTTTGATGTCTCTAATGTGCTGAAATTGCTGAAAGCCAGAACCTTTGGATAAATCTTCCTTCCATCTAGAGTAGTGTCGTTCTACTTCTGAAATCTCTCACATCCATTTGCAATATAATCAGTGTCTTGTTCACACAAGTTATCTTCTATGTGCAATCGTCAAGGACAACAGCAACACCTGCTTCCTTTTAGAACAGTCTCAAGCCTTCAGCAATTGTCAGTCACTGTTGAATTTCCTCTCAGTGCACATTGTCAACAGAGTGTTTGTAATAATTTGCTGCTAGCAGCAAGCATCAACTTGTCTAGGTGGAACGCTCCACGACCCAGTAGTTACAATGGTAAGTGCAGTACCCAATAAGGGTTCTTTCTGTCTCCTTGAATCTTCAGGTTATGCATAGAGTCTCTGTGACAACTCCTGAACATTTGTGGCATAAAAATGTACCAACACACAGATGAAATATAACTGCACATGGAAATCTTTAGAACCAGCTATAAGCGACACAGACAGTGCCTCAGCCTTGTTTACGTCAGGTGCCTCTATTAAACCGAGCCACATAAAGAAAGAATTCATACTCCTTTCCAGTAAGGCAAGTGAAAGCAAATCTAGGCCCGTGAACAGTTACCCCATATGACCCTGGATATATTTCTTTCTCCAATTGTGCCAAAAGCTGAGTTCATCATTGACTTAATCTAATTCAATGCCTACTTCATTTATGTAGACTTACCTATCCAGTGTCTGTCTTAAACAGAATCCTACCAATAATTCATTCTCATCACTAACCTGGCCAAGCAAGTCCAGATCAATGACTGTCATTATAATAGGACGTTTCTCTTCCCAACTACCACCAAAGCAAAATCACTAGGCTTTATCAAGGACCTGTCCCCTAAGATCCAGATCACCAAGAAAACACAGACCGCCTTATAAAGACCATCATTCATCTGAAAAAATAACCCATATCTCTGCAAGCATCTCCAATGCCCACCTAATGACTAGTGTCATGTCTTCTGCCACTTGACACTCCTCAAAAGACGATTAACATATCTTTTCACCCCGACTTTACAGAAGCTTAAAGTGTAAGTTGTTCTATAACGTATCTTCTACATGTCTGCTTGACCCCACCCCAGCACGAGCTGTCCTCACCCGAAGGACATATAAAAAGTAAAGCGGAGAAAGGATCTTACGGAAGAATGTTTAGCAAATTTCTAGTTCAGAAAGGAGTTGTGAAAGGCATATCAAGTTTTCTACATAGAGTTGTCAGCCTTAAAATGTACATGCTGTTTCACGGGAAGCCAGTATCTTGCTAGAGACATATAATCAGATTTTCTCAAATTGGCCCTTTCCTGATGGCAAAGTTTTGAATTTGCTGGAATTTGACCTGGGTGCTTTCGGGAAGGCCCAGGTGAATATAGCTACAAGAAGCTTTATTCAAGAGTCCGCCGTCGAGATGACTTTGGCATGGCTAAATTGAGATATGAATTTAGATATGATTTTCCCAGCTAGCACAGGGTATAAAAGCACAAGGAGGAGACCCCACTGACCTTGATCTTGAAAAAGAGATCATCCTCCAGTAAAATACCAGTGGATCTAACCTTACAGGGGATGTAAAGGAAAAGAATCGAAGATTGGCATTGATCTCCTCCAGGGAGGAAAGACACCAGCAACCGCACCCACAGTAATCACCTGCTGAAGCGTGGTTGATAGGACAATGTGATATACTGTGCCAAGCACGGTGGGAAGACCAGCAGGACCACACCCCCTTATCAAGTATGTTTCAAACAAAACATCCATGGCCCAGCCAACACAGTCTCCGTACATCATGCTGGACAAAACCACTGCTGCCTAGAATCCAGTTTAGAGTCCTTCTGGTAGGATGAGACCTGCCTGGCAAAAGTTCTTCCAGGGCGTTGTGTAGGAAAGGGAAGAGAGTGGTGGGACAGTAATTGGACAGGACTGAAATATTTAGTGTTTTTCTTTCTTAGATGGGGCTTCATCTTTGTGGGGGCGGGGATTGGTCAGGGAGCAATTACATTTGTCAGTGATATAAAACATCACATGTTTCAGCAACTAAAAAATTGACACTAGAGAGATGTGATCTGGAGACACCCAACTTCACTTTGTGCATTGTTCTGTTACCTCCTGCAGGGAGGTTGCCGAGAAATAAGACCACATGTAGCCAGAAAGTATGTGGTAATGTAGAATGGACAACATTACATATGCTGTTTGGGACTCTGATAGTAATGGCTGTATTGGAATCTAAAAGTTATAAACCTTGCCAGCTCATGAAAAAAGTCAGGTGACAGTGATTTCTTTTACAGCTAGATGATCGAAGGAAGTCTTTATTTAGCCACCGAGAACAGCTGACCAGAACAATCATCAGTTACAGTGATAGAAGTGCTAGGGTAATCTAATTTAGCACAAAAAGGATTTTTTAAGCTTGTAGGCATTGTTTGTATCGGATACATTCATCAATGGAGTAGGAAGTAACTACTTAGCGAGTTAGTAAACACTGTATTATGAGGCTAAGTGTGTTTGGCCCCACTCTGCACTGTATTTTTTCAGGATTTGTAGCTGATGACTTCTATTAAGCAGCTTCTCTAGGTTTTAGTGGAGATGACCAAAATTCTGATAATACAACTTGGGCCATTAATCCATGCAATTATTTTAAATGTTATAGAATTTAATTCATGTAGTTATTACTTTATAGAGAATTGGGTTGGAACCTCTATTTTCATTTTTTTAAGACTATATTGATGTTTTAAGTGTGGTTACATGAGACAGGCAGTGCATATCCCTGAGCTGTATGCTTTCAAACTGGGCATTTTGAAGAACAGCTCACTACCCTTATGTCTTGGCCCAGGGGTGTTGGGGGCCAGCACATATTGACCCACTTATTTATTTATTTATGTTCGAGGCATGTGGGCTGCTGAATTCATATCTGTGCATAGATCGCCGCCTAGTGTTGAGTCCGGATGATTGCACATTGTTGTCCTGGAAGAGTCTTCGAAGTATCACGAGATAGGTGGCTCCTCCCCTGGACTACAGTGCGCATGGGCATCGCCTCCATCCCCAGATTGTTTTTTTCCGCCATTGGGTTCGGATGTGTTTCGGTTCCCTCTGTCGGAACCGATAGTTGTTCAACTTTTCTACTCGAGACCAAAAGGTCTTTAGGCTGAGCGTCGGTATAGTTGCGTTCGGGTTTCTTGTCTGACTCAGCTCCGAACTCTTGCTACCCTTCCGCGTGCTCTCGGCGCGGACGGGCCTACACTACACTTCTGCTATGGAGCGGACTCCGTTCAAGAAGTGCCCGGTGTGTAACTCCAAGTATTCACACCTCGACGTGCACCCTGTGTGCAATACATGCTTGTCACCGGACCATGACGAGAACAGCTGCATGGCGTGTTCGAAATTCCGGTGCAAGAAGACTCTAAAGATTCGTCGGGCCGCTAGGCTCCAGGCCAAGTTCTCGGCTACCACGGCGCCCCCACCAGACGACATATTCGAAGAATCTGTTGGAGACGACGACGACGTACAAGTTTCGGACTCTAGTCCCGCGTCCGAAGGGGATGCCTACGACCCGGGTGATGAGGACTTTGACGAAGTCGCCGACGAGGTAGGGGACGACGATCGGGCTATTGCCACCGTAGGGGATAGCTCGGAGGAGGAGCATCCCCAACCAGACTCAGGGGTCCATCCCCTTCACACGGCCCAGGTCGAGGGATCGCCTTCGGGCCTTACCCAAGACCTCGCTATGAGTCCTACGTCCCCGCCTCCGGGCCCGGTCACGGACATTTATGAGGCGCCACTACCGTTGAAGAAAACGAAAGTGAAGCCATCGGGTCACGCGCCCTCGGTTTCGAAACCGAAAGTGAAAGCGCTGGGGCAGAAGGTTCTAGAGGCGTCAACTTCCAAAACATTCAAGATGGCCGACTTGAAGAGCCACGCCAAAATGGCCGACCCGAAGCCCTCGGGGTCGACGCCGAAGGCGAAGTCGACCGACGCGGCTGCGTCGGCGCCGAAGATGGTCGGGGTCGAGGACCCGAAGACGGCTCCGAAGAAGCGTCAGGGCGACGACGCGACCCGGGCTCAGCCCGCGCCGGACCTTGGGGACAAGGCGCGTGTGGTGTCGGCCCCGAAGAAGGTGCCTGCCATCGACCAGACTCCCGGATCGGGGAGATCGCTCGAGCCGGTCAAGCCCTCTCCTGCGTTAACGAAGAAGGTGTCGGAATCCCTGCAGCGGATACGAAACGACGATGGGGTTCCCGATCCGGACACCGTGGCGCCTAAGCACACGCCGAAGCCTGCGAAGGCGCAAACGCCTATCCGCTTTACCCTGCCGCCAAAGTCGACGCCGAAGGCTTTCGCGCCGAAACATGGCGGGCCCTCGAAGGAGGTATTGACACCGAAAGCAGCCTTGGTGGTGTCAAAGCTTCGGCTCCAGCCTCTTGCTGAAGAGGAGCGTCGAGAGGTCATCATCGACGCCAATACTGGGAAATTGTCTCTCCTCAAGAGGAAAATCACCACCGAGCCGGTGTTGGAACATTTTCGGATCCCTCTCAAAAATAAGAGGGACTCTGCGGAAACTTCGGCCCCGATGGACCCTGTGTCGCCACAAGCCCTAGGACACTCGCCAACGCGTTCCGCCGCAGGCGATGCTGACGAGGAGGACGCCGAGTACAACTATCCGGCGTACTCGGATCCGGAGGAAGTGCACGAACCTTGGTCGGCCGGAGGCGACCCGGAGGACCCGCAGTCGGGCCATGACACGCAACTTTTTGCGGCCAAGACGTCACCGACGGAGGACTCGGCGGCCTTCAACGCTCTGATCGAGAGAGCGGCGGCTAACCACGATGTCGAGCTGCACTCGGACCCTGTGGATGTAGACTTTTTATTTGACACGTTCTCAGTGGCTGAAAAGTCGGTCAAAACACTGCCAATGCTTAAGGGGGTGCTCAAACACGCAACGGAGGTCTTCAAGGAGCCCACCAGGCCGCGTGTCGTCAACCCTCGCATTGACAAAAAATATAACGCAGCGCCCTCGGATCCTACATACATCAAGGGACACTTGCCACTGGACTCCTTGGTTGTATCCAACGCTCGGAAGAGGGCGAACTCGCAGACCACTGGTGACGCTCCTCCCCCAGACAAAGAGTCCAAGATATTTGAGGCCTCAGGGAAACGGATTGCTGCACAGGCAGCTAATATTTGGAGGATCTCCAACACACAGGCCCTGCTTGCACGCTACGATAGGGCGCACTATGACACCTTAGAATCACTACTGCAACACTTGCCTGACCAGTACAAGGAGGCAGGGGAAATGCTGATTCAGGAAGGAAAGCTCATCACAAACGCATCCATAAAATGTGCGCTAGATGTGGCCGATACAGCCTCCAGGGCAATCAACACCAGTGTGTTGCTTAGACGGCATGCTTGGCTTCGAATTTCAGGGTTCAAGCCTGATATTCAGACAACAATACTGAACCAAACAGTTAATCCTGACCACCTGTTTGGCCCTGAGGTGGATGCGACGCTGGAAAAAATGAAAAAAGATACAGACACTGCCAAGTCTATGGGGGCCCTCCAGTCCCAACAGTTTCGGAGTGGTTCCTTTCGCCGCTCCAATTCCAGAGGCACCTCAAGGGGTCAGGCATCGCAGTCCACACAATATTACAAAAGTAACACCCAAACCTCATACAACAACAAGGGTAGAGGTGGCTACAGAGGCAATAACGTCAAAGGCAGGGGACGTGGGAACAACAGCTCCAGGTCCACCACCGCCAACAAGCAGTGACATCTTGTCACTGCCCCCCGACCATACAACACCGGTCGGGGGGAGACTCCAGCAGTTCCTGCCCGCGTGGAAATCCATCACCACGGACAGGTCGGTCAAGTCTCTTATCCAGTACGGTTACTGTCTGGAACTTACTTCCATTCCACCAAACATACCCCCAAGGAGCCGTCCTATGTCCGGCGAGCACTTGACCTTGTTGCAGCAGGAAGTTCTAGTCATGCTGCAAAAAGGGGCAATAGAGCTCGTTCCATTGCAGGAAAGGGGAACAGGGGTTTACTCCCTGTATTTCCTAATCCCCAAAAAGGACGGATCCCTCAGACCCATCCTGGACCTCAGGCCCCTCAACTGGTACATTCTCTCGGAGCACTTCCATATGCTCACGTTACAGCAAGTACTCCCGCTGCTTCAGCAGGGGGACTTCCTGGCTACGCTGGATCTGAAAGATGCCTATTTTCATATCCCCCTGCATCCTTCCCACAGGAAGTATCTCAGATTCACGCTTCAAGACCAGCATTACCAGTTCAGGGTTCTGCCGTTCGGGGTCACCACAGCGCCGAGGGTATTTACGAAGTGCCTAGCGACTGTGGCGGCGCATCTCCGTCGCCAGAACGTCCACGTCTACCCCTACCTGGACGACTGGCTCATTCAAGCAAAGACAGAACAACAGTGCGTCGATCATGTGTCACGCACCATTCATCTCCTGCACGATCTGGGATTCTCTCTGAACTACCCAAAGTCCCATCTCCAGCCCGCCCACATGCGACAGTATCTGGGCGCGACAATAAACACTCTGGCAGCCACTGCGCAGCCAAATTCAGTGAGAATCGCCAGTATCCAGGCGCTGATCCAACGATTCAGACCCCAACACTCGCTTCCAGCGAAGGTGTTCATGCAGTTGATAGGCATGATGGCCTCCTGCATCTCCATTGTCCCGCACGCGAGACTACATATGCGTCCGCTTCAGGAGTGCCTAGCACGTCAGTGGACTCAGGCTCATGGGCAACTGACAGACCTAGTGTTGGTGAGCGGTCGGGCATACAACTCTCTGCATTGGTGGAATCCACACAACCTTTGCAAGGGCCGACCATTCCAAGAGCCTGTGCCACAGATTGTCCTGACAACGGACGCCTCTCTCCAGGGATGGGGAGCGCATGTACTCCATTACACAGTGCAGGGACTATGGACACTACAGCAAAGGAAGATGCACATCAATGTGTTGGAACTGATGGCAATCTTCATGGCCTTAAAGGCGTTCAAAGTACATCTGTGCAACAAAGTCGTGTTGATCCGGACGGACAACATGACAGCCATGTACTACATTCAAAAGCAGGGGGGCACCCACTCTCCGCAGCTGTCTCATCTGGCTCAGAGCATGTGGAAGTGGGCCATTCAGAGGAACATCTTCCTCATGGCAGAGCATCTCCCGGGCAAGGACAACCAGATGGCGGACCTGCTCAGCAGGCACAGCCACCAAATGCACGAGTGGGAGATACATCCATCAGTACTCCAACCGTACTTCCAAAGGTGGGGTCATCCAGAGATAGACCTGTTCGCCACAAAGGAGAACGCAAAATGCCAAAGCTTCGCCGCCAGGTTCCCACACCCGCAATCACAGGGCAATGCGATGTGGATGAACTGGTCAGGCAGATTTGCGTACGCTTTTCCCCCAGCACCTCTGATACCGCTGGTGGCACGCAAGCTCAGGCAGCACTCGATGACTCTCATCCTGGTTGCTCCAACGTGGGCTCGCCAACCATGGTACACCACGTTTCTGGAACTCTCCGTGGTACCGCATCAAAGGCTTCATCTCACTCCCAGCCTTCTGACGCAGAGCCATGGCGACATTCAGCACCCAGATCCGCAACAGCTCAACCTGGCGATCTGGCTCCTGAAGTCCTAGAGTTTGGCTACCTCAATCTGCCTCCCGATTGCATGGACATCATTCGGGAGGCAAGGAAGCCCACTACTAGAGCTTGTTATGTGGCTAAATGGAAGAGGTTTGTCATTTACTGTGTTAACCACGATATTGACCCGCTAGATGCTTCCATTCAAAACATCATTTGTTACCTGTTCCACCTGTATCGATGCAATTTGGCGTACTCTTCCATCCGCATTCACCTGTCTGCTATGGCAGCATACCTCCAGAATAGGCAACACCTGTCACTTTTTAAGGTCCCTGCTATCAAGGCTTTTCTGGAAGGACTCAAAAGAGTCATTCCGCCAAGGACCCCACCAGCTCCAGAATGGAACCTCAATGTGGTTCTTACAAGACGGATGGGTCCTCCCTTCGAGCCACTGCACTCTTGTGAGCTTCAGTTTCTGACTTGGAAGGTTGCGTTCTTAGTAGCAATTACATCGCTACGGAGGGTTAGCGAGCTGCAGGCACTCACCATCCAAGAACCTTTCTTCCAGGTACATGCTAACAGGGTTGTGCTCCGCACTAACCCTAAATTCTTACCCAAGGTTGTATCTCAATTCCATATAAACCAGACAATTGAGTTGCCGGTGTTTTTCCAGAACCCAGAGACGCTGGCGGAGCGGATGCTCCACACCCTTGACGTTAAAAGAGCCTTGATGTACTATGTAGACAGGACAAAAGATTTTCGCAAAACCAAGCAGCTTTTCGTTGCTTTTGCCACACACCACAAGGGGAACGCTATCTCCAAAGCTGGGATCGCTAGGTGGATCGTGAAATGCATTCAAATCTGCTACGCTAAAGCTAAGCGCACTCTCACTGTACCACCCAGGGCCCACTCCACCAGGAAGTTGGGGGCCTCTATGGCTTTCCTAGGTAACATTCCCTTAGAAGATATCTGTAGAGCAGCCACATGGTCTACCACACATACTTTCACTAAACACTACTGTGTAGACGTGCACTCCAAACAGCAGGCAGCTGTTGGTCAGGCTGTTCTCAAGACACTTTTTCAGACTGCTGCAGCTGGCACGGGTGGCCGCCGCTAATGGAGGGACTGCTATGTATTCTATGCACAGATATGAATTCAGCAGCCCACATGCCTCGAACTGCAAATGCTACTTACCAGTATGCATCTGTTCTTGGCATGTAGGGCTGCTGACATTCATATCGCCCACCCTCCTCCCCGGCGCCCGTAGCAGCTGCAGTGTTCATTCATATGTACATATATGCTCATAGCATGGTCATCACTCACATACTTCACTCCATCTCTGCCAATGGCTAAAAACAATCTGGGGATGGAGGCGATGCCCATGCGCACTGTAGTCCAGGGGAGGAGCCACCTATCTCGTGATACTTCGAAGACTCTTCCAGGACAACAATGTGCAATCATCCGGACCCAACACTAGGCGGCGATCTATGCACAGATATGAATGTCAGCAGCCCTACATGCCAAGAACAGATGCATACTGGTAAGTAGCATTTGCATTCCTCCCTGTTGTCTAGTGGGCCTTCTGCTCCTGGTGAGTTGTTCAGATAGGTAGATTGAGGGTTCACACCCTAATCCCTAAAGACTGTCTGGGACTTTGGGTGGTACGGTAACCCTGATGCAGGATGCGCTGGCCCCACTCTATTCCTTCTTCCCAAATTGGACCGATTGGGTATAATTTCCCCCCCCCCCCCCCCCCACCTCCCCGCCCCCACACACACACACACACTCCCCCAAGTCTGCCTCGGCTGGGGTCATGGGACAGTAGGAGCCTGATGCACGGACAGAGCCAGTCCTTGCTCAGGATTGGATGGCTTTTGTCTCAGTCTCTTTGTCTTACTCTTATTTTTTCTTTCCTCCCTTTCTGTGGCTGACCTGCTCACAGGAGCTGTTTATTCTGCCGATAGAGCCCCACTTACAGCTCCAGGTGCTTCCATTCTCTGATTGTCGATAAAAACAAAGCTTTAGGGTGCAGGTAAAGGTTTTAACTTAAAACACATCATAGAGAAATCCTTATGGTATCAGCATCACCGATTGCTTGGATGTGACCTCCTTGTCCAATGGGTAGTGCTGTGCAAGATGGGCTACACTATGTGGTGGAAGTGACGTCCATAGCATCCAATGGTTAAATCATTGATTCTTATGTCTAATGTACAGATTCACAATCCACTGTGATGGCTCATACAAAAAAAGACTTGCATCCTTAATGTTACCTTATGGTAGAAATATTGAATTCTAGCACTCATTTGATGTTACAGTCTTATTTTGTGCAGCTGCTACCAGTACATTACTTTACTCTTAACAACTAAGCAGAGAAAGTATTTGTATGGGCTAACCGTGGCATGCCAGAGGATAGAACATGGGAAAAGGAATGGAGGAGAGGAAAGCAGAAAAGCAGTTTTCCAGCCGACCACTATTTACGAAGTGCTATATTTAACTGTTTGGTGAAAAGGAGAGTTTTCAAGCTGTCTTGGAAGGGAATTAGTTCCGGCTGTTGTCTTAGATTTGTTTTTGGAGAGGTCCATAACCTTGTTGCTGCTGTGAAAGTTCTGTTTTGTGCCCTTCTTGTTTTAAATCTGAAAAGTTTTACTAAAAGTCAATTCTTTCTTCTAGAAATTCAGAACCCTCCATAGTCTGAGGATGTTTGAGCAGTTGGCCTTCTATGACCTATGGCTTTAAATGTGATAGATCGTATTTGGGATTATATTCTGGCTGGTGGGAGCAACCTGAGGTCGTGTAGAACTGGCGTAATATGACCAAATGTATTTGTTTCAGTGACGAGTCTTGCTTGCTCATGAAAAATTGGGTACATGGTGGCCAGTGGAGGCCCCGGCTAGGATTGCCTTGTCTCAGTCGATTCTGAAGATGATCATAGCATGTGCTCCTGTTTTTAGCTGATTGTGTGAGAAAATGTTGAAGTTGCCCATATGAAATAAACATACTTGTATGACATTGCAGTATCAGGTGGTGCTAAATTTAGACATCATGTAACACTGATCACATGTTATGCTTTTTTTGGGGGGGGTCTTTACCAATCATGTTCTGTACTTTTCTGCTTTTAACAGGAGCCACATATTGGAGGAAAAGGCATGAAAGGGGCTGGGTTGTCAGATGACCAGTTGCAGCTGCTACAAAGGTTTCACCCATCAAGTGCATCTTTACAGGACACAGACAGCCATTCTCTGAATTCTTCCACCACAGATGACTTGGATTGCTTAGTGAACAAGGACAGTATAGGATTTTTTATTGCCAAATTTATTAAAAGGTGAGGACTGTCGTCATTCTGGTGCAAGATTAGAATACTCACCTCTCAGAAGGAAGTTCGGAATCTTCCAAGCAGCCGTAATTGCTGCCGTGGAGTTGTCAAGACAACAGAACTGCGACACGGTTGTCATAGCAGCAGACAATCTGCCAGTTGTTTAACTTATATCAAGAGACCACAGGTTAAGGAACATCATGATGCAGGTGTGGTGTCTTGGTTGACGAAACTCGCCTTTTTGCAGAGCATATAAATAAAACAATAATTTAGTCCTTGGTTTCAGAGCCCGAAAATAAACATGTGACTGTGTTCTTGCTCCATTTCATTTAAACGTTTCTTCGCACTTTCTTCACATTTAACGCACATTTTATGCTTCAGCGGTTTACTTTTGCATAATTCTAGAAAATATATTATTATTATTTTTTTTTTAATGAATCTCAAGCAGCAAAAATGTGTTTTTACTTTCTTAATGCTGACGAGGTCTGCGTTCAAATATTTTTCCAATGTCCTGGCATCTCCTGCCACAGTCTTTCTCGTACAGAGATATCTTAACTGCCAACCAACAGAAAGCAAAGCTTACCATTTTGGCGTCTTTTTCCATTTTTATCAAATTTCTTCTACTTTTTACACCACCACCAGTGGGACATACCTGTAAGTAATGCCATGTGGTTTGGGGATGGTAAGCATTGCTGCTCGTTTAACAGGATTGGGCTACTTGCAGTTTGTGGAGCTTAGAGGTGTCCTGCACTGACAGTGACACTCTCAGCAGATGATGATGATGATGATGATGATTAGAACTCAGTTCCACAGTCGGCACAAGAGCAAATCTGGCAGGGCTTTTTCCCCCAGCTCAACCCCTCCGAGCGGCATGTAAGAACAATCTAGAGAGAAGAAAAACCAACACACACAGATGCATCACGTGGGCAACGAGGCAGGCATATAGAGACAGAGAAACCGGTAAAGAACGAGAGAGAGGAGAACAAGGAAATAAGGCTGGTAGAAAGAGAGGCAGAGAAGGAAAAGGAGAATTTCAGAGACAAAGAGCAAGTGGGAGAAAGTGAGAAAATAAGAGTGAGGGAAACAGTGGAGGCGGTTATAAGCTGTTAATGGGACTGGGAGCGTCCTTTTTACCATTGGCTGTATATATATATAGAGAATTCCATTACAACTTTTATTGGGATGACTTGGGCATTTTGAGACGGGCTATACGTGTTACTGAAAGGTAGCACTCAAATAGCTCTGGCTTCTTCTCCTGGTGCTTATCTTAAAACATCCTAGCCAAGCAGGTTAGTTGTCAGCTTTTTCTTGAAGACCGCCAATGAGAAAGACAGACAGATATTCACTAGTAGTGAACAAATTCCAGATGAAAGGATATGCTGAACATGTGGGCGATATTGCTGGGAAGGTGGAGGGTTACTATACCTTACTTGATATGTCAAAGCTCTAGCCATGCCTATTACTGGACAGGTCGATGTGCATGGTGGCTGAACATTGATGTTGTGGAGCATGAATCCTTGTCTGGATTCACAACTGTTTAACACCAGAGGCCACAAGTGATGATAAAAGTTGAGAAGAGGACCCTTCTCAGTACCGACGGGGACCCGTCCGACCAGGAACACATGGCTGGAGAATGCACATAAGAGAGGCAGCAGGGGAGCTGGAGTATCCCCCTTCATTAGTTGAGCACCAGCAGTGTGGGCCATTGAATGTCGCAGTAGTGTATAATAGTTTTATAATGTATTTTGCGAATGCTCTACTTATCGTGACCCCATTGCTATGAGGTCACAGAAAATTCTGAATCGGCACAAATGGCATAGGGCATATAATTATATAAACAATTTTGCTCTATTTACAGCACCATAACACTTTTGAAAGACATATCCAATCATTAAATGTTGAGGATTAAATATCCATTCATATTCATCAGGAGTCTTGTGCGTAAGTTTCAATCCACTTTATTGAAGTTTTATTCATTGTAACAATACCAGCTCAGCCAATGCGTTTCGTCCTTGTGGACTTCATAAGGGTTGGGTTATTAGTGGAATCGTAATGTAGCACCAAAAAAGAAGAAATGTCCAATAAGGACCATATCCAGTAATGTTCAAAGTAGTAAGTTGTAAGGTGGTGTAAATCCCCTTGTTCAGTCAAGTCACCGTCCCATAATAAGAATAAAAGCGCCTTTGTATATACCCCATTTAAAGTCTGCTCCCACAAACCTGCTACAAGAAGTGTGCACAGAAGGATCCAAGCAGTCATCCTAAGTGTAAGCAAAGCAGGCTACAGCACTACAGTAGATCTAAAGTACTTCCACATCCCAATAAATTAGGGTCAGTTAGTATATCGGATGCATCCTAGACAAAGTACACTTCCGGTTCAAAGTGCTACTCTTTGGCGTGAAATCCACACCAAGGATATTGAAACAAAGTGTCCAGCAACAGAAGCCGTACATCTCAGAAGACATGGACGCCTTAAAAGTAAAAGCAAACAAAGCACAAATGTCGACGGCACATAGAAATGTTGACCCAGACACTGCACAAACTAGGGTTCTCTATAAGCCTGGAAAGTCGTCCTGCCCCGGAACTAACAAATCAAGATCTCCTGTACCTGAAGGGCCAGTCTCTGAAAGCAAGGACAGTTATGAAACTAAATGGTTTAATGGTTCCATGCATCCTACTCACACCACACTTGTGGCCAATCCAGTAGTAGCTGAACCACTGATGATCACAATCCACAGAGAGTTGAGAGAATCGACTGGTTCTCACAGAAAGGACACAGAATGAGATACGCTGGTTTCCACCACTACAGACACATCCCACACAGGTTTGAGAACACACATGGGCAAGCTAAAGATCAGGGGCCTCTTGAGCCTAAGGGAGGTGATGAACCCATAAACCTGAAGGAATTCAAGACCATGTTACTAGTGTTGAAGTTCTTCCTGGTGCACTTAAAAGGAAAGACAGGGTTAATCCAGGCACACAACATGTTCTATCTAAACAAATGGGGGGAAATGATTGTAGGGATGTCAAAAAAGATACCAGAAGCTCGTTGTAAGTAGACAGAGGTTTATTTGATGCTCACGCTTTATGATCCCAGCTTGTAATGGCTGATCTTACCAGCTGTTGCATATAGTACAGGACGTATGGATATGGGTATTTCAAAGTCACAACCCTATTGGTGATACTCCTACCAGGCTGTCGAAAGATCAAAGCAGATAAACTAAGAAGGCAAGCAAACACATCCCATTAATGGGAACCAAAGGAAAAAACACTGGCAAACATTTTCAAGAGGCAGGCACCCAAATCATAGATCTGTTCAAAAACCCAAAGAACGCAAAATGGCAAGATTTCAATGGCAAGTTGTTTCAACTGTGAGAAGAAAACATCTTGCTAAAACTTAAGAACAGTTCCCTCTCATTCTCCCTAAAACATATCATATTCAGAACTGTTGTGTCTAATAAAGAAATGAACAACATACAATAAATCTTGATCTTTGTGTGCCAGTTTCACTATCTATTTTAGTTTTATCTTCTATGTTCCTAAAGTCTTTTTCCAATTGCTAAATAATTTTAGGTTATGTTGAGTCTTAAATGCAGATCTAACCGTTCACTTTCTATTCTGTGAAATATTGTGCCCTTAAATGGTCTGAAATAGAAACTGAACAATGAGAGTCGTTTTAGTTCTTTAATTCCCAATGTTCCAGCACCAGCTCAGTCTTTGTTAGTGCTGCATTTAACCTCATCAACCTTTTCTCTTGGGAAAGCTAAGAACCTTTAGTTTAGTCAAACTGGGAGAGTTAACAACTCTGGCTGTGAGCCTAAGCAGACCCAACATGGGTTGACTGCTGACGACGTATGCAGGATAAGCTATCATGGAGAGGACAGGAACAGTTGGCTGATAAAAAGGTTGCTTTAGCACTACTACTGCTGATTTGGAGATGCAAAGGTGGGTTTCTTGCATTCATTCGAATGACCCGACCAAACAAGCAGGTTCCCGTTACAAAAGGGGAGAAAATCTGATGTCGGATGGGTGGAGAGCTCCTCTAAATAGTAATAATGAGCTTAAGACCGACCTGCCTGTTGGCAGGTGGCTTCTACCATCTTGAAACAGGTGCTCCCATGTACATTTACAATAAGATAAAGTGAAAGTGAACTCCCTTGTAGCAGGCGTAAAAAGTGATGCAGCACAGCAACTATAGGGCGCCCCTGAGCAGTGCTGAAGTTGAGTCGCGCTTGCAACACAACTCCAGCACTGCGTCACCTTTACGCCATCAGATGCGTCACGCATCTGTCTATACTTGCACCACGGTGCGCCGCCTTGTAAATGCGGCGCATCCATGGTGGCGCAAGTGGTTTCTAGTGTCACGCAAAATAACTGGCGCATCCCTGCTGATATGCAGGGATGCACCAGTTATTGTAAATCAGCCCCACGGTCTCAAAAATACTGGTAGAGAGGATTTGAAACAGTAAAAATGATGGTTACCCTTATTATTAATCTCACATCTAGCAAATAACTTTTTTATTTCAACTATAGATAATTTCATATGGAAATTGAAAAACCCTAAAATACGGCTCGATCAATCCCAAGGTAGAAGTAATTTTCCAAATTGGTTTAATTCTCAAACTGCATCACTGGCTAGTCAAGGCATTCAGTGGTTCTCTGAAATGTCCAACTTTCAGCCATACTTGTTTGAAATTTAATGCAAAATACCCTGACCATACCATATTACTACAGTACTACCTTTTCAGGCGATGAACACTCTAAAGAGCAGAGCATTTTTTATGTCAGTCATCCACTCTCCTCAACCAGAATAACCGTCACCTTCAACATTCTATGGTGAGCTTCAGAGGGAACGTACCAAAGGGCAGGAGGGGGGAAGAAGGGATATACCAATGAGAGGTTACATGGTTAAAAGAAAAGTAGGAGTGGTAAAAGAAAGATTACAGTACATCTCCCAGCAATATACAATAAAACAAGAAGGTTAACTATGGTTCACATCAACTTTAACAATGTGATCACCGCTCCATATCTGTCCATTGCAATTTGAACTACATTTTTGTTGATTCTATTCAACTGGCGTCCTGGGTAAAATTTGCTGTGATCAATTTGACCTCTTGTTAGTATTTTGACTTGCACAGAGTCACCAATTTCCCATTTAAGTTCCTTGACACCATGTTTTTTGTCATACCAATTCTTGTACTAGAGCTGTTGTTATATCCTTCTACTAGTTACATGTGTATTTGCTGTAACCGGTTTTCCCCACCCAACGTGGACGTAGCGGGCACCGTGCGTTTCTCCGGTGGGCCGCCAGGGTGGAGGCAGATTTTGGGTGTTTTTGTTAAGGGCCGTTTTTGCAGCATAGCTGCAATATCGGCCCTGAAACAGAATCGTTTGAAACTGGCCCTGGTAAAAAGCTTGGCCGTACCCCTAACCCACCCCCCTGGGGGGCCAGCTGAGCACTTTGCCAGGGCTGGTTTTTGGTTCCCAGTCTAGCCCTGCACCCAACCATTGAGGGTTTATCTTTTTTGCTAGGCTCCCTCCTTCTGATACAAATGAATGGAGATACCCCAGTCAACAGGTTAGGTGAAGTGTGGTACAACCGAATACAGTCTCATAAGGATGTGCATGTCCATTAACCATGGCCAGTTGAATGTGTTCTTTAATCATTCGATTTGTCCTTTCAACTAAGCCATTATCTTTTGGGCAGTACAAACTGTCTTGTCTTGTTTGATGCCCAGTTCTTGAAGGAATTCTTTCATTTCCATAGATGTAAACTGGACTCCGTTGTCTGTAACCAACGTTTCAGGAATCCCTTCATTGCTGAATATATCCTTCAAAAAATTCAATGAGAATATGTATGCTGTGCGTGGTACGAATTTAAACTTTAACCTATGGGATGTGTAGTCGATAAGAACAATCATAAACCTCTTTTGAACCCACATATAATCCATTGGACCAATTATGTCCATGGCAAATTTACTCCTTGGTATAGTTGGTACATCAACAGGGGATAAAGGTACTTTATGTAAGATTTTAGTCTTGTCACTCCTTGCACAGCTATTACAACCCTTAACCTTATGCTCAACCATAGAATCCATATTGGGAAACCAAAAACTGTTCCTTATTATACTCTTTGTGATGCTCCTGCCAAGTTGCCCTTTATGCTGCAAGTTGACAATTTTGTCTCTAAGGTCAACAGGTGGTACACTTTTCCCATTACGACAAATGTTGTCATCCAGACAGATAATTTGTGCATTACCTCCCTGAACCCCTTGAGTTCTTCAACTACAACCTTGCATTTTTCTGGCCAACCCTTGATAATCATGTCTTTGAGTATGCTCCAATTGCTATCTTTGCACGCGCTTTCTCCCATAAATATTTGTTCATGTTATGTTATGTTATGTTATTATAGGTCTTCTATAGCGCACGGCTACTCCAAAGGAGTGTCCCGGCGCTTTGTGCTCCAGACCTAGGAGAAAGAACAGACAAAACATAACAGTGAAAAGGTAAAAAAGACACAAACCTAAGATGGGGCAGAAAATCTCTAACAGGTAAAAAGCCAGGTCTTTAAACTCTTCCTGAAAGCGAGTAAGTTGGACGTGGAACGCAAAGACAAAGGTAAAGAGTTCCACAGCTGAGGGGCCGACAGCCTAAATTACCATCCTCCGATGCGGGCTTTCTTTATTCGGGGAACTACTGCCAGTGCAAGAGACTCCAATCTTAAAGATCGTGCCGGAAGGTAAAAAGCCAGCCTCTTTTGCAAGTATTGGGCTCCCGTAGCATGCAGAGCTTTGTGGGCCAGTGTCATAGCCTTGAAAATTATCCGCTTCCGGATGGCCAATGTAGAGTTTGCAGGAAACTCGAGGCGCTAGCTCGCCGATGCAGGCCAAAGATGGCTCGAGCGGCAGCATTCTGAGCCACCTGCAGGTGTTGTAGGAGGTATTCCGGAAGACCAAGGTATAGGATGTTGGCATAATCCAGTCTGGATCCAATGAGGGCCTGAACAATTGTTTTCCTATGTTCTTCAGAAAGTAACGGAAAGAACTTCCGGAGCATCCTGAGGATGCCGAAACATGTTCCTGTGAGAGTCAGCACCTGGGATTTGAGCGTGAGCCCGTTGTCTATTTTAATTCCCAGGTTCTTGGCTGACTCGGATGAATGAGCTGGGGGGAACATGTCGGCAGGCCACCACCCTTGCCAATCCGGATCCGATGGACATCCGAAAAAAGTATCTCGGATTTGTCTGAGTTGCACTTGAGGCTGTTCAGTTGGAACCAGTTAAAAACAGCCCCAAGGCACTCACGGATAGTTTTGCCATCAAATTCTTCACCCTTCCGGCAGGTAAAGAGAAGCTGGTTGTCATCGGCATAGGAAACGATCTGGGCCCCGTAGGACTCCACCAATGTCGCCAGAGGGGTCATAAAGATGTTAAATAGAGTTGGGCTCAATACTGAGCCCTGAGGAACTCCGACTTCCAAAGGCGACATTTCGGCAGAACCAGGGGAGGCCCAGACCGTTTGTCGGCGGTTGGCTAGAAAGAAGCGAAACCAACTGAGCACCGTCCCCCTCAGACCGATCTCATGAAGTCTTACGAGGAGATCCTCGTGGGGGACGGTGTCAAAAGCCGCCGACAGGTCTAACATGACTAGCATCACCCTGCCTCCGACATCCAGCATCTCCTAAACGACCTCTGAAACCTCCAAAAGCACTGTTTCTGTGCTTAAATTGGGTCGGAAGCCAGATTGAGACGCGTGCAGTAGCTCATTGTACTCCAAAAAATTGGAGAGCATGCCATGAACATGCTTCTCCAGGATTTTAGTGAGTGCCGGAAGGAGCGAGATGGGCCTATAATTGGCAGGGACTTCTGGGGCAAGGCTTGGCTTTTTAAGAAGAGGGATGACCATGGCCTGTTTCCATGAGTGTGGTAGGGCCCCCTGACTCGGAGAAAGATTCAGGATAGGGTTGGCTAGAGGGTTTACAGTGGCTGCCATTCTAGCTAAAAAATTGGCAGGGCAGGGGTCACGTGGCGATCCAGATTTGAGATTCATCATAAGTGATAATGATGAAGATATCGTAAGAGGTGGAAAGACCGCCAGTACAGGGCCATAAGTGCCAGAATGGGCTAGCCCCTCCGGCAAGGTCGAGACACCGACCGTCGGTCTAGAGGGGAAAGAATTCTGTATCTGCCTAATTTTAGTGGTAAAAAAGTTAGCTATGGTATCGGCCCAGGTCTCAGACGGAGCTTCCTGTGCTGAGTTAGATCGCAAGGTAGTGAATTCCCTAACGATCGAGAAAATCTCCTTGCAGGAGTTTGCTGCTTCCTCGATTCTTTTAGCGAAATAGCATTTTTCCTGAAGGACTAGTCTATGGTAGGATTTAATCATAGATCTATAGGTCAGCTTTGCCTCGACATCATACTGGGCCCTCCACGTCCGTTCGGCAACTTTACATTGTCTACGGGAGTGAGCCAACCCCGCAGTGAACCAAGGTGCCGAAACCCGTTTCATGGCGGTTCGAGGAGGCAGCACAGGGGCAAGCTCATTCAATCTTTCTAAGAGCCAGGTCTGCAGGATTTCGAGGTCATTGTCCAGGTCACCGGTGTAGGACACGGGATGGTTCAGAAGGGCCTGGGCTAACAGGTCTGGAGTCACCCGGTGGTATGCCCTAAAAGCACATCCCTGCTGTCTCATAGCGGTAGCTGCTGGTTTCTCAGTGCCTAGTATTAAGAAGTGAGCTAGTCGATGGTCAGACCATAATACCGGCAACAGTGCAGTCACCTCAACCGGAAGGGTGGAAAAGACCTGGTCTAATGTATGGCCTTTGTCGTGGGTAGGGCCAAAAAGATAGGGACGCAAGCCCAAAGAGGACGTAACATCAAACATCTTGATAGTGTCCGGATCATAACAATCTTCCATATGGAAGTTGAAATCTCCGGCCAGTACACACTGCTCAGCTCTCAAGACTAGTGTAGAAATGACTTGCTGGAGTTCCTCAAAAAAGGGTCCCGCAGGACCTGGAGGTCTATACACTAGAAGCCCCTTAACAGATTGTTGGGATGACAGGGATAAGGAAAAGGCAAGGGATTCGGCACCCGTGATGATCTCCGTGTGAATGACAGAACACGTAAATGTTTTTTTCACCACAAGAGCCGCGCCTCCCCCTCTACCCATACCTCTATCTTGCCTAAAGATGTTGTACTCAGGGGGAATAGCGGCAGCAATGTCAGGATGGGAAGACTCACTAAGCCATGTCTCAGCATCAGACAAGCAGGTTTTTCAGTGGTCAGGAGATCAAAGATCTCCTGAGCATGTCTGTGCACTGATCTGGTGTTAAGGAGTAGGCAAAGATGTTTAATGTTTCGCTCCTTCATGCGAGATGTGGGAGGATGTACGCTTGTGAGATGCCAATTACAACCTGGGCATTTATGCTTGCCCCTATAACGACCAGGAAAAACTGCATGACAGGAATCAGCAGCTTTGTTAATGGAGTGGAGCTCCTGGGACGAGTAAGATAGCATAATGCCGTGAGGGAATAGAGTCTAGGGGAGAAGAGAGCCTGCCACGCCGTACGCCTCCGGGACGCTGACGGGCGCAGACGGGCAGGACTCTGGCGCGTCCGCTACGCGGAGGAAGAGGGGTGCTTTTTATAGGGCTACTAGAGCGCGAGGGCGGCGAGTCCTACCCCCAAGATGGCGGCCAAAGTCAGATCGCAGCCCTCGGCGTCAATGCTCGGCCGAGGGCGGTCTGAATACCCAGACAAGGGGAAGGGAGCAAACGAAGCGCCTAAGAGCGCTGGGAAGTCTCTAGCTAAGACAATCAATCAAGGACATTTATAGAGCGCACTACTTACCCGTTGGGTCTCAAGGCGCTTGGGGGGGGGGGGGGGGGGGATGCCGTTACTGCTCGAACAGCCAGGTCTTGAGCTTCTTCCTGAAGGAGAGGTGGTCTTGGATCAGGCGCAGGTCGGCCGGGAGGGAGTTCCAGGTCTTGGCGGCCAGGTAGGAGAAGGACCTTCCTCCTGTTGTCGCTCTACGGATGCGTGGGACGGTGGCGAGGGCGCGGCTGGCTGATCGGAGGTGGCGTTTGGGAGCGAAGAAGTTGATTCGGTTGTTGAGGTAGCTCGGGCCTTGATCGTGTAGGGCTTTGTGTGCGTGGGTGAGGAGACGGAAGGTGATTCTTTTGTTGACGGGGAGCCAATGCAGGTCTCTCAGGTGTCCGGAGATGTGGCTGTTTCGTGGGATGTCGAGGATGAGTCTAGCGGAGGCGTTCTGGATCCGCTGGAGTCTCTTCTGGAGCTTGGCGGTGGTTCCGGCGTAGAGGGCGTTGCCGTAGTCCAGTCGGCTGGTGACGAGGGCCTGGGTGACGGTCTTCCTGGTCTCCGTGGGGATCCACCAGAAGATCTTCCGTAGCATGCGCAGGATGTTGAAGCACGCCGAGGAGACGACGTTGACTTGTCTGGTCATGGAGAGGGAGGAGTCCAGGATGAAGCCCAGGTTGCGTGCGTGGTTCGTCGGTTTGGGTGCGGTGCCCAGGGCGGGGGGCCACCAGGAGTCGTCCTAGGCGGTGGGTGTGGAGCCCAGGATGAGGACCTCTGTCTTGTCTGAGTTCAGTTTCAGGCGGCTGGTCGTCATCCACTCGGCTACCTCCTTCATCCCTTCGTGCAGGTTGGCTCTGGCGGCGGCGGGGTCGTTGGTCAGGGAGAGGATCAGCTGGGTGTCGTCGGCGTAGGAGATTATGTTGAGGTTGTGTTGGCGTGCGATGGCCGCGAGGGGGCTCATGTAGACGTTGAAGAGGGTAGGGCTCAGCGAGGATCCTTGAGGGACGCCGCAGACAACAAACGCTTATTAATCAAGCGCGAAGCGCGAGCCAAAACTGCACAGAAATAAAATGACTATACAGACAAGTCACAACACACAAGGTAAAATGTGCAAGAATAGAATGGAGACCTCCCAGCTTCCGCCTCAGGAGGGAAAAGGTTGTAGCAGGTGGTAATCCCTAAGCAGACTCTCAGATTCCCTTTTATAGCGCTACTAGAGCGCGAGGGCGGCGAGTCCTAGCCCCAAGATGGCGGCCAAAGTCAGATCCCAGCCCTCGGCGTCAATGCTCGGCCGAGGGCGGTCTGAATACCCAGGCAAGGGGAAGGGAGCAAACGAAGTGCCTAAGAGCGCTGGGAAGTCTCTAGCTAAGACAACAAATGCTTATTAATCAAGCGCGAAGCGCGAGCCAAAACTGCACAGAAATAAAATCACTATACAGACAAGTCACAACACACAAAGTAAAATGTGCAAGAATAGAATGGAGACCTCCCGGCTTCCGCCTCAGGAGGGAAAAGGTTGTAGCAGGTGGTAATCCCTAAGCAGACGCTCAGATTCCCTTTTATAGCGCTACTAGAGCGCGAGGGCGGCGAGTCCTACCCCCAAGATGGCGGCCAAAGTCAGATCCCAGCCCTCGGCGTCAATGCTCGGCCGAGGGCGGTCTGAATACCCAGGCAAGGGGAAGGGAGCAAACGAAGCGCCTAAGAGCGCTGGGAAGTCTCTAGCTAAGACAACAAACGCTTATTAATCAAGCACGAAGCGCAAGCCAAAGCTGCACAGAAATAAAATGACTATACAGACAAGTCACAACACACAAGGTAAAATGTGCAAGAATAGAATGGAGACCTCCCGGCTTCCGCCTCAGGAGGGAAAAGGTTGTAGCAGGTGGTAATCATGGCTGGCAACTGTACCGCTAACATAGGTACATCCAGAGGATCTTCCGAAACATCAGTATCTAAGGGTGCCCTGGAAAGGTATTCTGCAATTATGTTTTCCTCACTGTTAGATATTCTATTTTAAAACAATTACCATCCAATCCTAGTATCCATTTGGATATGCAGGGGGAACCACAATGATGGACAGCCCAGAAACAGGCAAGGGCCTCCCTCTCAATTACTGAAAAGTTATGTTCATCTGCGGTTAAACAGCGTGAAGCAAAAGCTATGATAGTCTCGCCATACTCCCCTTTTTATGATAAGATGGCACCCAAACAACTATTATAAGCGTCAGTGTTAAGAATAGTTTTTTTCATAGGGTCAAATGAACCAAGCGCTGGTGAATGTATGATTTCCTCTTTCAACTTGTTTACAATATCACGATGCTCTGTCTGCCAAACAACTCTGTTCTTTCTTAGAAGGTCACGAAGACACTCTCACTTTCCAGAGACATTTTTAACATATTTAGCCATGTATTCAATCAAACCTGAAAAGAATTTAAGTTCTTCTTTGTTCTTTGGGGAAGGCGCATCCCTAACTGCTTGTATCAAGCTATATTTGGGCCTGAATCCTTTTTGCGAAATGGTTTGACTAAGATAATCCACAGAACTGACTCTAATCTTGCACTTGTTTAATTTAACAGTCAAACCAGACTCCACCAATTTTTTGGAAACTAGTCTCGAAATATTATCAGGATCCTCTACAGATGACCCATGAACTAAAATATCATTTTGGAAGCAAAAGGTGTTATCGATGCCATTAAAATGTGATGCATTATTTTTTGGAAAACTGCCGCAGCAGAACCCAAGCCACAGGCATCCTCATGAACAGGTATGCCCCAGAGGGAGTGGTAAATGGCGTGAGTGGTCTAGACTCAGGATGGAGCTAAACCTGATGATATGCCATCGATAAGTGGATTACAGAGGAAACCTTTGCATCACCCATAGTGCTTAACTTCTCATTTATATTTGGAAGGGGAAATCTCTCTACCCATATGTTATCATTTAGGCTGCGTAAATCCACACACAGACAGATACCCTCCGCGCTAGCATTGGCAGCTAGGACAATGAGGGCAAACCATTCAGACACCTCCATGGGTTGTATAATACCCAAATCACACAATTTGCTCAATTCTTTTTGTAAAGGCTCTCTCAATGTAAGGGGAACTTGGCGAGGTTTGGTTACAATAGGTTTTGCACCTTGTCTTACTTTTATCTTGTGATGAAAATTCTTCAACAATCCAATCTTTTCGGAGAACAAATGTGGGTATTCGCAAAAATCACTTACCCCAGTTACTCAAGAAGGACTTGTTCTTTCGGATTGGGGTCTAATATAATGCCTAGTTCCTTCTGATAATGCCAACCTAGTAAGTTTATTCCCTTTTCCACAACATACACCTTGCCAACTGGATCTGCCCTTGAAGTGTATACGCATTCTTACCATTCCTATCAAAGGCATAGCTTCCCTCGTATATCCTTCTGGAGAGATGTCAGGTTTCAACAGATCAAGGTTCCAAACACCAAAAATGTTCACAAAATCTTCTTGGTTAATTAGAGTGAACGGGGAATAAGAATCAGCAAACATGACTACAGGCTTATTGTTAAGTGAGACTGTACATTTAGGATATTTAGAAATGAACTCACACTCGTTATCCTTCAATTAGAATACATATTTAGGTAATTGTTCGCCCTCGCAACAAATAACTTTTAATTGACAATTATCTCCATCTCTGCAAATCCCGGCAATATCTCCTCTTCTATTGTATTTTTTTACATGTTACATTACGACCAGTGCAATGAACCTTGTTGGCTGGATGATACTACTGCCATACCTGAAACATTGCAAGTTACTACTTTTCTTAGTGGGCTTGCTTAGCAACTCTTATGTCACTGGACTTAATTTTGAGCATTTCGTTCTTGGTTAGATTTTCCTGTGCACTAATTGTGTCCTTAATGCTGGCAACTACCTCATTGGACAATTTATTTTCCTTAATGCATTTAGCTGTGTGCTCAATAGACTGTGCTATGTTAATAGTTTCCCTTAATGTAGGATGTTTTGCTAATAGTTTCTCTTGGATGTGACTTCCAAATCTGGCTCTAACAATGTCTCATACATTTTTCTGCCTTGAACACCTAGATTGTGTAGTAACATATGCTGTTTATGCATAGCAGATAATCTTTTTCCAGCTATGGCAATCTGATATGACTCAAACAATCTTATCCAGTCCTTTGAATGGATTTCTGGTTCCCCAATCTCGTTTAAGAAAGAAGGGGGATGACTCATAGCAGATACAGCCATAGCGATAAGGTGAACAATGCAGTGCTAGTAAAATGTGAGTAATAATAATTGAAGGAAATAATTTAAATCGAAAATATCATTCACTAAGCACTCTAAAGAAATGATGTCTAAATATTATGCTGTGGCTGAAGAGAATAATAGGGTAAGTATCAATCTTTTCCTTTTTTAAATTAATTGGCAGAGAACCAAGAATTGTGTCAGTCAGTGAAGGTGTGCGTGTCACTGTGTGAAAATCACAGGAACACACAATAGAGGTGAGTGTGTCACTGTGAAAATCTTTTCCAGGGATATGGTGTGTACATCACCTGGAAAATTGAAATACATTTCTATTCATACCTGAATTGTCTGTTGTGTATTACACACTCTTCTTGCAGAAAACAGTTGCAGCATAGGTTACACTGGAACGAGTGTGGCAGGAGCAATCATTTTCTTCACAACAGAAACGAGTGATGAGAATAAATACTTGTGGTCGCCCAGACGTGCCCCCGCAATCTGCAGGATTCCGTAGCTGTTTGCCAAAGAATTCTTGTAAGGGTGCCTTCCTCACGCAATCCCCGGACAGCTTGCAGACCTGTTAGACATAAACACCAAGACTCTGCATTTGTCTCTGTTTCCTGAGGGAGGCGCTCCTCCCACCTCCTATCGTATCGTATTGTTTTCTCTTGTGTTTTTCTACACAGGAGATTTCCTCAGATGAGCAATCAACCCTTAGTTTTCTCTCCCGAACCAACCTCCTCCTCGCTGTTAGTTTTTAGGTCTCGGCTAAAGACACGCGGAAGCGCGTCTCCGCCGAGATCTTTTGTCAGCGACTGTCCTTCCCAGGAGACAGTGTCGGCCACGCGCATCCCTGGAGGCGATTTGAAACGTGACCGCGCGCTGTGGCCAGGCGCTGTCTCCTGGGAAGCTCAAGCACCACACACGCATGCGCATACACACACAAGCGCCCATGCACGCACGCACATACATACATACATACAGAGACACCCCCCCTGACACATACACACACACGCGCACACACACAAGTGCACCGAGGCCCCCCCTCCCCCGCCGTCACCGTCGCACACATACATACACACACACACACGAGCATACACACACACACGTGCACCAATCCCGCCCCAGCCTTTTGGAACTTACCTTACCTCAGCACGTGGCGCCCAACCTCCTGCTGGCGCGGCTCCGGGGCTCTACACCGCTCACAGGAGCCCCGGGCCGCGAGACGCAACGACTCCGCCTGCCTCCTCTTCCGGTCTGAACGTGGCCCCGCCCCCGTCACAGGCGACCGTGCCTGACTTCCGGGGCGGCCGCGATACTAAGAGACTGCATATTTCCCACTTAGAGGTTCTACTTTTGATGCGTATTTCCATGTGGACAGGGATGAGGAGTTTAAGGTAGGTCATACCAGGCCAGGCCAGTCACATTTTCAGAGTAGCAATGAAAGGAAAATGTACACCGCATTAGAAAACAACACAACACGATGAAATGAATATCAACGACTATACCCGGTAACTACCATAAAGTCTGGCCTGGCATCAGCGGCGGCCACAACAGCTACTCGGGTTTCACCATATTTGTTACTTATATAAACTCACCTCCGTATTGCCACGCTAAGACCAAGGGGATATTACCGCCTGCAGAATGTAACTATTCACTGTAGCTTATCCTAAAGCATTGCAACTCAGATAGTATGAGTTCATACACAGTCCCCCACAGCGGATGGCAGTAGTGCACTAAGCCCCCCTACACAGAGTAATCTGCACGCGCCGCCGAACAATGTATTAGTGGCTCCATAATGCTTCTAAGAGCATTTAGTGCACTCACCATTCCAGGGCCGAGCACGCGGGACTGCAGCATTCGGCGTTGGTCCAACTCTGATACCCCCGGCCGGACCGTATGAAGACAGCAGGATTCTAGGCTCGCACAACCTCGGCCAATAAACTGTTGCTGCCCGGAGCATTGCGCCCCCAACGTGAACCGCCTATGTTGCTCTGCAGCTCATCGCTGATCCAGTCCCCTGGTCCCACAGCAGAGTGGTGAGTGCAGAGTGGTGAGTGCAGAGTGGTGAGTGCAGAGTGGTGAGTGCAGAGTGGTGAGTGCAGAGTGGTGAGTGCAGAGTGGTGAGTGCAGAGTGGTGAGTGGTGAGTGGTGAGTGGTGAGTGCAGAGTGGTGAGTGCAGAGTGGTGAGTGCAGAGTGGTGAGTGCAGAGTGGTGAGTGCAGAGTGGTGAGTGGTGAGTGCAGAGTGGTGAGTGGTGAGTGCAGAGTGCAGAGTGCAGAGTGGTGAGTGGTGAGTGCAGAGTGGTGAGTGCAGAGTGGTGAGTGCAGAGTGGTGAGTGCAGAGTGGTGAGTGCAGAGTGTTGAGTGCAGAGTGGTGAGTGCAGAGTGGTGAGTGCAGAGTGCAGAGTGGTGAGTGCAGAGTGGTGAGTGCAGAGTGCAGAGTGGTGAGTGCAGAGTGGTGAGTGCAGAGTGGTGAGTGCAGAGTGGTGAGTGCAGAGTGGTGAGTGCAGAGTGCAGAGTGGTGCGTGCAGAGTGGTGCGTGCAGAGTGGTGAGTGCAGAGTGGTGAGTGCAGAGTGGTGAGTGCAGAGTGGTGAGTGCAGAGTGGTGAGTGCAGAGTGGTGAGTGCAGAGTGGTGAGTGGTGAGTGCAGAGTGGTGAGTGCAGAGCAAGTGTGCAGAGCATTGTGTGCTGTTGAGTGCAGAGTGCTGTGTATTGGCAATGTTAATGACAATGCCCATTTATTTTTGATTTAAAGAAAAAAAATGTCATGAGCAATGCCAATAGCTCTACCTTTAATGATGCCGAGACCATTGCATTGCAAATGCTTGTTACTTCTGAATCTGTTACATATTGGACATACTTATAGTTTGTGCTAACGCATTATCAATGTGGACTCACTCATACATCAACCGTTGCAAGGTCTCGTAGTTGTAGATGTGGATCTGCCTATTTTTTTTTTTTTATAACTCAGGGCTACCTGACCAAATAATTGTCTAACTCCTTTAGCGCGCTCCTCAAAGGATGTTAAGGTGATATATTTGGATCTACCACATTCCTGTGTATCTTGTTATCCCTTTACTAAAACCTCAATCATACGATTTGAAATATGACATTTAAAACTGCTTATCTCCACTTCCCCTTAGTATATTTTAATGATTTTAGAGATATGCAATCGTTCATTTTGTCTTTGTTCTAAATTGAATTGGACATTTTATTGTGTGGTGTTCTTTACTTTCAGATTGTTGGTACTGCTTGAACTTACCCCGCACTTTTCTGAGGATTGCTTGCTGATTGCATGATAGCTCCAAGGAGCTGAGCTGAAATTCTTTGAGAACTGTAATTTGACCTATCCAGAGCCACCGCATTGTGTCGCTATGAGGACCCCCCTCCTCCAAATTAATAACCCTGTTCCTGACCTTCAGGATATACATTTTCATCAGATTGGTTATATTGGCATGTATCACATTTGTAGCTCTACTTGTGGGGCAGACTGCTATCCTTCGACTTGATGTTTAATGTTAAACAAGCATTGGCATAGCCAATAGGTCTCACCTTTAGGACCTTATAAATGTTTAGCTATGCAGCATAATATTATGGGTGATATGCCATCAGGGATTGAAGAGTTATGCGATTACTACACACTGGGTCATGCAGTCTGATGCAGGAATACATGCTTGCCTCAGGAAATATCTATAGACCTATTCCAAGGCTTTTTAATGTGCAGACAGAAATACAAATGCCTCCATGCATGTGAACAGCACTATAAAATACTGTGTGTGACTGCAAGGTTTCCACCCAATCCCCCCAGAAAATCAGATCCATGCCCTTACGTTGGACCTGGGGAACTCAGTTAAATGTACAAAGTGTGAGAAAGTCCTAAAATAAATTTAGAGACATACTGATATTCAAATTGAGATCGTTCAGAAAGTGCGCCTCTTTGACGCGCCAGGGAGCCAGACCTTAGGACAGGCTGGGCTGGATTTGGGCAGCCATTACTTTTAACAGGTGTGTATAACTCGGGCTGTCCACTTTTTTACATAGTAATCTATATGCATAGATTAATGATTGAGCTTTTGCTTTTAGGGCTGATTTATGTACTTTATAAGATCCGCCCTGCCCGATTGCCATGCCCAGATATTTATATGAGCGCTGCTCCTCCACAGTTTCCCCATTAGCCGACCATTTAAACTTGTTTTTTTTGGGGTCCACTAAACGTCCAATTTTGGTTTTATCTTTGTTTAGCTCCAGTTGTTCCCGGTTGAAATAAGTTGAATGATTGTTTATCGATCTCTGTAAGCCAATAGGAGTTTGACTCAGCATAACAATATCATCTGCGTATTGTAGGATGGCGACTGACTCATTAGCCAGGTTCGGTGGGTGGGAATCGGGTTTTTCAATGTGTGGTGCAATGTCTGATACGAACAAGTTAAATAGGCTGGGGGCTAGGACGCAGCCTTGTTTCAGGCCTCGATGAGTGCGTATGCTTGGGGTTGTACTGAACCCGTCGCCCAGCTTAACTCTCGCCCAGGTATCCTGTACAGTGAAATTATGGCGTTGAGCATTGAGTTTGGCAAGCCCCATGCTTTAAGTTTCTTCCAGAGATGACTCCTGCTAACTCTGTCAAAGGCAGATTTGATGTCTACAAAACAGAAAAATAGCTGTGATTTCTTTTTTTGTGCTTTTTCGATTAGGAGTGCTAGAATAGCGAGATTGGTTGTGGTGCCCATCCCTTGCCTAAAACCCGTCTGGAACTTGGGGAGTAAGTTTTTCTCCTCCATCCAGTCTTGCAGCTGGGCTAGCAGGCAAGAAGCGTAGAGCTTGGCTTCTAAGTCGATCAATGAGATTAGTCTGTAGTTTCCTGGCTTGTGATGGTCTCCCTTTTTAAATATGGGGTGGATGATGTTCCCTTTCCAAGGAGCCAGGATATTGGACTGGGTGTAAATCTCATTGAAGAGGGGCGAGAGATGTGAAGACCAAAACTCTGGGTCGTTCTTGAAGATGGCGTTGGGAAGTTCATTTGGACCAGCCGCTCCCTCGGTCATAAGTTTTAATACAAGACCTCTTAGTTCCTTCACGTTAGTCAGGCTATCTGGGACGTTGCTAAAGGAGTTTGGTCGTGATGGTCTGGCTTCCGCATGTTCCGAGGCAGAAGATGATGGTGTTTCTTCATGATCGAAGTGCCGCCTGCTGGACCTTCCAACGAGACCCATTGCTGTGTTGTTATACAGAGATTGCACGTGGTGAGTCCACAAATCAGCTCCGATTCCTGCATCTTGTTGTAATGTTGAGCCAGTTGACAGTTTGTTTATTGTACCCCAAAAGTCACTGCTATTGTGCTTTTTCCTTGCGGATAGTAGTTGTAGCCAGATGGCCCCTTTGTACGCTATTTTTTGCGCTCCTCGGGTTCCTCCTATAGTCGCTCCTCAGTTTGCGCAACTTCTCTTTTGCTGTTATGCAACCTTTTTTGGCTGCCTGTGTTTGAAGACCCACCTCTCTTGCGATCTCTTTTTTTTGTTTTCTTAGGTCTTGGTTTAACCAGGGATCGCTTTTGGTCACTGTTCTTGAAGAGCGTCCCAGAGTATCGGGGAATTTTTGGACTAATAGCTGGGCCAGCTGTTCACAGGTTTTGACGCAATCGTTTTCTGCTTGAGGGTTCTGATTGCCCAAAAAGGCCCTGGCTATCTCCTGAATGGATTGTGGTGCCACTCCCCGCCATTTTAGCTTTTGAAGGTTGTAATTTTCTGGGGGATACATAAGGGACTTAGTTTTGGGTGCAGAGTTTACGTCGAAGTTTATTGTTAAGATGAGAGGAAGGTGATCGCTTTCGACTCGTGAAGTGATTTTAAACGTGACGATTTGTGGGAACAGGCTATTACTGATGATTGTAAAGTCTATCATTGAAAAGATTTTTCCGCTTAGATACGTAGCAGCAGCTGGGGTATCCCCCGGAGTATTGCAATTCAGGATTATTAGATCGAGTGATTCTAATTCGTTTACTAGTACTCTCACTTCCTGAAGGTCTTCCTTTTGCTTCCAGGCAGAGTGCTGACAATGAAATTGCGGTTGAAGTCGCCTGAAATAACTATTTGGCAGTGCTCATGGCTTCTCTGCATTGATTTTATTAATTTTGTTAAGATTGTGTATTTTCCTTGCTGTTTTTTTTCTTTCGGGATGAATGTAGACATTAATTATTAGAAGTTGCCACTTAGATTCGTCAGACGCATGCTTACTACTTAGTTTGGTTGCTTGGATCCAATTAGCCCCCGTGTCCAGTTCTTCTGTTAACCAGTCCCGTTTTTGAGTGACAAATGTTGATAGGCCCCCTCTAGGGTGCCCGAAACTAGAGTCTTTCTGCCAGGCAATGATGTTCTATGAATCCTGGAATTGAAGTAGGAACCAGGCTCCAAGTTTCCTGGAGCAAGATTATGTCTTGTTGGGTGAAGAACGTTATAGTTTCATGATCTTGCCCCATGTCTTTAAATCCATGGACATTCCATGAGCAAAACATGATGGTGGCTAGACATGCGTCTTCCATTATCGGGGCCGTCCTGCTTGCTACTGGTATGCTATTCTCGTCTTCATTAGGGATGCTTATTATTTAGTGTTTTTGGCACCCAAGACCAGTCCCTGTTTTCCTGTGAACTGCACTCCAGATTTCCGGGGCGTCCCCTAATGTTGTGCCTGTTCTCGTTGGAGGGTGTTGCGAGCGAATTTGAACGTGCACTGCGTACACATGTGATATGACAATTCCCTGGGGTAACCACCTCTTTTGGATTTTTAAGAAGGGGATACGGGTACCTTGGACGTTTGTGGGCCTTCAACACTATTCCCCAGGCTCCGAACCTTGCGCTTGTTGAAGATATTTTTTCCACCATGTCCTTGGAGGACCAAGTTGTCAGTGTCTCTTCAATTCCCATCCTTGTTGTTTCTTTAAAATCTACGGATATCAGATCTTGAGAGCGAATTCCTTTTAATTTTGGGATTTCGTTGAAAAGCCTCAGCAGGTTCCCTCTGTTTAGCGTGTCCTGTCTTCCATTTGTTGGATATTCGGGCACATATTGACAGTTTCAGATCTGGCTCCTCTGTCTGATTTTGGTTGTTGTGGTGGAAGGATACTTTTTCCATTCTTCCGGCTTCTGAGGGTTTTTTTGGTGGGGTATCCATTTTGCAACGGGGATCGCCCCCCATGGGGGCGGAAGTTGCCTCCACTGAAATCTGTTCCGGCGTTCCCGGGGTTTTAGTTGCTCTTTTCCCTGTTTCAGCTGGCATTTGAGCCGAGTGATGGAACTTGCAGTGTCAGGCTTTTCCGGTTATTGTTACTGCGATTTGTTTGAAGTGACGTTGAACCTTGGAGATTGCTGGTGACTGGAACAGCTTGACTGGGGAGGCTTTCCGCGATTCTGACACTTTTTCCCCTCCTCTTGTTGGGATTTCATCGTTTGCGCGCCCAGACCACTGTTCCTCCCGGGTTCTCTTTTGCCTGACCTAGGCAATATTTTTACCTGCCCCTCTCCTGGGTTGAATACCTCTTTTTCCTCTTGTTGCAGCACTTCCTGTAGGGATTTTTGGCATCCAAGGAGACACTTCCGTCCATAAGTGAGGCCTGGGGTGGTTTTTGTGGTATTGGGGTTTGTATTAAGCGCCGCGTCTTTTGTTCGGGGGACTGAGTAACTAGAGAGTCATCTACTGCAGAGAGTGCTGCCCCACGCGGGGGCGAGATGTTTTTTTATCCCCATAGCAGATTTTACTATGAATAATGGGAAGATTTTACCTGAGGCTGGTCTTGGCTGTTTGTTGTATTTAAGACGCGCCTTCCTTGTGCGCTTTCTTTCCCGTTATGTAGGTTTGGCGACCGCCGTTACTGATTTCTGTGCAGCGTCCTGTTGCGGGGCTATTAAGTCAAGTTAGAGCTGGGGCTCCACTTTCTCCACGTCATCGATGACGTCACTCATTTCTATTGTTATTACTTAGTTGCATTTAGGTTTTTCCTCTGGTTCATCACTATTTTTGGGATTATTGTGTTGATTGCTATTGCAGGATTGTTTAACTGCCCCTAGAATGTCCTTTAAAATTGCGGGGAGGGTTGCCAGTTTCTCTATTATGGGGCTGCAACAGCAGGTGGTTGATTGTTTGTTAATGGCTCTTAGCTGATCCATGTTTTCCGTGCTTGCTAATAGGGATGTTATCAAATCTATTTTGGTGTTTAAGCCTGAGATGTGGCTGGCAACTAGATTTACAAGGTCTATTTGAACGTCCATTTTATCTGACTGGAAGTTCATAACCCTTATGGCTTGTTCAAGCGTATGAATCAGAGTTTGAGCCCATTGAGTATTGGAATGATCTTTATTGTGCTGTGCCGAGACCTCTGACCCAAGGGCTGTCCCGCTGACAGATGAAATAGTTATTGGAAGTGAGAGGTTTATTTGCTTGACGCTTATTGAACTGTGACTGTCCACCTCGAATACTGAGGGGTTTGAATCTTGTAGGCTTAAAGGTGTTGATGCAACCATGTTGCTCTGTGATTGTCGTTTTCTTGGTAGTGATTGTGGGTCCGTTCCTTGGCGATCATTATCTTGAGAGTTGGATTCCAATGTTTCTAGGATTTCCACCAATTTTGAGTCGTTTATGTTTGAGAATGATTTGCTGCGAACTTCTTCCTTGGGCGCAGCGTTTTCTCCTGACTTTATTAAGTTAAATTTTTCGGTCTTGGTCCATTTTTTGTTTGAACAATCCTCTTCCGGGGGGGCCTACTGGTGATTTTTCGTCCTTTGAGCCTGTGGTGGGTGTTGGTCCCTCGGGGGCTACATTGAGAGCTACAGAACTGCTTTTATGGTTTTCATGTTCTCTCTTTTCCACCATGAGGGTCTCGAACCTACCCACCAGTGCCACGCCGTTGACTTGATCAGTTACATTTAGGTTAGAAGTTTTTGCAGTCACTTCAGGTTTTGTTGTAAGTATAGTAGCCGGGGTTGTGAGCGGTTTCTGGTGCACCTGGGCTGTTATGGTCACGAGTTTTCCCACGCCTAAGTAAGCCTTGTTTTTTCCCAAAAATGATTCCTTTTGTGATGTGTTGTTGGGGTTTACGGGTGTCAGTGAGGCATTAACTCGTGATTTATCAGGAAGGATTGGACTTGGCAACTAGGAGGCTTCTTATTGCCGCCATTGGGTCCTTTAGAAAAAAGAATTTACGGCTCCCTGATTTATACTTCGGGCTTAGCGTTGTTGTTGTCGAGGTTGGGACTGAGACCAACCTCTCCTTTAGACCTGTTCCCTTTGATGTTTGATTGGGAGGGTAGTCCTCCTCGTTTTAAGTTTTGGGTTTAGTTTTTTTATTTGTTTTTTTGCCTGTCGCCGCTTGGCGAACTGTCCCGATCTCATTTGCACGGCCCTTGGCTTAGCCTCGGACCTTATCTTTTTTTCGTGTTTCGTATTTCTTTGCACTTGTAGGCAAGACGAACTGCCTGAGTCTGTTGCCAACTATGGACGTGGATTGGTTATGATCTTGCTCCGGCTGGGGTTTGCTGGGGGGTTCATCGACGATTGTATGGGTAAAAATGATTAATTGCCACTGTCGCTATCTGGTGGTGTGCCCTTTTTCCTGGCAGAAAGTTTTTGAAGGTTTTTTGCCGCTTCTCGTCTGGAAATCTGAGGTCACACGTTCTCTGTCACAATTATAATTTGCCAATTACGTTTGCTGCGGCAGCTGACGACGGCAGCTTTGTAATAGTGCCTCTTGATGTCAACTCACCAATCACTGTCACTGTCTGCCACTCTCACCGTGTGTAGAGCCAAGTACAAAGCTTCACCTCTCCATCATCTGAGGCCACAGCTGAATCTGCAGCGACCCCCAGTGGTTGCAGGTTGAGACTCTAGGTAAAACTCGGCTGGACTTGTTGCGTGCTGCCCCCTAGGCTCGACAGCAGTATGGAGGTCAGCCGGGGCAGGAAGCAAGGACTGCTAACCGGCAGTTGAGAACAGTTAAGAGCCAGCTGAGAGCATCCTGATTGCGCGCTCGGGAGTAGCTACTGAAAAAACACGGCAACTGGAGACTTCATTTAACGTATTGGGAGTGTCTTGCCGTATAAGGAGGAATTCCGCATTTAGGCAAGTAAATTGCGGCCCATGCTGTGCTAAAAAGTATCTTGCGGCTTTCCGCCGCGTTCAACGATGATCTTTCCGCAGCTCCAACCGCGTTGGGAAGCCCCTGCAGCCCTCGTGGCACTCACCGTGCTGGAAATGCTTCACTGTGGCTTCCACCGCATCCAACAGACGACCGCGGCCCCGGCCGCACGGCAAGGGTCGCCGCGGTCTGCAATGATTTTTCCGTAGCTCCGGCGAGGCGAGGCTAGCAACTGCGAGGCTCCTACGGCTCCTTCCGGGGAAAGCACTCTCACTCTCAGCTCAGCACAGGGAAACAGGGCCATTCCTTCCTTTCCTCCAGCTGTACTTCCGGTCCTGGCATATGCAGACGGCGCCGTCCTCATAGCCAGAATAGGAGTAGCGCTTCAACATCTAATAAATGCCTTTGTGAATTTCAAGGTAACATAAGACCTAAAAGCGAATGAATCAAAAACTTTATTTTAGTGCCAGGAACACTCCACTCTAAGAAATTTCCATCTTTGTATATTGCGACACGCAAATTAGCAATTGTGGAGACCTTTTTTTTTTTTATATCAAGCAAACCTGGTCACACATGGTGGGTAGTAGTGTGCTATCTATGGAGTGCAAGTCTGCTGCAATCCTTAAATTTACCAAGAAATTGGGCTCAAAACCTTCAGCTACTATAAAAAAGATTCATAGCACCAGAACGATAGCAGACGCAATATATGGGGCTGTGGTGTGGGGTATTGCGCCAATAGCTTCTCTCCAGAAGATAGAGAATGCTTTCCTAAAGAGGTTTGCATCGCTTCTCCCCTCATTCTCCAACTATGTCACCCACTCAGAGCTGGACATACCCTACATCTCTGACTTGGCGAGACTAGCCCTGATTATCCTGCGGTTATCAATTTGTAAGAGAGACACAGTGGACCTTAACCAGTTCATCATTCAAAATTGCCTTTCACTTGACAAAGCACATACAATTCCTTGGCTACAGTACATAACATCTACTTTGCACTCCCTAGGGGTACCTGAACTATTCACAAACCCGAGCTCTTGTTCCACTTTTCCCAAAAAGAAGTTAAAGGAACTTTTCCTAACAAAGGCAGCATATGAGAGGAAGGAATCGCATTGTATAAGAACGATGGTAAAACTTTACAAGCTGGTTCCACCTATGAAGAAGGGTGAATATTAGTATTTGGATGGTGTTAGAAATTTACAACATAGGTTTATCCTTTTAAGGTTTCGAGCCAACCTAATACCTCTGATGTTGGGTTTTCCTGCCAAAAAGTATTCTTTTAATGACCTAGACCCATGTCCATGTGATAATTTATCTCTACAATCTGACCTTCACCTCTTTTTCTTCTGCTACTTTTATAAAGAAGAGAGCATCAAAACATCTTACCTCTTTTAAGGGGGCATAATTTTAATCAATGTTGCATTGCCTTGTTTTTTTCTTAAGAAGCTTCAAGATTCCCATGCCTGTTTTGTGTAGCATCATTTCTTTGGGCTTGCAAACGAAGGGGGCATTTTTTTTTTATAAGGCTTTACTGTTTAAGTTTTAAAGTCCCTCCTCAGATAATATTTGCGCCACAGCATGGTATTTTGTATTTAATAAATTATTTAATATTTAATGTGTGCGTCTCATCCTAAATGATACTTCCACTGTATCTTTTGCATGAAGTATCGAAGTCTAATCTGTGAATCGCTGCACTCATTGCACTTGAAGCTGTACTGAGTCCGGCTGTGTAACACCTCTTTTTATTCATTGGTTTTAAAATAATTTTAATGTATACTTTTATGATCTATGCTTTCAATATAGACCGAATAAAGTTTCACTTGAATTGAATCGAGAGAATCATACAAATAACTTTCAATCTGACACCTGGGTCACTGTAGATTTATGACGTTTTTGTGAAGATTTGTGCTTAAAATTCACTTAACCTTTCCAAATTTTGTAACCAGGAACATCGTTGAACTGGGAGTGGTGTGACAGTGAGGAAGTTATTTCTGCACCCAGCTACTGCCACTTAAAGTGCCAGAGCCAGCTTGTAAATTTTGTAGATTGCCAAAAAAGTGTTGCCCGAGGTGACTCATGAAGGCTTCCTCAGGCCGCAGCAAGGAGCTAGAGCCGCACACAGACACACTTACCTGTAAATTGATTTCGTCAAAAAGCGAAAGGCGCACTCATTAAGATATGACACAAGTTCTTCTTAGTCCAAATCATTCAACTCCACAGCCAACGCGTTTCGTTCCATATAGGAACTTCGTCAGGGCTTTAATATGAATGTGCCCAATCGGCATGTAGACTTGTAAGTTCAACAGAAGTATTATTATGGAACTCCTATTGTGAATATGTCACAACAGAAGTAGGCGCCAGTGTTCAAACATTTTCAGGCACAAAGTCGTTTGCAAAGAAAATTTGAGCTTGTAAGGACAAAAGTCCAAAGACAAGTAAAATAATGAGATGCAGAAGCGTTTATTGGGCTCCTGGAAAGCAATCTAAGCTTGGACCAAAGCGGCGTGTCCTGGCATGGTAACTGGGATACAGAGATCCTCCAAAGCGGCAAGCCCAAAGCGGCAAGCCCCAGCATGGTAACTGGGATACAGAGATCCTCCAAAGCGGCGAGTCCCGGCATGGGAACTGGGATACAGAGATCACAATTACCTGTACCCTTAGAAAGACACAGATAGTGACTGGATTTTTTATTAACCCTTTAAAGACTCAAAAGACAGTTCGGCTCTTTACTGGGGCAGAGGTATATATGAGTGTGCACCAACAAGGAGAACATCTGCAAACCTTTGCTGACAGGGGAAAGCTAGCTGCGCTGACCAGTGAATGTTATGAGGCTTTGGCCAGTAAAAGGTCATGGAAGGTACAGAAGAAAGTGGTGGTGAGCTGTAGGATGCTAGGTATTTCTTTTATTTTTCATTTAGGTGGGGGGAGGTTATATGCCAATGGTAGTGGTATTTGGTGACAGGAGAAAAGGTATTGTTTTTTCAATCCGTGAGCATATGCAGAGGATGTTGGGTTTGGATGGGAGGAGGCCACAAATGTATTGTAATACTTTGGCTGAGGAGTAAGGTTGACGAGAGGGTGAATAGTAGCAGGTCAACAGTTTTAAAAAAAAATTGGATAAAGGATGAGAAAATGTAGAGTGAGTGGGAGGAGGCCAAGGGCCAGATGTAGGTAAAATCAAATTTGCGAATCCTTAATAGTGATTTTTACTGATTAGCTATTAATGACTCGCAAAATTGAATGTAGGTAGGAATCGCTAAAATGTTAGTGAATCCTTAATATTCCTTAATAAATAATCGTAAATTGAGATTCGCTAATAAGGAATACCTACCCATTCATTCCTATGGGTTTGGAGGCCCATAGGAATAAATAGGAAGATATTCTCCATTTGCGATACGCTATTAGTGAATCGCAAATAGCGGGCACTATTTCAAGGGGGCCAGGTTGTCAAAAGGATGTGTGCACATATTTGACCTAAGGCATGAATGTGTGCCACATGGCACTTTAAAAAAAACAAAAAAGTGCTTTTTAAAGGAAATCGCTAATTGCCACCAACTTGAAGTTGCGATTCCTTAAGGCTAAAGTGCACTTTCTTTTGTGCTTCTTACATTGCATTTAATTGCGATTCCTTAAATGCAAGAGCAAAATAAGGAATCGCAATTTTTGCGATTCCTTATTTTGCTAGTAGGTTTAAACTCACCTACATTGCTCGCAGCCAAATATCGATCTCAAACGCTGAAATTCTGCAGATTTCAGCGTTAGTGCTCACTATTTGGCCACCTACAACTGGCTCCACGTGTTTTAATCTGTGAAGGAGAGCCACTTTATGTAGGACTCCCTCAGTACTCCTCTGGCCAGTGTCTGATTTGGGGGTCATATATAACATAAAATTAAAGGTAGGTGAAAAGCGAATAATATGAATGTTCTTCACCTTCGAGGTTCACTCCTGTATACTTGATGTTACTTAGAACCCCTTAGTGAAAAACATCCCCCTTATTCACTATTATCTATCTATTCTGGATTATTCTTAATGTCAGGTAATTCTAGAGAAGCCATAAATTATGCAGACAGAATCCCTTTAGATGGAGAACCTAGACAGGATGTCATTTGATGGGTTGAGCACTTACACACATGGAGCCGCAGAACTATTTTTAATACCATCTCCAATCTGCACCGGCAGCCTATTGTGGTGTGGTCTAGCCTGTCGGCATATAGTCTCAGAAGTCCACCATGCACATAATCTAATTAGAGCTTCATGTAAACTCGTTTGCGAGTCAAAATTTCACAAACGTCCACATTCACTATTTTGTTCTACTCAGAATGTACAATCTCATGGCAGTAAAATATAGATTGTGAGCACAAAATCTTTAATACCCACTAGCGATAAGCATTGTCTCAAATGGCCTGCGGTATTGGCAGATAAATTAAAGATCAAGCTGATTAAGGATGCCCTTACAAAGCACCTAGCGATTTTAGCACCAGTGAACACAGATCCATCTAACCAGAGTAGTTGTAGCACCCACAAGGAATTCTTTGACCATCTGGCTTGTTTTTTCTATGCTCCAAACAAAAAATCGAGGTTATGCCAGGGAAGACCCTTGGGAAGAGATTCAGGGTTCAACAAAGAGTGCAGGACCCTGAGAGGGAGTTTGACTGTTGCCATCAAAAATCGAGAGCCTACTAGTATTCGGAAGGCTAGGAAAGACTACAAACAGGCACAGTGTATAGCCAAAAAAAGAATGGGATGGGAGGAGTCAGAAGAGGCCATTGGGCATCCTGATAGTCGGACGTTTTGGTCTTTGGTATCCAAACAAAACTTTGAACGTTCACCTCCCTTGGCAAACAACATTCCGGCCGCCGAATGGCATAAACACTTTAGTGAGTTATACTCTAACAGTCCACACATTGACAGTTCCCAGATGCTCTATGATATGGGTCTCCCTGCTTGTACACTTACATTCACTAAGGAGGAGATCTTGTGTTCACTTGATGCCATTACTCCAGCAAAAGCCCCCGGTCCCGATGGCATCCCTGGAGGCCTTTTCCGCGCTGATAGGTAACACTGGGCAACCTATTTTGTGAGACTGGCCAATGACATCTCATGCGGGGGAGCATCCCGGACACCTGGAAGGGGGCAGAGGTAGTACCCATTTTCAAGAAAGTGGACAGGTCGAAACCCGCCAACTACCGTCCTACTAGCCTGATAGATTGTGCCCAGAAGGTATTCTGCCGCTCGCTCCTTGTTGAAATCCAGACCTGAATGGAGGAGAACGACATCCTTTCTCCACTCCAGGTGGGCTTTCGGCGGAAGACCAGCACAATCGATCAGGCGTTTCGCCTGATCTTGCTGTATTGGAAGGTAGTTGTGTTGGGCAAAGGCAGTTTATATCTCGCCTTTATTGACTTGAAAACAGCTTTCGACCTAGTTCCCAGGGACCTGCTTTGGCAGGTCCTCCGGGACATGGGTATGCCTCTGGAACCTTTAGAGCCACTCAATTACACGAGGATAACTTTGCCTGTGTAAGGTGGGAAAACCAGGACCAAAACACTGAGCCATTTAAAATCAGGCGGGCGTGCACCAAGAGTGTGTCCTGGCCCCCACCCTCTTCTCCCTATATGCAAATCAGGTGGCTGACCTCTTGTGCTCTCCCCCGGCAGATGCTTAATCGCTGGCTGATCATAAAATAGCTACTCTGTTGTTTGCAGATGACACTCTTTTAGTGTCTAAAACCCCCATGGGCTTACAGAAGCTTTTAAATTGCTTTAAGAACTTTTGTGACGAGAGGGGTTTGGTCATCAACACAACTAAAACTAAGTTGATGATGCTAAATCCTCACAAATCCTTTAAGGGTAACTTGGTTCTTGATAATGTCCCACTCGAACGAGTGAGCTCCTTTGATTATCTGGGAATAAAGTTATCTGAGGGCATGGTATGGAAGAAACATCTAGAGAGGGCATCCCTGAAATGTTCCCAGCTAACTGAGGCCCTGCGACCGGAATATTGTCTCTCGCACACTAGGCCTGTAGCACCTGCACTGCAGCTATATAGCTGTAAGCTAGTAAGTAGTGTACTCTATGGAGCCGAACTGTGGGGCTCTATAAACGTTAACATCCTCTCGATAATAGAAAATACGTTTCTTAGAAGTCTGTTATCACTCCCATAGAGCACCCCCCTCCTTCCCTTGAAACTCGATATGGGTGTAAAGTCTATCAATGATCTGGTGAGCATACTCCCTTTGCTTTTTTGGTACAGATTAGTTACAACTCCAGAACTGATGTCCTATGCAGCTGCTTTTTAATGAAGTTTCTGCCCTGGACAAAACCATAAAATTGGGTGGATCAACTACATAAATACCATCCGGCTGAACATAGGTGTGCCCAAGGATTTAGAAGGTCACCCTTCCACATACTCTAGGGACGCACTAAAATCAGTGCTTTGGGCTTGGGTAGAACGGAAGAACTTTATGAATACACAACATGGCTGCCTAACTGACCTGTTCTTTGATATCAAATCTAGCAGACGGCTAGAAAGCTTCCTTGATTTAATAAAGTGCCAGAAGATAGTAAATTATACATTCAATTTAGACATGCTTGCCTTCCTATCAATGCCTTCACTAATACCTGGAGGACTAACATTACAGCCCATGGGCAGTCCTTTTTGCCCTTGCCTTAAAGAAACAATAGGTCATGTATTTTTTGCTTGCTCCACCTACACTAGACCCAGAAGGAACTGGCTTACCCCTGTATGTAGATACTTAGGGACACATAGTCGCAAAGAAACCCTACGTATTCTGAAGTCAGACGTGAGACCATTCTTTGTGTAACAGCAACATTTCTCGGTAAATAATGGTCCATTAGAAGGAGGGCCCTATCGACTTGAAGGAAGTAAATGAATTGAAACCCAAATGATCTGAACAGAGGGGCGTATATTTCGCACTAGCACTTTGGATTGTAAATATTTGGATTGCTTGCAATTTTAATTTTGATGTTAGGACACATCTTTTAAATACTGAAATATGCTTATATTTGCACTATATACATATTGTATTTTTGTGTTAAGCTTTTTACCCTAATTTGTATCTTTTTTTTAAATTACCAAAAGCTTGTATAGGAAGTATTTTAATCTACAGTACCTTTTATTCTGATTATTGCCATGCAAGATCTATGTGCTTCTTTCTTTTATGGTACTGTAAAACCGAAATAATGTGATATTGTGAGACACGCACTCCATATCTTTCATAGTTCAAGGGATAATTTTTCCAGATTTTGAGTGCTACTCAGCACCGGGGAGCTGCCATTCTCCCTTATGTTATTTAAATAATGTGCATCAAGTAATTATGTACCTGAATTCGTGTGTGCACTACAATAAGTATTTAACATTCAATTTCTCAAACACAATATAAAAACAACTTACAAAAATGTGTTCACACTTGCCCAGTAACATTATTTTCTTCAAAGGGCCCTTCCCTGCCACAGTAAATGTTAGGTGAAACCTGGAAAGGCCACTTATATTGTCCTCTCAGGCACCAAACCGAGTGGGAGGGTAGGGGGGTGAAGAACTGCTCCCAAAAGGTTTGATGTGACCAAGGAGGTGAGCACTGCACATTATCTTGTGGGCAGGGAGGCTCTGCACAAGGTGAGAAGGGTTTTCCCATCTTGGATTTTAGGAGTAAGAAGCATTGTGGGTTTGTTTGCTGTTGGTCATACGGGAACTGCTGCAAAAGTGGGTAGAGCTATCCATGGGAACTTTTATCCCATTGGTTAGGGAGGGACCAGATATCACCACCACCCACTATCCAGTGCTAGGCATGAATGTCATCCCAAGACACTCTCTCAAAACACTATCTGCGTAAATTGTGGAAGCATGACAGATTCTCCCTTTGATAAAAAAGACGAATGCTGATCAAATGGATACTGCTAATTATAGGCTGATCTCCTTGCTTCCAGCCCTCTCTAAAGCATTAGAGAAGCATGTAAACAAAGTCCTGCAAAAACATATTGAAGATGTGAAGCTTCTTCATGAATCCCAGTCTGACTTTAGGGCAAATTCTAGTACTGAGTCTGCGTTGCTAGAAGTGACAAAATTTATAAGGGGTAAATTAGACGAGGGAGGCAAGGCCATTTTGATACTACTTGATTTGTCAGCGGCCTTCAATATGGTCCCACCCGAGAGGCTCTTAAACAGACTTAAAATATTGGCCTGGGTGGGACTGCCCTCATGTGGAAGTCGTCCTATTTGGAAAACAGATCCCAGGACATCTGGCTTCCACCGTTCTCCTCCCTGGTCCCTGCCATCAATGTTGGTGTCCCCCAGGGCTTCATTCTCAGCCCTACCCTCTTTAATGTTTATCTTTATCCCTTGGCATCCTTGGTAGAGGAAGCGGGTCCCAAAATTGTTTCTTACGCTGACAACACTCAGCTTATCTTCTCTTGTGATAAAGGCTCTGACTTTGACTAGGCAATGATCAATTCCTGCCTCTTGAAGGTTTTCAACTGGCTTAGGGTAAACCAGCTCAAGAGCAACCCGGATAAAACGGAAGTTGTTTTCTTCAGAAAACTAGAAACATCCGATTGGAGTTTCTGGTGGCCCAAGTATCTGCCGCCCCCGCCGCTGAAAAAGAGAAAGTATCAAACTTGGGAATAATCACGGACAAAACATTGTCGATAGGTTCTCAGATTTAAAATCTTTCTGGTGCATGCTCGGTATACTCCGAATGCTAAACAACATGTTTCTGCTTCTACCGCTGGAGAGTAGAAGGATTGGGGTGCAGGCTCTTGTGACATCAAAGCTTGACTATGTCAACTGCCTGTACCTTGGTTTTTCAAAATCATTGACCCAGCATTTGCAAGTGGTTCAAAACGCGGCTGCCAGAGCCATCGTGAGATCAAGACCTGGAGCTAGTAGGACACCGATTCTCAAATCTTTACACTGGCTCGCCATTTAAGAGAAGATTGACTTTAAGGCTATGAATTTTTTTTT
Organism: Lissotriton vulgaris; assembly: GCF_964263255.1. Lineage (NCBI taxonomy): Eukaryota > Metazoa > Chordata > Amphibia > Caudata > Salamandridae > Lissotriton > Lissotriton vulgaris. The sequence continues at coordinate 155,906 of NW_028250136.1, forward strand.
TTAAAGCCTTCCACAAGGCTGGAGCCGGGGACTTGATTAAACGAGCAAACCATTACTCTACATCCAGAGCCTTGTGTTTCATTATCATATGATTAATAAATGTTAATTTCATTTTAGTGTGCTGGATGAATCTGCCATCTTCCTAAAGTTGACTAATGTGGGAGGGGGTAATTCAAGGAGTGAGTCCGCTCTGTCAGAAGCAAGACAGAATGTACTGTGCGCCGCAAATGACTGCCAAGTGAAGTGCCCAGCTGTGTGACTGGAGACACGTTCTGCGGATAATGTTAAAATCATGAATGAAAGACTGTCTAATTGTAAAGGTAAAAAAAAATGTAAATTGATACTTGTAAAGCGCACTACTCACCAGCAAGGGTCTCAAGGCGCTTGTACGAATACCGCTGTGGAACCCATCCTGGCTTTCCCTGTGTGGCGTCCACTCCTGGGCACCCCCAAGGTGGAGGCCAGGCATCCTTAGCGATGTGGGGGTCATTGTGGAGATTAAGCAAGCTATTGCCCAGAGTTGCAGAGTGGGACTCCATGATTGGAATAGGCACCAAGGTGAGAATTATCAGGTCCGTGGAATTTTGAGCCCAAGACCCGCCGAGGCGGGGAATTGAACCCTGGTCCCGGGCTAGACCTCTGCATCAGGGTCTGCTGCTCTAACCATTGAGCCACACTTCTCCACCTGTAACAACTTCTCCAATTGTAACATGTTTAGAAAACGTGAGAACAAACTAAGAACCAAATCCTGTGAACTAATATAGAACAATAATGTAGTTGAATTTGAGGTAAAGTCACAGTGGTGTGACAACGCCACCTCCCAAGCCCAACCAGTCCCTTTGCGAGTTTTATGAAATTTTGCAACAATCGTGGGACGGACATGTTAGTTTTAGGGTATAATTGGGGTGCCGTTAGGGGTGTGGTTTAAGATTAGGCTGGCAGGAGAGAAGAAGGGAGATGCGTCACTGTCCGTCGGTTTTCAGAGAGGCCTAGCTGACCTGACCTGTCCTGTTCCTGTTCTTTTAACCATTGATCCTATTTCGGGAAAGCCCTACCATCTCCTAGGCCGAGAGGTGGTTTTCATACAGACCGATGGGTTTGTATTTAGCCTAACCCGTTCTCAGAATTTCACTTATTGATGTATTTTGTCTCTGAAACTTTTGTCTCTTTACCTAGCCACTCCATCAACAATATATTGATATGTATTATTTAGATGAAACTATTGTCTCTTCATCTATCCCTTCCGTTAGGTGTATTATGTTTTGTATATGAATTTTTGCTGAACCGTTTGTCTCTTACTTTATCCACTCCTTCATTTCATAAAGTCATTGTTTGTTGGATGAGTTTGTATACATTTATGTTTGCATATATAATTTCACCTTTCGTGAGATTCAGTGTTTTTATTTTTGTAACCAAATGCAGTTGAGCATAAACCCTTTATATTTGAGATCAAATTCATTATTAACTTTACCGAGAGTCTGTGATCATTTAATTGACTAAATGATTGGTAAGTTAGTAGTTATCATTGCCATCAACTATTCAACTAATTGGTCTATCGACCAAGTGGGAGGAAAGTTGACGTAAAATTTGGTTATGGTATCTCATTTAAATCGATGAAAAGGAAATAATTGAATGTACGTATAAAATTGACCCCCAGCGCAACAGGGATTCTTGGTGAATGTGTATGGGCCATTGTAATATGATGTTATTGAGTATTGATCCCTTACCAATTATTGGTGCCGCACTGGATAAGTCCTTACATTAATAAAACGGCTGTGTGTCCACTATGGAAGGGATGGGGAATGCACGAAACTCTTTCAGATCATGAGGGGAGTTAGACAAGGCTGCGTCTTTGCCCCATTTTTATTTTCATTGTACACAAATGGGCTGGAAGTCACCTTAAAGAGATCTACAATAGACATTCCTTCCTTTCCTCCAGCTGTACTTCTGGTCCTGGCATATGCAGACAACGCCGTCCTCATAGCCAGAATAGGAATAGCGCTTCAACATCTAATAAATGCCTTTGTGAATTTCATGATAACATTAGACCTAAACGTAAATGAATCAAAAACTTTATTTTAGTGCCAGGAACCCTCCACTCTAAGAAATTTCCATCTTTGTATATTGTGACACGCATAATAGCAATTGTGGAGACCTTTTTTTTTATAGCAAGCAATCCTGGTCACACATGGTGGGTAGTAGTGTGCTATTTATGGAGCGCAAGTCTGCTGCAATCCTTAAATTTACCAAGAAATTGGGCTCAAACCCTTTAGCTACTATAAAAAAGATTCATAGCACCAAAACGATAGCAGACGCAATATATGGGGCTGGGGTGTGGGGTATTGCACCAATAGCTTCTCTCCAGAAGATAGAGAATGCTTTCCTTAAGAGGTTTGCATCGCTTCTCCCCTCATTCTCCAACTATGTCACCCACTCAGAGCTGGACATACCCTATGTCTCTGACTTGGCGAGACTAGCCCTGATTATCCTGCGGTTATCAATTTGTAAGAGAGACACAGTGGACCTTAACCAGTTCATCATTCAAAATTGCCTTTCGCTTGGCAAAGCACATACAATTCCTTGGCTACAGTACATAAAATCTACTTTGCACTCCCTAGGGGTACATGAACTATTCACAAACCCGAGCTCTTGTTCCACTTTTCCCAAAAAGAAGTTAAAGGAACTTTTCCTAACAAAGGCAGCATATGAGAGGAAGGAATCGCATTGTATAAGAACGATGGTAAAACTTTACAAGCTGGTTCCACCTCTGAAGAAGGGTGAATATTAGTATTTGGATGGTGTTAGAAATTTACATCACATGTTTATCCATTTAAGGTTTCGAACCAACCAAATACCTCTGATGTTGTGTTTTCCTGCCAAAAAGTATTATTTTAATGACCTAGACCCATGTCCATGTGATAATTTATCTCTACAATCTGACCTTCAACTCTTTTTCTTCTGCTACTTTTATAAAGAAGAGAGCATCAAAACATCTTACCTCTTTTAAGGGGGCATAATTTTAATCAATGTTGCATTGCCTTATTTTTTTCTTAAGAAGCTTCAAGATTCCCATGCCTGTTTTGTGTAGCATCATTTCTTTGGGCTTGCAAACGAAGGAGGCATTTTTTTTATAAGGCTTTACTGTTTAAGTTTGAAGTCCCTCCTCAGATAATATTTGCGCCACAGGATGGTATTTTGTATTTAATAAATTATTTAATATTTAATGTGTGCGTCTCATCCTAAATGATATTTCCACTGTATCTTTTGCATGAAGTATCCGAGTCTAATCTGTGAATCGCTGCACTCATTGTACTTGAAGCTGTACTGAGTCCGGCTGTGTAACACCTCTTTTATTCATTGGTTTTAAAATAATTTTAATGTATACTTTTATGATCTATGCTTTCAATATAGACCGAATAAAGTTTCAATTGAATTGAATCGAGTCAATCATACAAATAACTTTCAATCTACCTCCTGGGTCACTGTAGATTTATGACGTTTTTGTGAAGATTTGTGCTTAAAATTCACTTTATCTTTCCGAATTTTGTAACCAGGAACATCGTTGAACTGAGAGTGGTGTGACAGTGAGGAAGTTATTTCTGCACCCAGCTACAGCCACATAAAGTGCCAGAGCCAGCTTGTAAATTTTGTAGATTGCCAAAAAGTGTTGCCCGAGGTGACTCATGAAGGCTTCCCCAGGCCGCAGCAAGGATCTAGAGCCTAAGCTGGCACACAGACACACTTACATGTAAATTGAGTTCGTCAATAAGCGAAAGGCGCACTCATTAAGATATGACACAAGTTCTTCTTAGTCCAAATCATTAAATTCTTTATTTTGGTGATTTCACCCAGAGACTCACACAGCCAACGCGTTTCGTTCCATATAGGAACTTCGTCAGGGCTTTAATATGAATGTGCCCAATCGGCATGTAGACTTGTAAGTAGTCAGTGCAACAGAAGTATTATTATGGAACTCCTATTGTGAATATGTCACAACAGAAGTAGGCGCCAGTTTTCAAACATTTTCAGGCACAAAGTCGTTTGCAAAGAAAATTTGAGCTTGTAAGGACAAAAGTCCAAAGACAAGTAAAATAATGAGATGCAGAAGCGTTTATTGGGCTCCTGGAAAGCAATCTAAGCTTGGACCAAAGCGGCGTGTCCTGGCATGGTAACTGGGATACAGAGATCCTCCAAAGCGGCAAGTCCCGGCATGGTAACTGGGATACAGAGATCCTCCAAAGCAGCGAGTCCCGGCATGGTAACTGGGATACAGAGATCCTTCAAAGCGGTGAGTCCCGGCATAGTAACTAGGATACAGAGATCACACTTACCTGAACCCTTAAGACACAGATAGTGACTGGATTTTTTTATTAACCCTTTAAAGACTCAAAAGACTGTCCGGATCTTTGCTGGGGCAGAGGTATATATGACTGTGCACCAACAAGGCGAACATCTGCAAACCTTTGCTGACAGGGGAAAGCTAGCTGCGCTGACCAGTGAATGTTATGAGGCTTTGGCCAGTAAAAGGTCATGGAAGGTACAGAAGAAAGTGGTGGTGAGCGGTAGGATGCTAGGTATGTCTTTTAATTTTCATTTAGGTGGGGGGAGGTTATATTCCAATGGTGGTTGTTTTTGGTGACAGGAGAAAAGGCATTGTTTTTTCAATCCGTAGGCATATACAGAGGATGTTGGGTTTGGATGCGAGGAGGGCATAAATGTACTGTAATACTTTTTCTGAGGAGTAAGGTTGACAAGAGGGTGAATAGTAGCAGGTCAACAGTTTACATTTTTTTTTGGATAAAGCATGAGAGAAAATGTAGAGTGAGTGGGAGGAGGCCAAGGGCCAGATGTAGGTAAAATCAAATTTGCGAATCCTTAATAGTGATTTTTACTGATTCGCTATTAAGGACTTGCAAAATTGAATGTAGGTAGGAATCGCTACAATATTAGTGAATCCTTAATATTCCTTAATAAATAATCGCAAATTGAGATTCGCTAATAAAGAATACCTACCCATTCATTCCTATGGGCTTGGAGGCCCATAGTAATAAATAGGAAGATATTCTCCATTTGCGATACGCTATTAGTGAATCGCAAATAGCGGGCACTATTTCAAGGGGGCTAGCTTGTCAAAAGGACATGTGCATGTGTGCACATGTGGCGCACATATTTGCCCTAAGGCATGAATGTGTGCCACATGGCACTTTAAAAAAAGTGCTTTTTTAAAGGAAATCGCTAATTGCCACCAACTTGAAGTTGCGATTCCTTAAGGCTAAAGTGCACTTTCTTTTGTGCTTCTTACATTGCATTTAATTGCGATTCCTTAAATGCAAGAGAAAAATAAGGAATCGCAATTTTTGAGATTCCTTATTTTGCTAGTAGGTTTAAACTCACCTACATTGCTCGAAGCCAAATATCGATCTCAAACGCTGAAATTCTGCAGATTTCAGCGTTAGTGCTCGCTATGTGTCCACCTACAACTGGCCCCACATGTTTTAATCTGTGAAGGAGAGCCACTTTATGTATGACTACCTCAGTACTCCTCTGCCCAGTGTCTGATTTGGGGGTCATATATAACATAAAATTAAAGGTAGGTGAAAAGCGAATAATATGAATGTTCTTCACCTTCGAGGTTCACTCTTGTATACTTGATGTTACTTAGAACCACTTAGCTAATAGTGAATAAGTGGGATGTTTTTCACTATCTATTCTGGATTATTCTTAATGTCAGGTAATTCTAGAGAAGCCATGAATTATGCAGACAGAATCCCTTTAGATGGAGAACCTAGACAGGATGTCATTTGATCGGTTGAGCACTTACACACATGGAGCCGCAGAACTATTTTCAATACCATCTCCAATCTGCACGGGCAGCCTATTGTGGTGTGGTCTAGCCTGCCGGCATATAGTCTCAGAAGTCCATTATGCACATAATCTAATTAAAGCTTCATGTAAACTCGTTTGCGAGTCAAAATTTCACAAAAGTCCACATTCGTATTTTGTTCTACTCAGAATGTACAATCTCATGGCAGTAAAATATATATTGTGAGCACAAAATCTTTAATACCCACTAGCGATAAGTGTCGTCTCAAATTGCCTGCGGTATTTGCAGATGAATTAAAGATCAAAATGATTAAGGATGCCCTTACAAAGCACCTAGCGATTTTAGCACCAGTGAACACAGATCCATCTAACGAGAGTAGTTATAGCACCCGCCACAAGGACTTTTTTGACCATCTGGCTTGTTTTTTCTATGCTCCAAACAAAAAATACAGGTTTTGCCAGGGAAGACCCTTGGGAAGAGATTCAGGGTTCAACAAAGAGTGCAGGACCTGAGAGGGAGTTTGACTGTTGCCATCAAAAATCAAGAGCCTTAGTATTCGGAAGGCTAGGAAAGACTACAAACAGGCACAGTGTTTAGCAAAAAAATAATGGGATGAGAGGAGATGGGAGGAGTCAGGAGAGGCCATTGGGCATCTTGATAGTCGGACGTTTTGGTCTTTGGTATCCAAACAAAACTTTGAATGTTCACCTCCCTTGGCAAACAACATTCCGGCCGCCGAATGGTATAAACACTTTAGTGAGTTATACTCTAACAGTCCACACATTGACAGTTCCCAGATGCTCTATGATATGGGTCTCCCTGCTTGTACACTTACATTCACTAAGGAGGAGATAGTGGGCTCACTTGATGCCATTACTCCAGCAAAAGCCCCTGGTCCCGATGACAACTTGCTGATCATAAAATAGCTACTCTGTTGTTTGCAGATGACACTCTTTTAGTGTCTAAAACCCCCATGGGCTTACTGAAGCTTTTAAATTGCTTTAAGAACTTTTGTGAGGAGAGGGGTTTGGTCATCAACACAACTAAAACTAAGTTGATGATGCTAAATCCTCACAAATCCTTTAAGGGTAACTTGGTTCTTGATAATGTCCCGCTCGAACGAGTGAGCTCCTTTGATTATCTGTGAATCAAGTTATCTGAGGGCATGGTATGGAAGAAACATCTAGAGAAGGCATCCCTGAAATTTTCCCAGGTAACTGGGGCCCTGCGACCGGAATATTGACTCTCACACACTAGGCCCGTAGCCTCTGCACTGCAGCTGTATAGCTGTAAGGTAGTAAGCAGTGTACTCTATGTAGCCGAACTGTGGGGCTCTATAAACGTTAACATCCTCTCAATAATAGAAAATAAGGGGAATATTACCAAGGGCCTTATCGCCGCTTTAGCAGGAATTTTTCCCGCTAAAGCGGCGATAATTTTATCGCCCTATTACCTAGCTCTCGCTAACACCCGTTAGCGACAGCTAGTGGCAGATAGCGATCATCTTGGGGCCCACTTTGCATGTCAGCGATAATTATCGCTAATGACATGCAAAGTGGGCGTGCCAAGATGTTAGCGACTGGAAACAGTCGCTAACATCGCTATCTCCTATTACCTACTTTTGGAAATATTTGCGCTAAGCGCGAATATCTCCAAAAGCTAACGCCTGCCCAGAGCAGTTCTTAGCCATGTTATCCAATGGTAGGTGGATAACATGGCTAAGAGCATTAGCTCGGTAATGCATGAATATCGCTGACTTTTCAGCGATATTCATGCATTTTGGCCGATTTTTATCGCTTTTGAGATAAACCTTGATAATAGCAAGGTTTATCTGCGATAAAAATCGGTGGAGCTCGGCGATAATAATATTGCCGCTAAGCCAATTATCGCTAGTTGTTGGTAATATGCTCCTAAGTTTCTTAGAAGTCTGTTATCACTCCCACAGAGCACCCCGCTTCCTTCTCTTGAAACTCGATATGGGTGTAAAGTCTATCAATGATCTGGTAAGCCTACGCCCTTTGCTTTTTTGGTACAGATTAGTTACAACTCCAGAACTGATGTCCTATGCAGCTGCTTTTAATGAAGTTTCTGCCCTGGACAAAAACCATAAAATTGGGTGGATCAACTACATAAATACCATCCGGGTGAACATAGGTGTTCCCAAGGAGTTAGAAGGTCATCCTTCCACATCCTCTAGGGACGCACGAATATCACAGTTTTAGACTTGGGTAGAACGGAAGAACTTTATGAATACACAAAATGGCTGCCTAACTGACCTGTTCTTTGATATCAAATCTAGCAGACGGCTAGAAAGCTTCATTGATTTATTAAAAGTGCCAGAAAATAGTACATTATACATTCAATTTAGACACGTTTGCCTTCCTATCAATGCCTTCACTAATATCTGGAGGACTAACATATCACAGCCCATGGGCTGTCCTTTTTGCCCTTGCCTTAAAGAAACAATAGGTCATGTATTTTTTGCTTGCCCCGCCTACACTAGACCCAGAAGGAACTGGCTTACCCCTGTATGTAGATACTTAGGGACACATAGTCACAAAGAAACCCTACGTATTCTGAAGTCAGACGTGAGACCATTCTTTGTTTGTGCAACAGCAAAATTTCTCTGTAAATTATGGTCCATTAGAAGGAGGGCCCTATCGACTTTAAGGAAGTAAATGAATTGAAACCCAAATGATCTGAACAGAGGGGCGTATATTTCGCACTAGCACTTTGGATTGTAAATATTCGGATTGCTTGCAATTTTAATTTTGATGCTAGGACACATCTTTTAAATATTGAAATATGCTTATATTTGCACTATGTACATATTGTATTTTTGTGTTAAGCTTTTTACCCTAATTTGTATCTTTTTTTTAAGTTCAAGGGATAATTTTTCCAGATTTTGCGTGCTACTCTGCACCAGGGAGCTGCCATTCTCCCTTATGTTATTTAAATAATGTGCATCAAGTAATTATGTACCTGAATTCCTGTGTGCACTACAATAAGTATGTAACATTCAATTTCTCAAACACAATATAAAAACAACTTACATAAATTTCTTCAAATAGTTTGAGACTACCCAGTTACATTATTTTCTTCAAAGGGACCTTCCCTGCCACAGTAAATGTTAGGTGAAACCTGGAAAGGCCACATATTTTGTCCTCTCAGGCACCAAACCGAGTGGGAGGGTAGGGGGTGAAGAACTGCTCCCAAAAGGTTTGATGTGACCAAGGAGGTGAGCACTGCACATTATCTTGTGGACACGGAGGCTCTGAACAAGATGAGAAGGGTTGTCCCATCTTGGATTTGTAGGAGTAAGAAGCATTGTGGGTTTGTTTGCTGTTGGTCAAACAGGAACTGCTGCAAAAGTGGGTAGAGCTATCCATGGGAACTTTTATCCCATTGGTTAGGGAGGGACCAGATATCACCACCACCCACTATCCAGTGCTAGGCATAAATGTCATCCCAAGGCACCCTCTCAAAGCACTATCTGCCTAAACTGTGGAAGCATGCTAAGATTCTCCCTTTGATAAAAAAAGACGAATGCTGATCCGATGGATACTGCTAATTATAGGCTGATCTCCTTGCTTTCCGCCCTCTCTAAAGCATTAGAGAAGCATGTAAACAAAGTCCGGCAAAAACGTATTGAAGATGGGAAGCTTCTTCAATAATACCAGTCTGGCTTTAGGGCAAATTTTAGTACTGAGTCTGCGTTTCTAGAAGTGACAGAATTTATCAGGGGTAAATTAGACGAGGGAGGCAAAGCCATTTTGATACTACTTGATTTGTCAGCGGCCTTCAATATGGTCCCACACGAGAGGCTCTTAAACAGACTTAAAACATTTGCCTGGGTGGGACTGCCCTCACGTGGATGTCCTCCTATTTGAAAAACAGATCCCAGGACATCTGGCTTCCACCGTTCTCCTCCCTGGTCCCTGCCATCAATGTTGGCGTCCCCCAGGGCTCCATTCTCAGCCCTGCCCTCTTTAATGTTTATCTTTCTCCCCTGGCATCCTTGGTAGAGGGAGCGGATACCAAAATTGTTTTTTACGCTGACGACACTCAGCTTATCTTCTCTTGTGATGTCATGTGCTTATCTAGGTTCCTGATCGATACTGTGACCTTATGCCCCTATTCGGCTATAAATCCATTTATTCCCTATATTGGCATAACCGTTCAAGTGCGATTTTCTGTAAAGTCATCTCTGGCCTCACACGAGCAGAGCCACAGAGCCACATTCCAGCATGACTCTCTGCTACTTCCTTTGCGACCAATTAGTGCAATGACAGAGCAGCAGTCACTATCTGATATTCCTAGATAACACTCCGAGTTCTTCAACAAGATAAAAACTTAGCAAACCTGGAAATCCCCGCTTGCTATGTTTTGATTAGTAATGGAACTCTAATGAGAGCAACTGATAGCTGCCACTTCCTAGTGACATCTTTAATTGACGTCTTATGTCCAGCAAACTTGCGTCAAACCCGGCACCTGTCAGGTATAAATATTACCAACGTTGCCTTAAGCAATGAGCGAACATGTTGCTGATGCCAGCTGCCTGCATGACCCCGTGTTGGTAAAAACTAGCACTCTGTCGCTGCAGCCTGCTATCCTGTGGTGGTGAAGCTACTGATTACCATTATCGCCGCTACAGCGCGACCTATGGTGCAGTACGCTTGAGGAGCCGTGCAGCCGTCCTCTGCGAAGACATCCAGCCCAGCTGCCCGCGGACGCTGTCACCCCTCCTTCCTCGACGCGCTGAGAGAAGCCGCTGCCTTTCTCGTGCAGAGAAATCCAGTCCCGGCGCTTCCAGTTTACCCTCGCAGGTGACTGGGATATCGAGAGAGACCCCTGAAGGAGATACCAATCCTCCATCATTCTATTCAGAGGTATGGTGTTGACTAAACCCTTAGACGAGAATTCTTGAAACAAACCTTGGCAAAACCAACTTAACTTAAGCTGCTTACTTACTCCCCCTTCTCACGTGTTAGGCTTAGGTCAGGCACACCGGGGTAGGCTTAGTTAGAAGCACCAGTTGAGTATGTTAGCCTAATGTATATATGACTGTATATATGTTTTATTACTTTTAAACCATTGTATGGCTAAGAAACCATATCAATGCTTTTACAGTTCTATTTCGCTATTCTTATCTTACTGTACGTACTTTTCATAATAACAGTTATTGCAATTGTGGCAATACATTTCTCTTGTATGAGAAGAAAGACTGTTCAATAAATGTTAACCTTTATTGATACACGCCCGTCTCTCTATTCTCTACATACTGTGAAAGTAAACTGCACTAGACTGACTGAGTGAAATCTATGTCTATTGTTTCACACGACCCTAGAGATCGACTCTTGATCTGAGGAGCAAAGTTGTCATGTTGCACGGTTGTTGGAAAGCTGAATCCCTTCTTGTCTGTGCCAAGGAAGCTGATCACTTCCTATGCAGAGAAGAAAGTTTCCAGTGACCTCTGAGCTAGTTGGTAACACAACCCAATTAAGTTTAGCATAGTCAGTGGAGGCCTGGAATATAGCCAGTTCCACGTCGATACTACTGTTTATGTTATTCCAATGCGCAGGGCCTAGTGGGAAACTAGGAACTACACTACATGGCGCCCTAACGTTTGGTAAGGCGATAAACTAACGCAAGACTTGTAGAGTAACTCAGTCGTGCATATTTCACACCCCTTTCTCCCTTAAATACTCCAATAGACGTCTGGAGTGGGTGAAAGGTTAAAATCCGCCCGACCTTAGTAGGAAGAGATTCCTATGTAAAGCTCTGGTTTATTCAACGTTGAAGGATACAGTGTTCCAAAATATTGTGCATCTAATCTTTGTCTCCTTGGAGACCTACTCTGCAAAAACTGCATTTATACAATGTCAGTAGAAAACAACGGCACCACTGGGGCCGCAGCAGACGCGACTCAGCATGGTCCCGAATACACAGACCCGGGTGCTATTATCATCCCGGTCCAGTTAAGAAGATCTATAACTTTAAAACTTATAGAACACGGACTGCCACCTCAAGGTGGTACAGTAATTTTCGTGATAGAGGCTCACGAGTATCGGCAGACAGAGGTATTCTATTCATGGATAAACTTTCCAGCGGTAAACGCTATAACACAAGAGTTTCACTATTACAAAATAGAGGAACCTCCGGATGAGTACGCCCCTTTCGAGGAGGTTGAAATTCCACTTAAATTTCAAGAGCACCTGCTCTGGTTTAATGGCGCCCTAAAACACAATGATCACATTACCAGGCTCGGTCCACTAGGTAGACCAGGAGCCACGTGGCCGGTTCTAGCCAGCTACACACCACATCCTGACATTGCAAAAATGTCTAGAGAAGAGCTGTTAGTACAGCTAAACACATTAATAAAAATACATAGGCAATTAGTCCAATATGTAATACGGACTGCAACAGTCCAGCCAGCTGTAAATTCACACCAGCTGACCCCTCATCAGGGGAACACAAATAAAATTACACCACAGAACATACAGTCATGTCTTGGTAAAACACCCGTAAAACGGGAACAAATTCCTTTCTGGTTAGCCCAGAAAATCACTCAAATAGAGGCAGTATTTCCTGATACTACCCCTATTGAGAAACACAGAATCTTGACCATCTGCCTTCCCATGGGAATCGCACCACACGTGGAGGACTGTGACACTTGGGGTACAGTCTTTGCTTCCATTTACACAAAAACACACGGTGTTCCGTCTATGGCGGTAATACCAGACGTGCTAAAACAGATTCAAAATGAATTCGGTCCAGAACCAGCTTTAAATCTAGGTATGAAATTACTGAAAGACTTCAAGCAGGTCACGGCTATATTATTAGCCAATGTAAAGGGAGAAGCAGCATCTGTGGCGATTCGCCAGAAGTTGAGGGAAACAGATATAAAAGATCCTGTTGAGCTTGCAAAAATCATAGAAAAATGCTATGAAGAATTAGGTAGAGACAGCTTGGGTGGGAAACCAGTTAAGCCCCAACTGCTCGAAAATCCTGAAAAATTATTTATTAAAAATAATTCAAATACTCCTAAAAAGAGCTGGGATGGAAATAAACAATCCAGTCCCAAGGAAAAAGTTTTCCAGTCCAGAGGAAGGTCTCCTCGACGGAGGGAGAGAACTCCGACTCGAGAACGCCAGTCTCCCCAACGGGAGCCCTCTGAGAAAAGATATAACCTTAGAAATAGGGATAATATAAAAAAACCTGATAGATATCAAAGTATTGATACACGTCCCTCTCGATCTCTTCCACAGAATTCGGAAAGAAGAGGACGGTCAGACCCAGGAGAGCACACCAAGTCCAAAGACAAGGAACCTGCTCAAAATAAGAAATCTCAATTTCAGAAAAAGAAGGTAGCCAGTATTAGAGTAATCAACCATGCCGAGAATACTGAGGACACAGTTGAAAAACGGGGAGTGGGCATTGACAATGTTGGACAGTGCAGCAGAAATCAGTATAGCGCGCAAGATCTTGATGAGTCATCTGGAGACAGTGGACACGAATGAATACATTCAGGTTGAAACTGCCGACGCCAGACTTAGCGAGCCCCATAAAATATACGAAATAACATTGCGTATAGAGGGTGATAAGACTAGGAAAATTAAGGGTCTATTTTGGGATAAGCTCTCAAAAGGCTATGATATTCTGTTAGCTGAAAAAGATTGGCCCCCGGAGTTTGTCAGGGAGTGCCCTCGTGGCGAAGAAGTGATTATGCCTGCCTTCTCGAATCACATACCGATTCACAAAAAATACACATATGCAAAGAAATGGGCTGTAGCCCAGGCACCTGCATTGTATAAAAGTCATGTAGGATGGGATGAGGATTCTACACCTCACAAAATCCAACTAAAAAGTGAACCAACTGCCCAACGGCAGTATCCCATAAAGCAAGAAGCTAAAAAACAAGTCAGGGAGATCTTAGATCAACTTGAGTACCAGGGGGTGATTGAAACATGCACCTCTCAAATGAACAATCCTTTGTTTCCTGTCTCCAAGCCAGACAATTCATATCGTCTAGTTTTGGACTACAGACACCTTAATACATGTTGCAAAACTTTTGCAGTACAAAACTCGCATAGTGCAGCCCTAATGAATAACATAGTTAGGAAAAAATACAAAACGACATTAGACATTTCTAATGGTTTCTTTTGTCAAAACATTGCACCAGAAAGCAGGTACTTGACCGCTTTCTCCGCATTTGGGTCACAGAAAAAATTCTGTCGACTCCCACAGGGGTTCAAGAACAGCCCAGGACTATTCTCAGCTAGGGTAACAGAGTTACTACAAATCTATGATGATGAAGCATTATCTTACGTAGATGATATTTATCTCACAGACGATGACTTGGATACTCACTTGAAAAGAGTGAACACCATTATACTTGGGTTCGCAGCAGAGGGTTACAAATTCAACTTTAAAAAGTCTCGAATTGCCCATCTGACAGTACTATTTTTAGGGTACGAATTATCAAGTGAAGGGAAAAGCCTAGCGGACAACTTCTTAGAGAAGTGCGCTGTACTCCAAGCTCCAAAAACGCTGAAGAATTTACAATCAATACTAGGTTTTCTGAATTTCGGAAGAACTTACATTCTAAATTACGCAGAGAGGGTTAAACCTCTCTACGAACTAATAAAACCTGATTTAAAACAAATCAATTGGACTCAAAAACACACAGAAATTTTGAGATCACTGCAAACAGACATGTTAGCAAAAACAAAATTAGATACACGTGACAACACACGTGATCTTGTAATCCGAGTCATCCCAGGAAGAAGCGGATTCACGTACCTAACCTCTAATGAGGGAGAAAAGGTACCAATTTCAATTAAATCTCACTTGTACACACAAGCAGAAAAAACATTCAGTCACACAGAAAGAACTGTGAAAGCAGTGCAAATCGCATTAGCAAGTGAACGAGAACTAGCACACGGCAAACGGATTAATATCCTTACAGCGGAATCCGCCTTCGAGGCGCTATTCAGCCCAGTAAACCTGCCTACAGTGTCACTGGATCCGAAATGGATACAGTGTATAGATTCTCTTGGAGCGGAAGACGTGAAATACTATTTCGCCCCGCAATACACAGAACTGAATGATTTAGAATATGAAGAAGAATATCCTCTGCCAATCGAAATTCTGCCTCTCCCACAATACGCCTGTATAATCTATACAGATAGCTTTGTACAGCATTTTAATGTAGAGAGTAAATCCTACAATGCAGCATGTGCGATCATTAAAGGTCGTTGGCTGTGCGGTAAATTCAGACCGAAAGTAACAAAAACTGAATCTGTAAGAAACTGTTCGGTTCAAAGAACTGAAATCAGATCTTTAAAGATGGCGCTCGAAAATGCAGAACGCGAATTCCCCACACTTATAGTGTGCGATTCTCATTTTTGCGTCAATTCTTACAACAATAAACTGCAGAGTTGGATCGAAAACGACTACAAAGATGACACAGGTGCCACAATAAAGCATAAATTGCTTTGGAACGAGGTAGCTCTTTTAAGTAAAGAACTACAAAAGACTCACGTGATTCACGCACAGAGTCTTCAGCGTGATGGCGTTCACGTTGCAGGGAATTCATTGGCTAATACAGCCACCACGGAAGTAACTAAACCGGCTTCCGTAGCCACAAAAAAGCGTACAGATAAGTACATAGACGGGGAAACCATGCTGGCAGTAAAAACGACCGTAAAAGGCGACTGTGCAGCACTACCCGTAAACTATCCACTCAATTATGCATACATAATCGATGCAAACTCCGTTCCTTTTGCTCGAATCCCTGGAGTGGGGGACAGAGTAATTCCAAACAGGAGCAGGAGGGGCTTCCTCTTACTGGAAGCACACATGGGGTTGGGACTGAGACACCAAACAATCAAAGCCTCTCTGAAAGAATTGCAATCAGAGTACTGGTGGCCAGGAATGAGTATAGATATTCAATGTTTTGCTCAAAATTGTGAAGACTGCAATAGAGATCGCAGTAATGAACAGGCCAGTGTAGTTTCAGGATCCCTTCTAGACAGCATAAGGCGGTCTATCTGCGCAATCAAAGAAGAGAAGCGCGTCCCAGTGTACACCATTAAGACGAAAAGCACTTAAATAATGAGGCCTCCAGCGCTCGGCTGACGCTAGAACGGTTATAAAAGATTTGCGAGTCTTTATCGGCACATACGCAATTACCACGTTCCATTCTGACCAGGGTCCTGCTTTCAGCTCTCGAGCCTATAAGGAGGCCATGGCCAGCATGGGAATTGGGTTGCGGTATTCTTGTCCGTCGCATCCCGAAGGGAATAGTGTGGTAGAAAGAAAAAACCGTGACATAAAGCAATCTATAACAGCGAAGGTATTAGGTTCAGGCGCTGGGTGGGTCAAACATTTAATAAGTGTCCAGACTAGTCTTAACAACATGCCAAGAAATTCTCTAAAAGGTTTCAGCCCATACGAACTATTGTTCGGAATTAGAATGAACGTTCAGGACCTCGATAGTCAGATGTCAGTGGTACAAGAAGAAACAAAGCAGTTTGAAGTAAAAGACCGTTTGGCTGTTTTACAGGAACTGAATGAAACAAGAAAATCATTAAGCAACATAAAGTTAAAGCAACAGCCAAATACCACTGACGAGGCACCACCCGCAACAGCCCCAGCAAGGCCTGTCTGGATTCCAAAGATTGGGGATCTAGTCAGAGAAAAGATCGCGGTTAAGAAGGAATTTGGGCCTTCTTACAGAAAAGCAGTACCTGTCTTGGCAGTCACCGGAACAAGATCAGTTGTGCTACCGCCCCTTGCTGGTAAAAAGGAGAACAGAGTCGTGTCCATCGACCTGGTAAAACCACAAGCATGTGGCCTATAATCAACAGTAGGCCCAGTGGACTCCCAAGAAACAACAGAATACCCAAACTTGCAACAATCCAAGAGGTTCAAACTGAAAGACTCATCACATTCGATCAGCCTGCAGTGCACAATGAAGGACTATGCAATAATGCCATGGAACTCGTGCCTCTTGAAACACAGATTGAAACAGTTCGTCAAGAAACAACACCAGTCTACACTAATGTGGCATCAGAAAGTGCTACCGAGAGACAGATTGAAAGAACAATCCCATCAATTGACAGAACTGCCTCTGGTTATTTCATCAACTTCGACAACTTCTCTGAAGATTTAAATGACCCGGAAGTGATGCCAGAAACAAAAAAGTCTTTTAAAGAAAAAGCAACGGAACTCTTTCATCAGCTGAAGGAAATCTACCTCATTTCCCCTTGGCTAGAGTTCTGGTTCGGTCTAGGTGTATTTTTCCTCCTGCTTTGGCTCATCATGGTACTGTGTTTGGGAAAATTCATTGAAGGAAAATATATTACAATGGACACAGCAAGTCAGAACATCAACCTAGTCCTGAAACCACACAGATCATCCCACGTGAAGAAAAGAGAACTGTCAACAGTAAATGTCACAGCAATTCCAATACCTGGTGGGGTAGTATGGGAGAAAACAGACTATGAGATCTATGGTCCGGTTGAAATCCTGAAGTATCCTCATCAACTAAAGGTTTCCTTAAGTGACTTTGTTACACCTAGTACATTCTCTGATGATTGGGACTTTAACAGTATTAATGACATGATGTCTGATTTAGTAATGTCAGCTAGATTCACAGATCATGATTATTTACAAGGTTCATCTAGTTATGAGCAGTTATTCTGTTACACCCACTATGGGGATCATTATTTGCATAAATCTGCACAGCCTAGAAATGTTTTTATGTATAATCAATGGGAACATTGTTCTACACCACCTAAAAGCAGTTCTAAAGCATTTTTTGAGAAATTCAAATACTTCTCAGGGTTTAACACCAGTGATGCAGAAACGTTTTATTATAAACTGTTAGATAAAACAGGAATGAAAACAATGCTGACAAATTCTAAATTGATATATTCAGAAGCATTTTATGACAAAATGATGACATTTGGTTTTGATTATTGGAAAAATAATATTGAAACAAAATCAATTTGGGGTACAAAAGATTGGCAGGTGCAAGGCATAGAAGCACTGTTTAGAACCTGCATGATACCAGAACAAATGTTATTTTTAAATGACACTGTACACCAAACATCTTGTCTTGGCCTAGCTAAGAACAAAGAAATGAAAACACCGTCTATACCAAAGCCAATAGCTGAGAATACAACTGCAGATAATGAGTTAGACGTGTCACAAATTTTACATTTCAACAGAACACATCCTGATTGGAAAAAGTGGTTAATCTGGCCTACAGACACAAATAGCTGTCAAGATAGATTCCTGAATAAAACACAGGGTTTAAAAATGACCAGATTAGACTCGAGATATTCCCAGAGACAACATCCAGGAATTATAACCACATACAGTGTAGGGAAACTCTGCCTAGAATGGCTAACTACATCCACACTGGCTGAAATTAAGCAACACTTGTCTTTGTTAAAAGATGGTGCTGATTTGCGCGATTTCATTCTTGGACCACGCAAACAGCGTCAAAAGCGTTTCATAGCGACCAGCATCTATGCTGCTTACAACGAGGCTTGGAAAGTAAAGCAAATTGAAACTGCTGAAAAGATACGAGAAATTGATCGTATTAATTTGGAAAAATCACTTTCTGTGGTAGACAATGGGTTAATGACTCTGTCTTCCAGAATATATTCTTTGGACAATATTGTATCCTCTGCCTTTGATGTGATAGACAGAGATTTGCTAATGTTACAACATGGCCAGTCTCAATTACGCTCTATTATAGAACTAGGCTGGACGCTGCAAAATCTTCGTTCAGGCTATGTGCCTTGGCGTCTGATAAACACAACGTCATTATTTTCCATTTTTAACCTTACTGATAAACAGATCAGTTTGGCACAGAAAGGAGCAGACTATACAATTTTGAGCATCGAGAAACTCGAGAGATTATCATTGACAATGTCAGAGAGCCCTGTCATTGAATGGATAATACACGGAATTATCACAATTCCGATAACAACTTTCCGATTTCATAAATGCCTTGAATACATACCTGCTGGCCAGTATGAACAATTGGGTAAGGGATATGTTAAATCCGAATGGAAATTACCATACACTCATTCTTGCTATAGTGACAGCGACAAAAATGTATTTCTTAGTGGTGACAACTGTAAACACTCACTAAGCGGTATACTTTTGTGTCAGGGTATTAATTTACACGGAGCATGTGATGGCAATTCAAACAACCTTTCATGCCACCAGCTAGTCACACCTGCAACTCAGATAGAGCCCTTCTTTATGCAACTCGCAAACGGGAGTTACATTCTAAGAACGGATCACAGGTGCTGTGGCCTCGCGCCCGGACTAAGTTATCTAGTAGAAGTAACGTCCATGGTCAAATGTTGTATGCAAGCATTGTTCCCGAGCGGGCCTCCAGACACAGTGACTCCCCTCTGGCCTCGTCTGAATCTCTATTCTATACGAATTGATACATTAAGCAAAATGAAATCTGTGCTTTTACAGACAACAGTGCCTATAACGTCATCTAAAGAGACGTATGATCTTCTAGTCGCAAGGACGGCTACTGAGGTCCATGACCTTTTATCAACAAATTGCCCCGTGCATTTCGTACAAATGCTCGACGAACTCCTTAACATGTCTAGTGCTACAAGCATCCCAGGCATATTTAAGACAGTCTTTACGGGACTGCTAACACCCTTCCAGGCAATTTTGGGAATCTTTCCTAATTTTGTGCACTCCATCTTTGGTGGTATTCCACTATTTTTTGGACTCATCGCAGGGATTCTATTTTTGACCCTTCTGCTACGTTATGGCAAGCCTCGGCTCAGACATAGCTCCCATGGGAATGGAAGAAACAATCCTAGCAATGCGCTACAGGGACAGGATAACTAACGTCCTCGGATTGGCCAGGCTGAGAGATCTAAACATGACCTGGTTCCTTTCATTCAGACCAATATGGCAAAATTGCATTTTACCTGTGCTACGGTGTATGCTTTGCGGCGATGAATGCGTGTTGGACATCTGTCTTTCACTTCCATCAGCAGTACCAATGGACGTCGATACTTTGCTAAGTCCAATAACGGCTCACGCATTGTGTTGTCCCCAGCGGCTACCAATCCTGATGACGGCATTCGTGGAGACTCCTGTGCTACATCCAATTGGTAACAGTGGAGCGAGTGACAAAAGCAACATCATCCAGGTACAACGTTCTGTGAGCATTGCTGATCCTGCCTTCGATGACAGCAATCATTCTCACACCTGCCAAGTTACAGCGCTATCTAATTTGGTTGAACTATCACCTGATTTTGTAGACCAATTCTTTGCGAGCCTGTCTGGAACGATGTTCTCACCCACAGAGAAACAATAACTTTTGAGAAGCTTTCCGACACACAGCGTTCCCATGAACTCTGAATTCGGCCTTCAGTTTTGATCAACATAAAACTGCCAGGAGCTTTGGTAAACTGATTTTTTTCTTTGAATTGGACAGTTTTTTTAAAAATATTGACCCTCTCTTTTTGGCACGAACAATTCTTTGCTTAACGTAAAAACTATTCTTAGAGAACAGAAGCTTCACACTTCTATTTCTAAAAACACATCTAGAGACATAACAACATAACTCCAGCCTCTAGCACACATATTATTACAATGCATTTTTATGTGATGATTTATCTCGCATTTCTTCTGTCAGAGATACTTCATGTGTAATTCTTTTTGCATAATCGTTCATTGACTTCATATGCAATAATTCTTTGAATGATTACTATGCTTTAAAAAACGTACAGTACCTAAATTCCATGTATTACAAGTACGCCTATTTCGAATGCATTTATGTATTTTGGGGTGGGCAATGTTACACATGCATCTAATTGCTTAGTTTTAGTAATTTTGATGGACATGAATTCGTGGAGTGGGTGTCATGTGCTTATCTAGGTTCCTGATCGATACTGTGACCTTATGCCCCTATTCGGCTATAAATCCATTTATTCCCTATATTGGCATAACCGTTCAAGTGCGATTTTCTGTAAAGTCATCTCTGGCCTCACACGAGCAGAGCCACAGAGCCACATTCCAGCATGACTCTCTGCTACTTCCTTTGCGACCAATTAGTGCAATGACAGAGCAGCAGTCACTATCTGATATTCCTAGATAACACTCCGAGTTCTTCAACAAGATAAAAACTTAGCAAACCTGGAAATCCCCGCTTGCTATGTTTTGATTAGTAATGGAACTCTAATGAGAGCAACTGATAGCTGCCACTTCCTAGTGACATCTTTAATTGACGTCTTATGTCCAGCAAACTTGCGTCAAACCCGGCACCTGTCAGGTATAAATATTACCAACGTTGCCTTAAGCAATGAGCGAACATGTTGCTGATGCCAGCTGCCTGCATGACCCCGTGTTGGTAAAAACTAGCACTCTGTCGCTGCAGCCTGCTATCCTGTGGTGGTGAAGCTACTGATTACCATTATCGCCGCTACAGCGCGACCTATGGTGCAGTACGCTTGAGGAGCCGTGCAGCCGTCCTCTGCGAAGACATCCAGCCCAGCTGCCCGCGGACGCTGTCACCCCTCCTTCCTCGACGCGCTGAGAGAAGCCGCTGCCTTTCTCGTGCAGAGAAATCCAGTCCCGGCGCTTCCAGTTTACCCTCGCAGGTGACTGGGATATCGAGAGAGACCCCTGAAGGAGATACCAATCCTCCATCATTCTATTCAGAGGTATGGTGTTGACTAAACCCTTAGACGAGAATTCTTGAAACAAACCTTGGCAAAACCAACTTAACTTAAGCTGCTTACTTACTCCCCCTTCTCACGTGTTAGGCTTAGGTCAGGCACACCGGGGTAGGCTTAGTTAGAAGCACCAGTTGAGTATGTTAGCCTAATGTATATATGACTGTATATATGTTTTATTACTTTTAAACCATTGTATGGCTAAGAAACCATATCAATGCTTTTACAGTTCTATTTCGCTATTCTTATCTTACTGTACGTACTTTTCATAATAACAGTTATTGCAATTGTGGCAATACATTTCTCTTGTATGAGAAGAAAGACTGTTCAATAAATGTTAACCTTTATTGATACACGCCCGTCTCTCTATTCTCTACATACTGTGAAAGTAAACTGCACTAGACTGACTGAGTGAAATCTATGTCTATTGTTTCACACGACCCTAGAGATCGACTCTTGATCTGAGGAGCAAAGTTGTCATGTTGCACGGTTGTTGGAAAGCTGAATCCCTTCTTGTCTGTGCCAAGGAAGCTGATCACTTCCTATGCAGAGAAGAAAGTTTCCAGTGACCTCTGAGCTAGTTGGTAACACAACCCAATTAAGTTTAGCATAGTCAGTGGAGGCCTGGAATATAGCCAGTTCCACGTCGATACTACTGTTTATGTTATTCCAATGCGCAGGGCCTAGTGGGAAACTAGGAACTACACTACAGTGATAAAGGCTCCGACTTTGACTGGGCAATGATAAATTCCTGCCTCTTCAAGGTTTTCAACTGGCTTAGGGTAAACCAGCTCAAGTTCAGCCCCGGATAAAACAAAAGTTGTTTTCTTTAGAAAACTAGAAACACCCGATTGGAGTTTCTGGTGGACCAAGGATCTGCCGCCCCCGCCCTCTGAAAAAGAGAAAGTAAAAAACTTGGGAATAATCATGGACAAAACATTGTTGATGGGTTCTCAGACTCAAAATCTTTCTGGTGCATGCTTCGGTATACTCCGAATGCTAATAAAAATGTTGCTGCTTCTACCGCTGGAGAGTGGAAGGATTGGGGTGCAGGCTCTTGTGACATCAAAGTTTGTGACTATGTCAACTGCCTATACCTTGGTCTTTCAAAATCCTTGACCCAGCGTTTGCAAGTGGCTCAAAATGCGGCGGCCAGAGCCATCGTGAGATCAAGACCTGGAGCTAGTAGGACACCGATTCTCAAATCTTTACACTAGCTCCGCATTAAAGAGAAGATTGACTTTAAGGCTATGAACATCTTTTTTAAAGCTTTCCACAAGGCTGGAGCCGGGGACTTGATTAAACAAGCAAACCATTACTCTACATCCAGAGCCTTATGTTTTTCTGACGCCAATCTGGCCATTGTGCCCAAAACATGCCTTGCTCGTACCGGCTGTAGTTCTTTAGGCTTTCTGGGTGCAAAACTATATAATAGCCTTCTGGAGACTTTCCTTTGGAAATAATCTAAAAATATGACTTTTTAATCAATAATTGGCTTCTTTCAGTATTGTTCACCCCACTGTCTATGCGGCAGGACACTCTAGCTTGAGAACTTGTGCGCTTTATTAAATACGGTATTTAATTTAATTTCATCTGGACCTGTGGAAGAACAGAAGCATACTACACCTGCTGTCTGTGACCTAAAAGGATGCTGAAAGGACAATACCTGATCCCCCTTGTACCTAGGACAAAGACATGGACTTCAAGGGTCAGTTAGCTGACCTCCTGTATGGCTACAGGTCTACCAATCTCTGCATGAGGCATTGTCCTCAAGTTCCAACAGGATTTGATCTGGATCCTTCTGGTGGCCTCTACTAAAGTGAGTCTTGACCCTCAAAAGCTGTTCTTGAGGTCTTGGAACTCTACCTGTGTATAACTGGACTTCTCCTACCTCCCATTAAAACTTGGATTAGCACACCTACTGAAGACTGTACAAGCCACCACAATATATCTGACCAGTGCATGACCTCACTGGGCTAAGAAATCAGGTCTGTTACATGTAGAGCTTCTCTGCAGCAGCAAATCTGATTCAATGGACCCGTGGTTGAAAGTATCCTGCCTTGTGGAACTCAGGGTAGAATACAGCTGCCGCCTTGCCAGTTTGAAGGATTCCAAGCTTGCAAAAAGGACAGTGGCCCAGATTTACTAAAAGTTTACGTTGTGGTTGCAGCACTTTTTTGGTGCAGCTAGGATGCAAAGTTAAGTCAGGAAGTACAAAGCCACACTAATCTTGATTTGCGTGGTTTATGTCACATTTTCCCTTCATTGTGTTACCTTGCATCAGGGAGGTGATAAATGGGTGGAGCATTCGAGTTCCTATGCATTCACCCATGCATTTTGAAGCAAACCCAGATTTACTACGGTAAGTCTGAGCGTGCACCAAAATGGTGCGCCTACCTAATGTTGGCACAACTAGGAGAAATAACAGTATTTCTCCTATGTACTTTTTATTTGCCTGTGAGCTGTATTATGCAGCACACAAAAAAGAATTGTTGTGTAGAGGAGCACAGAAAACAATCCTGACCACAATGCAGGCGCCCTTGCATCATGGTGCAAGGGTGCCTGCGTTGATGCTAGTTTGTCATAAATGCACTAGTGCAAGGGGAGAGCAGAAGTGCACCATATCTTAACAAGCTTTGACAAAGCCAATAGGTCTAGCTTTTGGGGAATTAGAGCTATTAGCTTTGTAAAGGACAATCTCTTTTACCCAAGTGTTATGAAGTGGAGTGAATGTATGTGGTGTGGAGTGGTATTATGTGGGTTGGATTGGAAAGGTTAGCTGTGCAATTGTATGGCGTGGAATTGTGTGGTGTGCAGTGGATTAGTGTAGTGGAATTATGTGGCATGGTGTGCAGTGGGATAATGTGGATATTACTATGTGGTAATGTGTGTACTGGAATTATGTGGCGTGGGATTGTGTGTTATGGAGTGTGTTATTCGTTGAGAACCTGTGAGTCCACGTTCTGGTCTTGTCCTGATCGCTGCAAGTTAGGTTCAGAAGACGTCACTTTAAAGTATAATAATAACGGACAACGAATTTCAGGTTCACCTAACGAGCGGCTAAGATTTATGGACATGTGGTCACTGTTAAAGTAGAGTCCATGTAATGCAAAAGAGTTACACGTGGACTGAAAGGTGGGTGAATTTGGGTCTAATATACTGCGCTTAGTGGTACAGGGGAAACTGGGAGCATTGGGGTCTAGGTGGTAATGAGTGAACTCGTAGATGCGTTGGGTCTCGATGTAATTAGTAAACCCGTATATGTGGTGGGGGTCTGTTCTGTAGGATTCGGTGTTGGCTGCATTGATTACAGTGAGCATGACGTTGACTGCTTCCAGACAGAAAGATCGACCAGTTGGCATAGGTGATAGGGGTCTTACAACACCAGGTCCAGGTGCTAAAGTAATACCTGCCCCAGAAGGCACGGGTGCAGCGAGCCTTGGTGACGTGTATGAGGTTTAATTGAATGGGTCAAAGAAACGGGGATGCCTTGTGTGCAGGATGTAGTACAGGGTAAAATAGTGCCATGGGTTAAAATCGTAGGAGGCAATAAAGTGTTCACAAGATTAGTAGAGTGCAGATTGGCCAATACTCTCTGGATTTGAGTGGTGTCTCGTGCATTTTGGGGATCTCCTGAGGCGGAAGCCGGGAGACCTCTTGAATTTTAAAATTGTATTTTCGTGTCACTACTTTGTATAACTCTTGTATTTTAACTTCACTTACCCCTTGGCCATCACTGGAACAGGCGCTAGAAACGCCGAACAGCGACTCCTTCGCTGCAACATAGGAACCTGTAAACAAACTATTCTGCCGCCATTGACGGCGAGGTAGAGAGGCCACGCCCACCCGCCCTCCACAGCATAAAACGCTGCTTTCAGCGCCACAAAGCCAGACCTCGTAATCTCCTGAGGCGGAAGCCGGGAGACCTCTTGAATTTTAAAATTGTATTTTCGTGTCACTACTTTGTATAACTCTTGTATTTTAACTTCACTTACCCCTTGGCCATCACTGGAACAGGCGCTAGAAACGCCGAACAGCGACTCCTTCGCTGCAACATAGGAACCTGTGAACAAACTATTCTGCCGCCATTGACGGCGAGGTAGAGAGGCCACGCCTACTCCGAGGCCACGCCCACCCGCCCTCCACAGCATAAAACGCTGCTTTCAGCGCCACAAAGCCAGACCTCTGAGGAAATATAAATTTTATGGTCCAGTTGTGTTCCCTAGCGTGTACCCCACCGACTCCATGTACCAGCTTAAAGTGCATGTAACTTCCCTCCTGTGCCAGCTATGAAGACGCAAATACATTTGCGTCCAACGTTAACATGTCCTCTTTCAGACCCACCCTGAATGGGTTGAATAGTCCGTTCCTAAGTATGCTATGCCAACGTCTTTTTGTGGTATACTTTACACGTTTTCCAGCTCTGGCAAAGTAGGCCCTGAATTCTGCCATCGAGCCTTTTTCTCCTGGCTTCTGACTCTGAAAGCCTCAGCCCAGGCTGTCTCTGTACCCGTGACCTCTGACTTACTTTCTGTGCGGCTCCCGGCGCTTAGCACAGCCTGCTGCCTGCCAAGACTGACTTCAACCTTCGAATTATCTGTTCCGCTCCTCGAAAATACATTCCTGCCTACTAGTTTAAGTAAACATTCCCCCAGCTGTAGAGCGAAGGGCCCGGCCTCGCTGTCTCTGTGCAAGTAATTCATAGCCCTGTTACCATGGAAGGCCCATGCCCCTCGCATTCTCATGTAGACACTTAGGCGCTTATACACGCACTCACAGTCAGTATAGAATAAGCTTCTGCCCCAGAGACCTTTCCGTTTAGATAATATGGTTCCCAAACATCAGATATCAGATATGATAGAAGTACGAGTTGATCTGACATGCCAGACTTCTGTCTCTTTCCGCCAGTGTAAATGTCAAGTCCCCTGCACCCTCCAGTTTCACGTCACACGTCATGCAGCTGCGCGCGCATCCAAGCCTCAGATTTCTGCTGACATTACAAGATTTCTGCTTTGTGCCACCCACTTGTGACACCTATCTGTGACGTTTCTGGAACACACCTCTATGTTCACGCCCAGTTCACGCCTTCTAATTACGTATCACTACCACGTGGATGCTGTTATCTTGTCTTTTCTCAGCTGTTACGCCTTCTGTATTGGTTTCTACTGTACGATTTAAGTATATAAGTTATGTACTGTCAATAAAATATTGCTCTATCCCTTCCTGAACCCCTGTGGTTGCAGGAACATGATATCCAGGTCTTGACCATTCCTTTTTAAGGAATAAAACCCCTAAGAACTCTAACACCATGGACTCTGCCTTTTTCTTTCCGATTGAGTTATTATTGATTAAGTACTTACCTGCATAGAAATTAAGACGGTAAATCAAATATTTACCACATTATTCTGGCGCCCGAACAGGGACCCCTCCCCCACCCCACGCGCCGGTTGGTGCGTTGCAAGCTCTGTCCCCTGCCATCAGTTAGACGGAAACTACGCGTACTGGCAGGATTTCCTGTATCTCCCTCTGGCCCACGGAGGTGACGAAGACTGCGATCAGCACCCAGACGAGGCGGTGAGGAGTGCGGAGGATCCCGACCAGAGCCTAGCCGAAAGAAGCAAGGTCCGAGGTGTCAAGAGGCCCACCAGTTTTTGAGGTATCCACGTGTCGAGTCGAGTCGAGTCCGGTCCAGTCCAGTCGAGTTTTCCGAGGCCTTCAGTTTCCTTGCTTCCCGGTGAGTACCATTGCTGGGACGTATCAAGACGGGTTTGGGTACACAAATTCGGTCTGCACTGTTTTTAGACAGTGTATCTGTACTGTTTAGCAGTACATCAGTTTTTCAAGTTTCTGCATTGTCTCTGACAGTGTATCTGTGCTGTTTAGCAGTACATCAGTATAGGGGGTAGTCATATATGTCTCAAATGTCTTTCATGTGATTAATGTCGTGGTATGAATGTGACTGTTTTTAATGTGCATTATTGTGTTCTTGTGTAACTAGCTGTATTAAGTAGTAAGGATTGAGCACTCAGTATTAAAGTAAACAAGATGCCGTTTTTCAATAAGTTAAAGCAGATAGGAACTAGGAAAGGGATACTAGAGGAAGAAATTCCTATCCCCCCTAGGGACACTCCTGGAAATTTTATGTACCACAAGCATGGCTTAGATGCCATATTGTATCTAGATTTATGGGCCGATTATACTAAGCATCTAGACGAGAGACACAGATGGCCTGTTACCGGAACATGGGATGCCGAGTGCATCATGAAGGTAGAAGAAGCACTATGGAAAAAGAAAGCCAGACAATCTCAGAAAGACGCCATAGAGTTTTGGCGTAAGGAATCACATAAGCGTGCTGAAAAAGCACTCCGTAGAGAAGACAGACTTAAAGAATCAGATAAAGCCCAAGAAAACGAATTAGTTACTGAAGGTATCCGAGTAAAATCAGAACAAGTAGACCGCGCACGAAACAATCTTGTCAATGGCATGTATTTAGTGGCCGAGGGTTCGCCTGAAGCCACTTCAGAAATACCGAAAAATCTGCCGCCACCATTGGTTCCAACTAAAGTAAATCACAGGACTACTAAAGACATATTTCTGAATTCATATCTAGAGGATGTAGCACCCGCTTACACCAATCCACGTGCCCACGTCCCGCCTACTGACGGTGACGGGGGTGGCAACCCGCCTCCAGACCATATCCCGCCGTTACCGCAATCAGGTTTTCCCGTCCGACAGCCTGCCATTCCTCCTCCCCCACCACTTCCCGCACCTAAGATTGATATACCAAAACCGCTTCTACCTGATCCTACTAAAAGACAAGTTCAAGTACACGTACAAACTCCACAGAGAGATAATGTTCAAGCTTCCGCCTCAGGAGGTGCGACAGGGGGTCTTCGGACCCCACCAGCAACACACAGATTACACCTTAGGGATATGCAGAATCCTTTTACATTCCAATCACCCCGTCTCGACATACTCAAAGAACCGCTTTCAGTTTGCAGATATGATCCAGTACCCGGTAAAGACGATAGAATGATGATAGCATCACTACGCTTACGACATGCTACAGATTACCTACTGTTTTTCTCAGGAATGAAAGAGCACCTAGATAGAATATATCATTTTGTCCAGACTGGGGAAGACCCTGACAGTATTAAGGAGGCCATGGCACATCAGAAAGTTGACACTCAAGCATATATACTACGTTTTTTCATAAATTGCTTAATAAGAGAACGAGACAGGCCTGAGACAGAACAAGAGGAATTAGAGGGACTCAATAAATGGGGTCAAAATATATCAGAAGGAAAACATGATAAAGGAAGTTGCATAGCCAGTATGTACAAAAGAATAAGAAAGGCAGTGATAGAAATACACGAAAAAGAGAAAGAAAAAGCTTCCTCCGAGGAGGAGGAAGAACCTGAAGAACCAGAAAAGACTACAGATACGATAGCGTATGTAGGTAAGGGAACTTACCTTAGGAAAGGCATTCGTCCAGAAAGCAAGAGAGTTTTTCTCTCGGGCATATCAAAACCGAATTCTCCTGAACACCAGTTCCAGGAGACTGATAAAAGACTTCGAGACCGAATAGGGTACCACGTACTCAATTCTATGGATGAACAAGAACTAGCCCGGTCAGCAGTATTATGGGCTGACAATCCGAACATATACGATGATGACACAGTAGCGCAGACATTTCTGAACCTTTCCCCAGACAAACAGAAATTAGCAGGTGTATACATGATTCAGCACCTCCTCACGTTATACAGAAACCAACATTCCGATCCAGGTCCCTTACACGATGCATTAGAAGCACTACTCATGGATAGATGGAGAGGTTTAAGTACCAAGTTAATACAAATAATTCTAGAACAACGACATAGATACAACACTTTCGTAAGCTCCGAATATGTTCCCGCTCCGCCCCCAGAAAGAAAAATGTATCATATGGAGCGTCTGCATGGTCTTGAAAGTCAGAACCCTTTACGAGAAGTACATCCAGTTATGGGTGCCGATCAGACCTTGAAACGCGTGTATGTACACACGCCTCTGACTAAGTTAGAACTGTTAGAAATGAAGAAACTAGTACCCTGTCATGATAAAGACCCTGCAGGTTTTCACAGAGAACTTAAAGACATGTTACTGATGGGGGATTACACATATGAAGATATCATGAAAATGTTAAAGGTATTGCTGCCCACGGGCATTTATGAGAAACTCAAGGAAAAAGAATGGGAAGTGGGAGACAAAAAGATTGTATGGGCAGAAATAGAAGACGAGGAGGAAAAACGTACCCCAGGGCTAGGCCTTGGGGAGAAAACTAAAGCATTACCAGGTTTGATAGTACAGGTTCTGCCAAGATTACTGACAACTAGAAAGGAAGATTGGGACGCAATTTCGGCCTGTAAACAGAAACCAGATGAAGATACTAGTGACTTCTATTCAAGATTCGAGAAATGTTTCATTATTAATAGTGGTCTTAAACCAAGTAGCGAGTCGTACCCGCACCTTTTTGTATCGAAGTTAGTCGAGAACTCCCTGTTAGCAGTTAAAAACCGTGTATACAAGGTTGAGAGTACATGGCAAGCAAATTCGCCATCACAGATGTTACAGATGTTACAATACCATCAGAACAGAATTAGAGAAGAACAGGATCATGAACAGAAACGCATGAAAGACACGAAAATGAAAATGTTAGTGGCCCAATCAGTTCCAGCCGACGGCCAGAGGAAGGGTACGACCCAGACAGGTCACGCCGCAGCTCCCGTTAAAGGGACATGCAACTATTGCAAGCAGCCAGGTCACTACGTACATGAATGTCCAGTTCTGAAACATAACATAGCAACAGGTAAAACTAAGGAAAGACCGCATCCGCCAAGACAAGACCAGGCCCAGCAACAGACTTCACAGAATGTACAGCCCATGCAGAATACACATCCTATGCATGCTTCATCACATGCAGCACAGACAGTAGCGGTATCACAGCCACAGCCCATTGCCGCGACTCAGCAAGTTTCACAACAGATGTACCAGTATGCCCAATCTGCTTACCCCGATTATCCACGATACACATGAAACAGCCTACAGAGGGAGGTTGGCTTGCCTCTTATTGAAATTCCTGTAGATCAAGAGGGTCCTTATGTACACAGTCAAGTATTGGGAAAAGACAGAAAGTTTTTAATTGACACAGGGGCAAGTCGCACTACCATCAGCCATAACGAAGTCCCAGGGGCACCCCTCTCAGGCTCACAGAATGTTTCCCTTGGTTTTTCAGGACAGCCTATTGTAAATGAGGTATCAGAACCCGTCCCCCTGCCTGTGGGTCCATTATCACGTGTTACAGATTTGTTACTTACGAAATCATGTCCAGAAAACCTGTTAGGTATCAAAACATTGAAGGCTCTAGGAGCAGTGATATGTTGTTCCCCGGAGGGAGTTAGACTCTTTCTGCGGGATTTCAAGGGTCATTATGTATTACGAGAGTTTGATGTCAGACTAAGAAATGTACCAGATCACTTGTGGGCACAAGGCCCAACCGATGTAGGCTGTATGCATATCACACCTTACCGTGTTACACTGAAACCAGGTGTTGTTTTACCAAGAATCAGACAATACAAGTTACCACCCGATGCTGTAGTGGCTTTACTGGAAATCATTGAAGAGCTCATTGCCCAAGGAGTGGTCGTAGAGACCGACTCCAACATCTGCAATTCCCCTATCATTCCGATTCTTAAACGTACTGATCCCAATGCACCGCCAGTATATCGGCTGGTGATTGATTTACGAGAACTGAATAAATGCATCATACCACAGTACCCTGTGGTCCCCGACATCTCTTCCCTATTGACTGCTATTGACTCAGAAGCAACGTTCTTTACTGTAATTGATCTCAAGAACGCCTTCTTTAGTGTACCTATTGACCCAGAGAGCCAATATCTCTTCGGATTCAGTTTAAATGGACGAAGTTTCAAATTTTCACGCGCACCTCAAGGATTCACAGAAAGCCCCAGTATCTATAGTCAAGCACTGAAAAGGCAACTAGATTGTATTCAAATGCCAGTTAACACCGCTTTACTGCAATACGTCGATGATCTGCTGATCACCGCACGAAGTGAGCCCGAATGTGAACAAGCATCACTGACAGTTTTACATTTTCTGGCCGACAAGGGACACAAGGTGTCTCCTTCGAAGCTTCAATTCTGTGTTCAGCAAGTTGTGTACTTGGGTCACTTGCTGTCCAAAGTGGGGAGACAGCTCACTCCCGATCTCATTCAGTTAATTGTAAATATGCCACAACCCCAGACACAAAAGGAAGTGCGGGCCTTTATAGGCCTCACCTCGTACTGCAGACAATGGATTCCTCAGTATGCATTTCTAGCTAAACCACTCATCCAGTTAACAACACAGGAGGCAGCGACTTCGACTGTCCTTCCTTGGACTCAGGAACACACACAAGCCTTTGAAGAATTAAAGAAAGCTTTATGCCAAGCACCAGTTTTAGCGACACCATGTTACAGCAAACCTTTTACACTTTTTGTTACAGAACGTGATGGTACAGCGTTGTCTGTCCTCACCCAAGATCAAGCAGGTTCACATAAGCCTTGCGCTTATTTTTCAAGTACATTGGATTCAGTAGCCCAGGCACTCCCTGCGTGCTTGAAGTCCGTAGCAGCGACAGCTTTAGCAATCAGACAGAGCGACTCAATTGTTTTAGGACATCAATTAACAGTACAAGTTCCACATTCTGTAGAGGTTCTTTTAAACAGAACTCAGACTCAACACTTGACTATAGCACGACTGACAGGTTATGAATTGACGCTATTCCAGCCACACATAGAAATCAGACGCTGCAGCATTCTAAACCCCGCAACATTGTTACCTTCCATTATGACAGATCCAGCCCCGCATGATTGTATAGAGATCATTAATGCAGTAACCAAGCCCCGACGAGACTTAACAGATGTCCCACTGACAAATCCAGACCTGACACTTTACGTGGATGGTTCATGTATGAGAACAAGTACAGGAGAGTTAGTGGCCGCATATGCAGTGACCACTGAAACTGAAGTTAAAGAAACACATCGTATTGATACACTGTCCGCTCAAGCAGCAGAGCTCATCGCTCTGACCCGAGCCTGTATACTAGCCAAGAACAGAAATGTTAAAATATACACTGATTCCCGTTATGCGTTCGGAGTTGTACACGACTTCGGAATGTTATGGCAAGAACGAGGTTTCTTGACCTCCCATGGTGTCAAGATCCAACACGGCCCCCTCATTCAAGCACTGCTAGAAGCAATACATCTGCCTTCAGGCATATCCGTCATGAAGTGTAAAGCACATACTAAAGTTACAGATTCTGTTTCCCAGGGTAACGACCTGGCAGACCAGACAGCAAAACATACAGCGTTGACTCATACTCAGATAACTGACGTGACAAAGACAATAGTACCGACACATTGTATGACAGTCAGGGATCCCACACTAGATGTAATCGATGTTCAGACACATGCTACTACAGATGAAATAAAGAAATGGACCGAACTAGGAGGGATCCAGACAGATCAAGGTTGGATGACGAAGGGAAAATCTACATGGTTTCTCCCCGACTCTATGGTTCAAGTCATAATCAATACAGTGCATAGTCCTGCACATCTAGGAGAGAAAGCGATGTTAGACAGTTTACAGAATCTCTGGTATAACAAACACTTACGAGCAGCAGCAAAACAGAAAGTGCGTACTTGCATGATCTGTTGTCAGTTCAATCCAGGAAAAAGTGTCCCCGTAGAGCAAGGTGGATTTCATCCTCCTGATCACCCTTTTGAAGTCCTCCAGATGGATTATATCCAGATGGACCGTTGTCGAGGATTCAAATATGTCCTCGTAATTGTTTGTGCACTTTCCCGCTGGACCGAAGCATATCCAGTCCCAGATTACACTGCTCCGACCACTGCAAGACAGCTGGTTCGAGAATTCTTCCCACGGTACGGCTTGCCTCGTGTCGTGTATTCAGATAACGGACAGCCATTCTCATCCGAATTAATGAAACAAGTTTCCCTGCTGCTAGGATATCAGTGGAGATTCCATTGTGTCCGACATCCCGAAGCCGCTGGCCTTGTAGAGAGGCATAACCAGACATTAAAGACCCGTCTTGCTAAAGTTTGTAAAGAGAAAGGGATCGACTGGATAGTCGCCCTGCCAGTTGCACTGTTCTACATGAGAATGGTTGCCCATTCGAGATCAGGACTATAATAATAATAATAATAATACAGATGCTTGTAGAGCGCGAACAGCTACCTCAGGTGAGGTGTCCCGGCGCTAGTGAGTCCTGCAGAAAAAGCGAATAGTCAGGAGGAAGATAAGGATTATTGCACAAAGAGCCAAGTTTTTAAGAGCTTCCTAAAGCTAGCTTCCGTCGTGGCAGATTGGATGGCAGGGGGCAAGGTATTCCAAAGTTTCGCCGTACCGGCCGAAAAGGACCTGCCTCCAAGTCTAGCTTTCCTCACGCGTGGGACAGTTAGCTTGAGCAATGAGTTTGAGCGCAGCTCTCGATTTTGGTTGTAGCGGGGAAGTCGAAGTTTTAGATAATTGGGACACGTGCCTTTTAGCGCTCTGAAAGCCAAGGTAAGCACCTTGAACTTAATTCGGCTTGCCACTGGCAACCAATGTAGCTCGTGCAGATGCGGAGAGATATGCTGCCTAAAAGGGACATTTTTTATCAATCTCGCAGCCGCGTTCTGCACGATTTGTAAGCGTTGCACCGCATATTTGGGCAGACCAAGAAAGAGGCCATTTGAATAATCAAGTCGGGATGTGATTGTTGCGTGAACAATCGTTTTTCGACATTCGACTGGTAGCAGGGGCAGAAATTTACGCAAATTTCTGAGTTTGTGCAGGCAGCCAGCAGTGAGCTGTTGTATATGCGGCAGGAAGGACAGATTCTCATCCCATCTTACTCCTAGATTTTTTGCATGTGTTCCGGGAGATGGGGCAGGGCCCATTTCCGTTGGCCACCATAGGTCCGGCGGGGGGTGTTTGTGATTTCCAAAGAATAACACCTCTGTTTTACTCGCATTCATTTTGAGTTTATTAGTGTTCATCCATTTGGCCACGTCTCGAAGACAGCCCCTGATTTTACTGAAAGCTGCCTCTGACGTGTCTGTATAGGGGAAGACCAATTGAGTGTCATCCGCATATGATATTGCTTTGACCCCCCATTTAGCAATCAGGGTGAAAAGCGGGGCCAGATAGACATTGAACAGCAGAGGGCTGAGTGCCGACCCCTGCGGGACACCACACCAGAGGCCTTTAGGTCCAGAAGAAAAGGGGCCCAGGGCCACTTTCTGGGACCGATCTGAGAGGTAGGAGTGTAGCCATTTGAGTGCTTTGTCTCCCAGGCCGATGTCCTTAAGCCGAATCAACAGTCTGCTATGATCCACTGTATCAAAGGCAGCGGATAGATCCAGGAGCACCAGCATAGCTGATGCCCCTGAATCTAAAGACCACCTGATTGACTCGGCCACCTCAATAAGGGCCGTCTCGGTGCTAAAGCCGGCCCTAAAGCCAGACTGAGTTTCAAGTAGGGCATTGCTTTCTTCAATAAAGCTGTTAAGCTGCCGTTGAATCAGTTTTTCTAGCATTTTGCCAGGGGCTGCTAGAAGGGAGATGGGTCGGAGATTGCTCAGATCGTCCGGCGCACCTTGGGGTTTTTTTTTCAGAGGAAGAAGAGTGGCCTGTTTCCAGCAGTCCGGAAACGTGCCTGTAATAATGGACGTGTTCCATATGTGTAGGAGGGGGACTGCGATTGCATCAGACATTAATTTCCACAGTTTAGGTGGGCATGGATCGTCAGGTGCACCAGATTTACATTTTTGTATTTCTTTCAATGCCTCAGAGAGGGTGATGGGCTGAAATTGATTTAAGGAGGAGGCGGGTGGCACAGAAACTCCCACTTCATCCATAAATGTCGGCTCGGGGTCCGTGAAGGTATCATACACTTTTAATATTTTGGTGTAAAAGAAAACTGAGATAGTTTCACAGAGTCTGGCGGATGGGATGATATCCGTCTCAATGGCTCTGGGTTTAAAGAAAGATTGAACAATCTTAAAAACTTCTTTACTTGATTGTTCTGCTTGTTGGATGGAGGTCGCAAAGAAGATTTTTTTGGCATTTTTTATGGATAAATGTAAGGCATGGAGGGCTTTTTTATAGCTGGATTTGGCTGATTCACAATAATTTGCTCGCCAAAGGCGCTCCAGCTTTTTGCATTTACTTTTTTCGGCCATCAGCTCAGGGGAGAACCATGGAGCAGAGGGAGATTCTCTACGCGACGTAGCGATGCTGGCCGGAGCGATAGAGTCCACAACATTGCCAATCCAAGAGTTCAGTGATGTGGCGTCGGAATTTACATCCGAGGTGAGGGGTAGGGGGATTGCTTGAAGTGCCGGGCATAGAGTGTCCGCTGTTAGATTATCCCATTTTCTCCGTACATAGGAGCGTTTCCCTGTGATCTGAGACTGGGAGGTGATAGAGATGGACAAAGTGATTAGGTAGTGATCCGTCCAGAGCAGTGGTAGCGGAGAGTTGGCTTTTGTTATCAATATGTTGGAAAAGAAAAGATCCAGCATGTGTCCTGCCCGATGCGTGGGGGCTGCAATAGCTTGAGTTAGATTGGCCGATTGCAGGGTTGAGATGAGGTGAGTAGCCTGTGGACAGTCAGGATTGTCGGCGTGAAGATTAAAATCGCCGGCTACGATATAGTGCGGATGGGCTAAAGAGTTTAGGACTATAAAGTCCAGAAGCTCAGTCAAAGATGATGCCGGACAGTCCGGAGGTCTGTAAATAACTAGGCCTGTGAGAGATAGTTGGGGGGTAATTTGGAGGCAAAAGTGTAGCCCCTCTGTACCTGGGAATGTAGTAGGAGTGGAGGACAACAATGTGTATATGTCATTGTAGATGAAAGCCACTCCACCTCCTCTTCGGCCTTCCTTTCTATTAGAGAAGCTCAGTTTAAAGCCTGGCGGGATTGCTAGCGCAATGGATGCCATGTTGTCTTCATTGAGCCATGTCTCTGTAAGGCACAAGGCGTCCCATTTAGAGTCTGCTATTAGCAAGCATAAATCATCGGCGTGCTTAGGAAGGGATCTGCAATTAAGTAGACCGATACTAAGTTGGGTAGAGGAGGTGTTGCGAGATGGTTTACGTGCTTTTTTGAGAGGTGAGACTATTTGGGGAGAGACGATGCCAAGAGACTTTTGGCAGCATGGGCAATGGGAAGGGAGATCCAGAGTCGTCAGAATGAGCTCAGGCGACTGACAGGGAGTGGCAACGTTCAGTGACCGTAGCTCCGCGCTGGACCAGACTATCCTTTGATTGTGTGAGTGGACACAGGCAGCATGGCTGGCGCTGGACGCAATCCGGTCGCGGACGGGCGCAGACGGGCTTGCCTTAGGCGCGCCTTCGGCGCGCAAACGGCGCACCCGCTGCGCTCGTCCGCTGCGCTTCCTAGGGTTGCACATTTATATATATGTGCCGGCAGATGGATACGGAAGGGCGTGGCCTATCCCCGTATGAAGTGGTCTTTGGCAGACCACCGAATATGTGGGGGACGCCCTTACCTAAGAAAATTACCGATGTTGATTGTAATATGCTGACAGATTACCTTGCCTCCTTGATGTCCGCACTCCAATCATGTCGTTCACAGGTTGCCGCAGCCTTCCCTGACAACACTGATGTAAAGCCGCATGATGTCCGTCCCGGAGATCTGGTCCTAATTAGGAACTTCGACAGGAAAAGTCCGCTGGAGCCCCGCTGGAAAGAGCCGAAGACCGTTCTTCTTACAACGAGGACAGCAGTAAAGGTGGAAGGGAGAAAGGGGTGGATACATACCAGCCATATCAAGAAGTGCAACGAACTGTTACCCGATACCGACACATCCACCCCTTCCAAAGACTGTATCGAACCTAGTGACTTTAAAGTTCTGAAACAAGAGAAAACTCCCCAAGAAGAATACTGCATGAAACTCCGATCTAGCAAGTCAGACAGTTTAATTGTTTAAGTCCTCCCCTAGGTGAATCGGTTAAATAGTTTCTGACATGTATCCCCTAGATCGAGATAGAGAGAGAGAGAGACAACTCAAGAAACATACATATTGCAAATCACTCCGCAGTCACTGTATAGTGACATTATTGATAATGTTTTTCCTAAGTCTTCTGATTATTGTTGCAAGTATACTCCTTCCTATATATTACCCTATTTTCAAGCGTGAACAATCTGCTTACAATGTCACTGCTGAACATTCTTTTAGTGAATTACCTCCACACGAACTTTCTTACAGACTTGCGCTGCGCAACAACACATTCATTAGTATGTTACATCACTCCCACCAAACTAACAATGCTACAAACTGCTGGATATGTGGCCGACTCCCTCCCTACCAGAAATACAAGGGAGTTCTGCCCCTCTTTCCGTACCCGTTCACTCACAATGGCTCCTGTGGTGCATGGTTTAGAATAATTAATTCCGTAGATCCTGATGTCGCTGTTTTTAAAGGAAGCTGGGTTTGGGGAAACTTGAACTTAGTTCTGCTTAACGTCTGTTACCCTGACAAGAAGGGACTTCCTATTAGAATAGGAACTGATCTAGAAAATTAAGTATATGGATTAGGTAATTACACAATTAACCTTATGATTCTTACTGTTGAATCCGAAGCTGCACCAGTTCTCCCTGCTATGTCAGTATTACCAGTCACTGGTGAATTATGTGTTAGTAAGAAGGGTTCAGTACACTTAGGTCATAGTAAATGTACTACTGTGGTCGAATTCAGTGATCAAGGCAAGTCTTCTTTTAGAGCTACCCGTCATTCCTACTTTGTTTGTGGTCATACCGCATACATACGCTTACCTCCAGATTGGGATGGTACCTGTTACATCGCATTCCTTCTGCCACCCGTTTTTCTAGCCCCTCCTGATTATCACAGAAATACACATCTAGTAAAGAATAGACTCCGAAGAGATCTCCCGATTGTCGACTACACTGAAACGGCATGGGAGCAGTACACAGATTTCAATAAAGGATTCTTTTTCTTCACAGTAAATTAATACGCAGATTAACTAGAACACTTGAAGCAGTAGTAAATGAAACTGCCTCTGCCTTAGGTAACTTAACAGAGGAGCAGTCCGCCATGCGGGTTGTTGTTCTTCAGAATCGTCTTGTTATTGACGTCATCTTGGCAGATAGAGGCGGAGCTTGTAAGGTCATCGGGTCAAGTTGCTGTGTTTTCATCCCAGAAAACGTGCCAACGGTATACCAAGCTATTACACGTCTTCATAAAATTGCAAATCTGATACATCAGAATCCAGGCACCTGGACTTGGTCCGGTTGGTTCTGGACAACGTTAACTGCTTGGGGATGGAAGATCCTATCCTTCCTAGGCATCGGCCTAGTCCTAGTATTCAGTTGCTGCCTGTGCCTACAGTGTGGGCCAGCGATTTGTGGACTGTGTGCCACATCATGCATTGAACATTCCAGTTTTCTCTCAAAACGTGAGAGGAAGAAAGAAGAGCAAATGATGTTACAAGAACAAACTGATCGATTCATGAGGATCGATATATCATGAAGGGTCCGTAGGGAACAAGGAGGGAATGAGGAAATATAAATTTTATGGTCCAGTTGTGTTCCCTAGCGTGTACCCCACCGACTCCATGTACCAGCTTAAAGTGCATGTAACTTCCCTCCTATGCCAGCTATGAAGACGCAAATACATTTGCGTCCAACGTTAACATGTCCTCTTTCAGACCCACCCTGAATGGGTTGAATAGTCCGTTCCTAAGTATGCTATGCCAACGTCTTTTTGTGGTATACTTTACACGTTTTCCAGCTCTGGCAAAGTAGGCCCTGAATTCTGCCATCGAGCCTTTTTCTCCTGGCTTCTGACTCTGAAAGCCTCAGCCCAGGCTGTCTCTGTACCCGTGACCTCTGACTTACTTTCTGTCCTAGACCCAGTTTTCACCAACA
This sequence comes from Lissotriton vulgaris, assembly GCF_964263255.1. NCBI lineage: Eukaryota > Metazoa > Chordata > Amphibia > Caudata > Salamandridae > Lissotriton > Lissotriton vulgaris. The sequence goes on from NW_028250136.1 coordinate 195,476, forward strand.
TCAGGAATCTCCAAACCCAAGACCCTACCCCTCTCCCATGGACTGACCACTTTCTGGTCCCTATGCACTGGTCCTTTCAGCCCGCCTCGGTTCCTAAACAGAAAACTAGGATACAAACCAGACGATGGCACAAGTTAAGACCAGAAGAATGGGAAATGAAGCTTAGGGAATCTGATGGCCCCCTCTCAACTGACCCTAACACCGCCGATAGAGAATTTAACAGCTGGCTCACCAACCCCCTAGACAGCCTCATCCCACTAACATGCTCTCTTAAGCATGTAAAAAGGATAAACCACGCTCCTTGGTACACTCCGCCCCTGAACATTCTTAGGAAGGAGTGCAAAAAGACGGAGCGGACATGGAGAAAAAACAAATCGGCGACGGATAAAAACGCTTATCAAACAGCCATGAAGGCTTACAAACAAGCCCTCCACAGCGCAAAAAGCTCCTTCTACGAGGAAAGAATAAAGAATTCCTCGTGCTCGGCCAAAGAGACTTTCTCCATCCTCAAAGAGCTCCTCCATGTCCCAGCCCCTCCGCAGATACCCATGGACCCCAAAGCAGCCGAGGAAAAATGTGTCAACCTGGCTAATTTCTTCGACAATAAAATTAAGAAAATCCTTTCCTCCCTACCTGCCATCAATCAGGCCACCTCTGGAATAGCCAGGGATCGTGCCCCTACGTCAGGAAACCCCCCTGACAAACCCGAACCCCCTCGTTTAGCTTCATTCGGACCAGTCACAGAAGAAGAAGTGGCAACTACTCTAGCAGCCACGAAAAGTGGTGCTCCTAGCGACTCAGTTCCCATACGGTTCACTGAAAACATCGCTCGGACCATTACAACTAGACTCACGGCCCTCATTAACACCTCGTTTGCCCAAGGAGAAGTCCCACAAACCTGGAAGGAGGCCGTTGTTAAAGGACTTCTTAAGAAGCCGTCGCTAGACCCCGCGGACCTATCCAACTACAGACCCATTTCGCTCCTCCCTTGGATAGGTAAGGTCACGGAGAAGCTTGCAAATAAAAAGCTATCCCACTTTCTAGAAGCAAACCATCTCTTAAGAAACTCTCAAACAGGCTTCAGACCAGGCCAGGGCACGGACACCGCCCTCCTGGCGGCCGTAGAGAAAGCTAGGGAAATCATTGACACAGGAGGATCAGTGGCAGTGGTCCTCCTAGACCTTAGCGCGGCATTCGACACTGTCAGCCACCAGGTCCTAGCCCAGCGCCTGGATAACACTGGCGTACAAGACAGTGCGTTGAAATGGCTTACATCCTTTCTCTCCCGACGCTCCTTCCAAGTCTGGGAAGGAGAAAGCCGCTCCCCCTCGATCCCCCTCCGGTGTGGAGTGCCTCAGGGCTCCTCACTAAGCCCCACGCTTTTCAACGTGTATATGGCCCCACTGGAGGAGCTGGTCGCCCCATTCGGAGTTACGATCGTCAGCTACGCTGACGACACTCAGCTGGTGGTGACCCTCTCACACCCCAAGCTAAAGCCCTCCAACCTGCGAGACTGTCTCTCCAACGTCCATCAATGGATGAGCGACTCTGACCTAAAGCTTAACGGGTCAAAAACAGAGATCCTGCTCCTCGGTCACAAAACTTCGAGTCTCCCCTCCAACCTCTGGCCCGCCTGTATGGGTGACCCCCCCTCTCCTAAGACAGAGGTTAAGAGTCTGGGAGTGTGGCTGGAGACAGATCTCACCTTCAGGACACAGGCTAGGAAAACAGCCGGCATCTGCTATGGTCTACTCAGATCATGCAGAAAGGTGCTCCCCCTACTACCACTCCAGTCCCGTCTCCTGCTAATTCAAGGCTTAGTGCTAGCCAGGCTAGACTATAGTAACGCTATTTACCTCGGGGCGCCGGAAGCCACCTTCCAAATACTGCAAAAAACCCAAAATGCCGCAGCTCGCCTTCTCACAAACACCCCAGCAAGAATATCAGCCAAACCTGCTCTGAGAAAACTTCACTGGCTCCCCGTGAGGGAAAGAGTCGCCTTCAAGGCCCTCTGCCTGGCCCACAAGGTCCTGCACAACGCTGGTCCCCCCATTCTGAGTACATGGATCACTCCATATAGACCGCCGAGAGCGCTCCGGTCTGAACAGGGAAACCTTATCGTTGTCCCTAGGGTGAAGAAAGCCCGCATCGGCGGCCGCCGATTTTCGGTAAACACGGCCAGAAAATGGAACGCTCTCCCCCCGAGCCTCAGAGCTGAACCAAACCTCCTACGATTTAGGAAGTCCCTCAAAACCCTCCTTTTTCCCTGATTCATTCGCAGCTTCCCTGTGCCCCCCCCTTAGGAGTTTGAGGTTTTCAGCGCTGGGATACTCGAGGGTGACTACGCGCTCTATAAAAACCTAAAAAAAAATTAAAAAAAATAAATAAATTATATGGTATTGTATTTTGAGTTGTGGAGTGGTATTGAATGGAGTTTAATTATGTGGTGTGCTGTTCAATATTGTGGCATGATGTGTAATTCTGTGGTAGGGATTGCAGGTGTGTGGTGTGTAGTTTAATTGTGTAATTGTGTTGCTGTAGTTGAAGTATGTGGGGCCGAAATATGTGATGTGGAATGGCCAACACAGACCTGGAAGTGACCTACAGGAGAGTGGCACTAGAAAGGCTGTCTCACAGATTTGCTGAACTGAGGCATGACATTGGTCTAATATAGCTAAGTTAGGTGATAGAAGCACACACTGAGTAAAAAGGGTGAATGCCAGGACCCTCCCACAAGAAATATTACAGACTAGCAGCCCGTCCCGACGTTGTCCGGGTATGAATTTCTGCCGGCCAGAAGTTTGTTGTTTTGTAGGATTTCGTTTTGATAGCATTTCTTATGTGTGACAGGCCTGTGAAATGCTCTGATTCACAGTGCACTGCTGATGCACTTAAGAGTGCGCGTTCAGTAGTGTGTGAACTCGAGTTTCCCTACTTTATTTTTCCTGGCAGTATTATATAGCGCAAACTCGACAACATGGCATGAGCACAATTTACATTACAGAATAACGCATTCATTTGTGGTAGGCACCGGGAGACAAAGCGATTTGCCTGGAATCACAGGATGTTGAGCTGATGCCGAGATTCGAACGTAGCTCCCCAGCTCTAAAGTTCGCAATTCTAGAACTTGTGGCGGGAGGTGTGTCTAAAAGTGTATGTCGGTGCTGGCCATCAATGAGAGAGACCTGTGCATTTTTCAAATGGGTCGTGAAAAAATATGAGTATGTTGCTGGAGATGTGGGCTGCCGTGCCACTAATGTACTTACCGGGGGAGGGTAAACACCCATTATTCTGCAGTTTTCTTTCTGCATACCATCACTCCGCATACTTTCATTACGAAAGTACCATGACTCCGCAATGCCATTATAACGCATGGCATTACATTTTATATGCTTTTACCACGCATACATTTACAACGAAATTCGTTGTAAATGCATGAATGGTAAAAGCATGTTTTTTTTAATGTTTCGATAAGGTAAGTATGGGTATAGGGGTATATGTTTTGGGGTACGGAGGTATATGTTTTGGGGTGTTTGGGTATTTTAAGGGTTCAGATATAGTTTTGGGTTATGGGGTACAGGGGTAGTTTTAGGGTTTAGGGATAGATATGGGTTTTGGGGTATAGGGGTATTTTTAGGGTTCAGGGCTAGGTTTGGGTTTTGGGGTATAGGGGTATTTTTAGGGTTCAGGGGTAGGTTTGGGTTTTGGGGCACAGGGGTATTTTAAGGATTCAGGGCTAGGTTTGGGTTTTGGGGTACAGGGGTATTTTTAGGGTTCAGGTCTAGGTTTGGGTTTTGGGGTACAGGGGTTTTTCAGAGTTCAGGGCTAGAATTGGGTTTTGGGGTACAGGGGTATTTTAGGGTTCAGGGGTAGGTTTGGGTTTTGGGGAACAGTGGTATTTTTAGGGTTCAGGGCTAGGTTTGGGTGTTGGGGTACAGGGGTATTTTTAGGGTTCAGGGGCAGGCTTGGGGTTTGAGGTACAGGGGTATTTATAGGGTTCAGGGCTAGGTTTGGGTTTTGGGGTACAGGGGTATTTTTAGGGTTTAGGGATAGGTTTGGGTTTTGGGGTACAGGGTATATTTATTGGGTTAGTGTTGAAGGGTGTTGGAGTATATTAAGGAGTAAGGGTGGGTTATGATTATGGGGTTCAGGGGTATTTAAAGGGAGCAGGGTGGGATTAGCACACAATATGAGACATGGCATGAAGGGCGGAATGTACCACACGTCCCCAGCGTTTGTCACACCCACAGCACAAAGGAGACAAGCCCACAAGGGACTACTTTGCTGGCATGGTTCTTTTACCTTTTAAATGTATATGGTGGGTGTCTGCATAGCCTATGTCCTTCTGCTGCAACTGCCCTTTCCAACGCTGTATTGGGTGTTGAGATTGGTGCTGTGGTTCCTGAGATTACCCGCCTCAAAGGTTTGGGCTCTCTCTTTATTATATTAGTATGGATTGGTTGAACAAACACGTACCTTCACTTGCAAGCTACAAAAGAGATAGGAGAGCAAGGCACCCCAGAATGCATGCCATATGGGAACTCCCCAGCAGCTGGTGCACTGGACAGAGTTGTGGGATAGATGGATAATTGATTGGCTCTTTTGAGGGATTGGTACTAGAAGAAGATCATCAAGCACACCTGAGATTAGCTGGAGGGAAGGCTTTCCCACATCGGCACGCACTAGAGTGGTAGGAGAACTAAGCCACTGCTTCTATATCTATCAAACAACAGGTTGGCTGAAGAGCAGTAGGAGTCCTCGGGCATCCCCTTTGGGCACTTTTTAGGGGTAGGACGGCAGACTCTCCACTGCATGGCCTGCTGATCGCAGAGGGCTACCGCAGAAGTCATTATTCACATGTTCGGACATAAGCTGCCAGATCTGGCTCATATTGCTTCACAGGAGCAGCAGGAAGGCCTGGATGAGGTAGCAGGTTTCCATGTCTGACGATGGACGGGGTCACCCACGGGCGCTTATCCAGTTACAATGGAAGGGCTGAGGTTGGCATCTAAGACCTGCCCGCTGCAGAGACTGGCGAATTCCGTGGTGCAGGGACACAAAGCGCAAATGCTGTGTTTTCAAAGTGATCAACAATATGGACCGTATTAATAGAAAACTTTATATATAGAAACGAACCGTCAGAAGAAACATGTTTGCTTCAAAACATGTGAAAATCACATTGGCTTGCATGCAGTTGGTTCACCACCCTGACAACACATCTTTCTAAAACTCATTAAAAACAAGCATTTACAATGCAATGGTTTCGCCTTTGGAAAAGTTAGAGCTATTGGCATTGTAAATGACAAAATTAGTATTTATGTGTTGGTTTTGAAAACAGATAAATAAATGACATTGTCATTTACATTGCCATTAGCTTAATCTCTGCAGTCACTCTGCAGTCCCTAGCACTGCACAGCACTCCCTAGTCACTCTGCACTCCCTAGCCCTCACTAGTCACTCTGCACTCCCTAGCACTCTGCACTCCCTAGTCACTCTGCACTCCCTAGCACTCAGCACTCTGCACTCCCTAGCACTCTGCACTCCCTAGTCACTCTGCACTCCCTAGCACTCTGCACTCCCTAGCACTCTGCACTCCCTAGTCACTCTGCACTCCCTAGCACTCCCTAGTCACTCTGCACTCCCTAGTCACTCTGCACTCCCTAGTCACTCTGCACTCCCTAGTCACTCTGCACTACCTTGCACTCCCTAGTCACTCTGCACCCCCTAGTCACTCTGCACTCCCTAGCACTCTGCACTCCCTCGCACTCCCTAGTCACTCTGCACTCCCTAGCACTCCCTAGTCACTCTGCACTCCCTCGCACTCCCTAGCACTCTGCACTCCCTTGCACTCTGCACTCCCTTGCACTCTGCACTCCCTTGCACTCTGCACTCCCTTGCACTCTGCACTCCCTTGCACTCTGCACTCGATTGCACTCTGCACTCCCTTGCACTCCCTAGTCACTCTGCACTCCCTAGCACTCCCTAGTCACTCTGCACTCCCTAGCACTCCCTAGTCACTCTGCCCTCCCTAGTCACTCTGCACTCCCTTGCACTCTGTACTCCCTTGCACTCCCTAGTCACTCTGCACTCCCTAGCACTCCCTAGTCACTCTGCACTCCCTAGCACTCCCTAGTCACTCTGCACTCCCTAGCACTCTGCACTCCCTAGCACTCTGCACTCTCTAGTCACTCTGCACTCCCTAGCACTCCCTAGTCACTCTGCACTCCCTAGCACTCCCTAGTCACTCTGCACTCCCTAGTCACTCTGCACTCCCTAGTCACTCTGCACTCCCTAGCACTCTGCACTCCCTAGCACTCTGCCCTCCCTAGCACTCTGCCCTCCCTAGCACTCTGCCCTCCCTAGTCACTCTGCCCTCCCTTGCACTCTGCACTCCCTTGCACTCTGCACTCCCTAGCACTCCCTAGCACTCCCTAGTCACTCTGCACTCCCTAGTCACTCTGCACTCCCTAGTCACTCTGCACTCCCTAGCACTCTGCACTCCCTAGCACTCTGCACTCCCTAGCACTCTGCACTCCCTAGCACTCCCTAGTCACTCTGCACTCCCTAGCACTCCCTAGTCACTCTGCACTCCCTAGCACTCTGCACTCCCTAGCACTCTGCACTCCCTAGCACTCCCTAGTCACTCTGCACTCCCTAGCACACCCTAGTCACTCTGTGAAGGCTCTGCTGGAGGGCACCAAGAAAAACTAGAGAAGCATAACATTTTTGTAATGGAAGGTTATCTATAAAATGATACATTCGGAGGCAGTCATCTGCAACAACAGCCCAATAAGGGGTCTTATAACTTGACACACACACACACAAGCCCTACCTAGTGTGTTTAATGTTTTTATTTATTTAATTACTTAAATACTTAACTTCCAAAATTACAAATAAACTAAATATGGATGGTAACATTGCAGTAATTAGTCAAGCATTCATAAAAGATGTTATCAGTAGTCAAATATTATTGCTCAATGAATGGAATTTAAAAATATGTAAGTTACTGCAGAACAGCAATATCCTTGGTAAACCTCCTTTGGTAACCCTGTACCTATAACATCAGATACATCCACTAAGAGGGCCCCACACGATGCATTCTTCAGATGTAGTGAACACGTGGTTTCCTCCTGGAAGAGGTGCCTTGAGCTTCAGTGGCTGCGGGATTAAAGCCAGGCTCTCGTTTCTAGGAAACTGTATATGTTTAGGCTCAGAATTCTGCCTCTTAAAAACGAAAGTTTCTACAGATAAACCCGTGCTAGCTCAAGACATTGTATGTGCGATACCGAATTGAAAAAAATATATTGAAGGCGAAACTAGAAATAAGAAGGACGATTTTAATGATTTATTTTGAGAGTGTGAAATCTGAAATAAAGCAGGAATACAAATAGTACGTTATGTAGATAATTTGCGTGCTCTGGTTAGTGGACTAGACTTTTAATAAATTTTTGATTTTCTGACTGAAATATCCAGTACTATAAAAAGTTTTTTTTTTTTTTTAAATATGTGGGTATTCTGTCCACATTTATTTTGAAATTCTGTACAATCTATGGCAGGCCTTGCCACAAAGAATTCTGTGCAGATACCACATGCCATGCTGCAAAGGTACTTGAGTAATGAGCGCTAAGAAAAATAATCACCAGCGCCAATTGTTGCAGTCAATGGCAGGACTGATGTTAAATATATTTAAAAATTAACCTGGCCCTGCCACCTCACTGGCTCACATTCCTTTGAATCTTTTGCGCTCATCAGCAAAGCCACTTATTGCTCGGAGAACTGGGGCGAAAGAAAGAACATGATATGACGGGTGACAGACAAACTGCGAGAATTAAAAAAAATAATGTTGTATGCCAGAAAAAGTTTCAAGCTTAAGATAATGTATATCCACTTTCAGACTCACACTTTATTATAAATAAGGGTCAGGACACTTTTTAAGCACAGCTGTTAGAAAAACGCACTGACAACAACGCAAGACAAAGGTTTAGACCTAAGGGTCATTCCCTGCTCCAACCTGTAAATTATTTTGAACAGTGCTGTAGAGTGGCTGTTTTAGTGGTTTTTATACCACAATATGCTTTGGGGGGGCACAGCAGACAATACTTGTTATTGCCGTCAGCCGCCTTCTTTCTGGCTTTGTCATACAAATGCCACGGGCCAGTTATTGCGAAAACTCATGGAGAATCAGCTTCAACCATTTGCCAGGCACCATGAGGAGTCAGTAGCCACCTTAGACAATGGATTGGTTAGACTTTGGATGTGCCCAGTGGGTTGGTAACCTTCACCGGTAGACGGACGTTCACCTTCAAAGACCACACCAAATCATGGAGCATCTCCAGATGAACAGAGCCGCATGGCACAACTCTCATGACCCATGCTGAAACTTTCATCGGCACAATGGAGACCAAACATTACATGAATTCAACGAATCCTCAGTATCAAAAAAGGGCAAATCTGCAGGAAATTCCAATATGAAAAGCTCAGAGGGTTGAGGCGTGCAGCACAGGTCTTTGTGAAAACCGCAAGTCACAGATTCAGTTTGTTGTGTAGTCGGGTTACCTTTCGTTCTTCCAAGTTTGCTAAGCTAGATAATAAAAGCAACAATGAAGGCCCAAGAGACATTAAGTTTGTTGTTTGTGCTCTATAAATGCCCTGTTATTATTTTAATTACCATTACTTCATCAGCTAAAGATCTGGAATAAAAGATATTCATGTGTATAAGATACAGACATTGGCCTGGCGGCAAGTCAACGCTAATTCTTACTCAAGCGTAAAAATTACGAACTAATTGCAAAAATAGTGAGCTGTTTTTCTAGCACTCCACCTGGTAAAAATATAATAATGTGTTGTACAACCCATATCCTCTGCTAATGCTGCCAGGAGAAGAAATCGTGGGAAAGCCCATATCAGGGAACATGTTCAAGGCCACACTTGCCAACCTGCCACGTTGGCATTTTCCCCGAAGGGCTGCAGGCATGGGGGCTACTTTGACAGCAGGATGGCCCTGACCCGACCGTGCCCATATGGCCTCCTTTTATTTGAGGTCCCTTCCAGTATGGGGCTGGTTTGAACATTTTTCCCTAAGGCAATTTTGTTTTTCTAGCGGGCCTTGTGGATGTCACGTTTTCCTAGTCCTAACGGGGGTCATTATGTACTTTAAAAAAAAGTTCAGAGTTTCATAGAAACTAACCGTTGGTGCTGCTATATACCAGGCCTGACAGTTTTGTTTCCATCTCGAGCCTCTTTCCTTCCTCACCCTGCTACACTTCCTGTCTCATTGTCTCTCTCTTGCGAGTGCTTTTCCCCATTCCATATACTTGATTTTTCATGACTGCATCCTAAAAGTCCTGATGTGCTCATCTGGAGATACGTTTTATTTTTTGGTTTTCGATGTAACTCTGCCCCAATTTAGAAAACATCTAAAGACACGCCTTTTTAAAGAACACTATATCAGGATGCGATATCAGTTTACGTAGACTTTCGAAAACTAGCTAATCCTCCAATCACTCGTTGACTATATTTACCTATGACCCTGCGCAATGTTACACTTCCTTTCGGACACCAGCATCCGTACTTCGCACAGTCTAATAACAAGCCGTACTGCCTACCACCTGATGGTTAAAAGAAGCACACGTATGTTACGTATAACAACTAGCAAGTAATGCCACACCCCTTTAAAGGTTAGCAATTGACAGACTTATTGCTCACTTCAGTTTGCAATGCCGTTCATCGAATACCCCCTGGCAGACTCTTTAATGCAGATATCAGTGAGATCAGATGAAATAGCACAATCTTTCAATTTCCAATACGAGAATCGTAGAAAAGTACGGAACACTGAGGTGAGTAACGACCTCTGTCGATGTCCATGTGGAAGGGTCCTGGTTTTAAAAGCTTTGGCAATTATGCCTCTTTCCCCTGGAGGCAATAACACTTTCATTGCCCTTGCCACACCCCCTTGAGCTGTCAATTACTGGTCCCACCAGCTTACCTGCGTCCATCGTTCCCAGCTGTTTGACTGGTCTTCCACCTCCGACTTCTAGAAGACCACTTAGATAACAGGATAGCCTAGCCAGAAAGCAGCATTGTACGTCCAATAATTGACAAATAGAATCATTGGATTTGTCTACCAGGAAGCACACTTATCCAATCAGAACACACGTCTGTGTGAAGACAACAAGGAGGCGGTGGGGTCAGGTCATTTAAGATCTGTAATACCGGAAGTAGGGCAGACGCACGTATCTCTAACAGCAATTAGCGTTACTTTGAGTGGAAAGAATAGGGGGTACATTCATCGATCGAACGAACAGGACCGATTCGTCAGAGCAGAGTGAAATTAGCCCAAGCCGCTCAACGCGCAGTCCGTCTCAATTTTGATACTGTACATATTCTGGAAAGCAAGAATCGTTTTACGCACAACACACACGTAAAATGTTTAGCACAGAGCGGCTTAACTTTGAATAAGCTTAATGCTCAACATACAAGTCACTGGGTTATTCGAACCATTTTGTATTCGATGTTGCTGAAGATAATAAAGGCTATATTTTGCATCAATATACCACTATCTACGTATGAGCAGGATGCCATGTTGTACGGAATTTTATAAGTACTTCCGGAATAAACAGCTGCTAAGTGAAAAAGCGCCGCCATCTTGATGTACGGAAAAGCAACGCTGCTGCTCCCACCCAGCTGTTGTCCCTTTTTAGTGTCTCACCGGTAATCTTGCACAAGCTTCACGGAGATGGTGATCTGTTGCGTGGCCGTCAACTGCTCCAACCGACAGGGGCAAGGCATTCGGGGATCTGTCACGTTTCACAGGTACACATTCTGTAAAAAACGATTCGCCCTTAAAATTGGACAGCCTAAGCTAGTAACCTCGAGGGAAGTGGGCAAATGTAGCATGATGGGCTCTGCAATCATAGACAGTTAACCCTGCAACAGAACAACACTGACATACATACACGTATCCTGCAACATCTAAAAGCCAGTGGCCACCAGACCTGGCTCTGCAAAAATGACACGAAACTGAAACAAGTCAGGTCCCGGGCCGGCAGCCAATCACAGCACGGCCTGGGGAATGACATCACGGGGGTGTCCCGGCCGGCAGATTCGGGGGCGTGTTTTTCGCCCTCTCCCCTTCCCATTGGCTGGAAGGTAAAATTCCAGCCAATGGGAAGAGGAGAGGGCGGGACTTAAAAAAAGGCACGGAAACGCCCCGAATCGCGTTTTCAGGGGAAAGCGTGATTGACAGCCAATCTCTTCCAATGGCTAGCCTCCATTTATGGAGCTAGCCAATGGAACAGAGGGCGGGACTAAGCAGTACACTGTAGGGACAATAGATTTCTCCTGGGCGGAGCTAGAAGCTCCGCCCCCAGGCGAAACCTAAAAATGGACTTGAGTAATGTAAGCTTTGAGTTAACACAATACAAAACTGGAAAATTGAGGGGTAATATGAATTGACACATGCAGAACAGTAAGAAATGTATAATGTATGTGTTATGCACAGTAAATTACTAATTATACAGAAGAAATATGAGCAACTATAGTTGGTGCAAGATATCAAGCCTCAGGCTGTGCTTTGGAATAGGAGGCAAACTCTGCAGCGGTGGTCACTGGAATTATGCGGCAAGGAAGGACAAATTGTGCGGCTTTTTTGTCTAAATGATGTGGCAAGAAAAGGCAAATTATGCAAATTAATGGGGTAAATTTTGTGATAATATTACTTCATAATGTTGCAATTTTTGAACGTGTTAACACTGTCTGCTCAAACGTTTTATCTTACCAGTACCAATGTGACATCCAAATACAGTAATAAGCAAATGTAATACGCAAATGACAGATGACTAGACAACCTTTGCATAAGACCTTTGTTAGACCTTGCATCTTTGGCGTGGTTTCCCCAGACTTTTTGCCTCTACCTCCCGTATTTTTTACGCTGTGCTGGATTTCGTTTTTGCTGGTTTAGATGCTTTGGGCACTTTGCGACTGCTGATCAGTGTCAAAGTGCAAGTGCTCCCTGGGTAAATTGTTATTGTGATTGGGTATCCATGATTGGCATATTTGTTTTACCAGTAATGCCCTTGTAAGGTGCATTGAGTGTGCCAGGGCTGGTGATTCAAATGCTACTGGGGTGAATGTATGACATTGTACTACATTCTGTCCATCAATTGTTGTTTTTGCACTAGTGGACCTGCAGCACTGGTTGTGCACCACACACAAGTAGCTCTAAAATGGTATCTCAAGCCTGCCACTGCAGTGCCTGTGTGCAGTTGCTAACTGCCATGCTGACCTGCCCAGTGTCCCCACTGGCCCGGCCTAACCCTTCCCTTTCTGTACATATTGGACACCCCTATGGAAGGCCCAATGTTACCCCCTGGCGAGGGTGCAGTGTATGTGAAAGGTAGGGCATGTCCTGATGTAGGTGACATGCCCTGATAGTGAAATACTGCCAATTTCGTTTTTCACTATTGAGAGGGCTATCTTGCCCATAGGCTATAATGGGGATTGCTGTGTATAATCTTTACCTGCATATATTCCCATAGGAACAAGATAGAAAATTAAAGTCTGGTATCCCTGAATTCTGAATTTAATAACTTATCTTTTAGGAAGGATGTTTTTTAAATCCTGTATTTGAGAACAGCACTTTTAGAAAGTGGGTGTACTCTAGTCTGACCTTCCTGTGTGCCTTGGCCTGTTTGTGAATTGACTGTCTGGTTTATGAGTGACAGGGGCGGGGGAGCCTCCAGAAGGCTGGATGAGTCAGCCTTAGGCTCAATAGCTGCATCTGCATCTTGACTGGTGGGATGGGATAGCACCTGGGCCTGAATAGGGCTGTGCTTGCCTTCCACAGTGCTGGCTCCACCTCCAGCTGGGCAGCTGACGACTCTGCCCCTCTCTCTGAAAGGAAAAAAGAAGTAAGGAACACAAAGTGCTCCAGGACTGACCAGAATTGGTTCTGACTAAGCCAAGGCCTCTCTGCCTCCAGAGAACAAAGGAAAGACTGATATAAAAAGGGATGCCCAGACCTCAGAAAATTAGATCATCCTGGAATCAAGAAGGAACCTCTGCCAAGTAGAAAGCTGGAAGAATGAAGAGGAAGGACTGTCTTGCTGTGTGTTTGTGGGCTGACCTGCAGTTGCTTTGCTGCCAAGGAGAGGGAAAGGACTTTGCTGTTGCTGTGTCTCCTGGCTTGAAGAGATCTCCAAGGGCCTGAGGAGAGCTGGCCTCATGTTAAGAAGTCCCAGGAACAAAAGGACTTCACCCCCACATTCCCCCTTGAACTCTGCTGAGTGAGTTCTGCCCTTCCTAGAGTGCTTGAACCAATTGTGGGGCCTCTGGAAGTTGTGCCTGCTGTTTGGGGAGCTGGACAAGAAGAAAAGAAGAAGATCTGCAATTTTCACGCATCGCTCGCTTGCGGAGGACATCGTCGACAGCGTGAGAAAATTCACGTCACCACGAAGATCGTCGCAGCGCCTGTTGCCGCTGCAAGAACCGACGCATCGTTCGCTCGCGGAGAGCATCGCCCAGTGCGGGAAGATTCCTGTTGCTGCGAGTATCGTCGCAGAGCCTGTCGTCGCTAGGTGAGATCGTCACACCGCTTGCTTGCGGACCGCATCACGTCGCTGCGAACATCGTCGCAGAGCCATCGCATCGAGGGGCCACGAGAGGAGAAGATCCACGCTGCGCCGCGCATCGCTGCCACACCTAAGATCGTCACCGTCCCGAAGAGTGTCGCATCGTACCTGTGTGAGACGCTTCCTACCGAACCTTGGCACCGGAATCCAAACAAGGTATCACATCCCTCCCCATACATACCGGATTTGTTGCAACATGCCTGCTGCGTGCAGTGGAGTTGTCGCATCGCCGCCCCAGGGTCTCAGGAGTGACGCATCGCTTGTTTTTCAATGCTGCAGCTTCCACTTGGAACTTTTGTCGCATCTACAGGTATGTTAGGCTAAAAGTGACGCAACTTTTTTTTACTCAAACCCTAGAACTTTTTTAAAATCATATTGTTGAACTGTGTATGTTGGATTTTTGTCGTTTTGGTCTTCTGTAGTTTATATAAAGATACGTTATTTTTCTAAACTGGTATGGAGTCCATTTGTGGTGTTTTCACTGTGTTACTGTGAGTGTTACAAATACTTTACACATTGCTGGTCTGTTCGTGCCAACCTACCTAGGGGGTGAGCAGGGGTTATCCAAAGAGTGTTTCCCCCTTACTCTGACTAGAAGCAAGGGTCCCTATTTGGACATTGGAACCCACCTCTGCTAACTAGAGACCCCAGATCTAACAGCCTTCAAATTGCACTGCAAAACAGGTTGCAGCAATTTTAGTAAAATTTTATCTGTTTGAGCTAGAAATTATTTTTGTTAAAACCTGAAGATTATGCAGCAGGTGATGAAGTAAGTGGCAAATGCGGCAAATCCAAAATTATGCAGAAACGCCACAGCTGGAGAATCGCAATAATCCAAAGGCCCTGCTCCACTGTAACCAGTATCCTGACCCCCACCTTGGATCCTTATCCAAGCGGACATTGCAGTTGCAAATGGTTTCCTCTGGAGCCAGCTGGTGAAAAATCGTTTTTTTTGCCCTCTGCTAACTTGCTATGAAGGATAGGCATTGTTTAAGTGAGTGTAACCGTGTCTGTTTTTTCAGTGGTGGTTCTTCCTGGGCTATAAGATTTTCTTTTTTTTGGAGGGGATGTACATGCATAGTCCAAACCCCCAAAAAAGTATTGGCCAAATAACCAGTAAAAACCATTGCAGATGGCTAACTGGACTTTGGGCCTGATGCATCAAAGGGTTTTGTCAATTTTCAGTCAATGGGAAAATGTGTTCATGCATATGACCCTTAGTGTATTACATCTGCACCCTAATGATGGTGTTAGTGACAATGGAAAGTGTTTTTCACCATGCACACTTCTTTTCCATGAAATAGATCACAATGAAAGCTTTTCAGTGTACCAATACTAATGCTGGTAGGTTTGTTTTATTTCATGTACTGAATACGAGGTCAAGCAGGGCACACTTCCTAGAATGAATGCATTTTTTTCTGTGTGAACAGAAATTTACTCACTAAGGAAAATGTAAACAAAACTTAACCGTGTCCTTAACCCCTCCCCTGCTGATGACGGAACCGCTCCGTCATCAGCTACGGTTGGGCTGTGCTGATGACGGAGCGGTTCCGTCATGGCCCGGCCGCCGCGCCTGCGCGGCGCTGATTTCGCGCCTGCGCGGTAGTTTTAATGTGCGGGCGGGTCATGACGGAACCGCTCCGTCACCAGCACATCTCAACCGCGGCTGGTGACGGAGCGGTTCTGTCACCAGCATGCGGCCGCCGAGCGGCCGCCCCGCCCACTTAGCGCTGCGGCGGAATAGCCGCCGCAGCAAAAGGGTTAATAATGGATTCGAGTGGCTTGTATGCCTCCCCTGGCCTATCTATCACTTTTTGGAAACGTTTAATAAAAAAACCCTTTGGGGAGAAGGCCTGGGATGTTTCTGATTATTTTCGTTTTAAATAAATAAAAGCTACCAGCTGTTAGTGTTTTGTGTTCGAAGTGCAGAGGGCTTTGTTATGTTTTCTTTTCTTGTTTAGTTTTGATCAGCTCCTACCTACAAGGTTCTTCTGTTGGAATCCGGTATGTGAAGTCCAGCAGAGAAGGTTGGCTGTGGAGCTGGGAGGTTGGCTCTGGGGGTCACTTTGTATACTCTTCAATAAATCTATATTTTATCTTCAAATGGCTCCTTTAATCACAAACACACAAAAATGGCGACGAGGTTGGGATGAAGTTATTGAAGAGAAACATCAGAAGAAGATTGCAATAATTTTGAGCGCATTTTTTTTCTTCACTTTATTCTGGATTAAAAAAAAACAAAATAAGAAGTCCCCCAGATTGATCAACTACAAAGGTCAGTGTATGGATGTCTGACAATTTGGAAGGATAATGTCATTAACCTTTGTGTTATCAGAAGAGGAACGAGGTTGTTGTTATTTGAAATTGACTGTACCTGGTAACGTTGCTGGCGGAGTGGATCTCGTGCTGAGCCCACATGTACTGGTGGTAGCTTGTTGAATCCACGGAGATCAGTGGTGGCGTGCCAGGGCTGGTTGCAACCTCGTCAGTTAGCGTCCAATCGCTTCACCTCAGATGTGGTCTCGGTGATGCCTTTGTGTGGAATTTCATTTTGGAAAGTGGTGAGATTTGCCAGAAGTTCACATTAAGGAGACGCGCATGAAGTGACGTAAGAAGTGGTGCACAGAGAAGATTGCCAGGAGACGATTACAGTCAATCAAATTACACCTGTGGGCATATACGTAGTGAACGTGATACGTATACAAGTTACAAAGAAACAACGGGATGTAACGCGTGCTAGTGCATGCGCAGTGAGTCACAAGAAACTAACTAAAAAAACAACAGAGACCGATGTAAGCTTCCTGTGAGTCATGGGTATCCCAGCAACCAGTTGAGAAATCGACGTAAGCTTAACGTGTGCCGCTTAATTTAATTGGACGGTCATTGGTGTTCTGACTGGAGCATCATCCGTATCTTAGCAACCAGTCAAGCACCTTGAATATCTGCGACGATTAAACAGGAAATGCGTGTCGTTTCTTTAAATATATGTGTTACATGCTAAATATTGAAGTTGCGAGTGTTCACGGACTTCGAGTTTCAAGAGAGTTTGTGGTACAGTGGTAGGATTTAAAAGTATTCGAACACTTACATTTTCAACAAACGATATTGCAGGAACAAAGGATTATTGTGAATCCATTGTTAGTAGAAAACAATTCACGAGCAGAAAATATAAGTTAAAAGAATTATATTTCGTAGTATACAAACGTTTGCAACATAGCTTAAAAATAACGTATATTTGTTGTTTATGTGATCTATTGTTGAAGTTAAAACTGTACAAATAACCACATAATAGCAATATTTTTATTTTGGATTCAATGTTGCATAGCACATAATTATGGCACACAATCTTCCATTCCTACTCCACCTACATTTCTTCCTGAGCCTGGTTCTCCATGCATGGATTGGGAGGATTGGAAGGAAGCTTTTACTACTTGCCTAGAAGCAATAGGTGGTGATGTGTTTCTAAAAGAAAATTGGCAATATTAAAAGTATTTTTAGGTGTTGAAGGTAGGAATGTTTCGAAAACTTTACCAAATTTCAAACCTAACGTTGCGAATGTCGATAATTCTTCTGATGATGAAGAAGAAGATGTGTATAAATTGGCATTGACTGCTTTAGCTGATAACTTTGGTAAAAAATGGAGTATAGTTGTAGAAAGACATACATTTTTCTCTCGTTCACAAAAACAAGTAGAGAAAATTGAACAGTATGTAACAGCTTTGAGGAAGTTATCTATAACATGTAAATTTAAAGACATGAGGGATCATATTATTAGAGATCAACTCATCAATAGAACTAACAAGAAGAGAATTAAAAAAAAACTATTAGACCTAAAAGACCCATCCATAGATAAATCTATTGAAATTGCTAGACGTATTGAGAATACTTCTCGATATGTGAAAGAATTATCGGAAAATACTTCTAAAAGTGAAGCTGAGTATAGCAAGGTATGCGTGTTGAGTTGCAAGTAAAAAAAATTCTCAAAACAAATAATTATGAAAATGTCGGTGTGGGGAAGAAAGCAGAAGGAAATTACAGAAACAATTGCTACAGGTGTGGCAGTCGGAGATACAGTGCAGATGCCATACAATGTCCTTCAACATAAGTCGTTGTTAAAAATGCAAGAGAATTGGCCATTTTTCTTGTGTGTGTAAGTCTAATTAGAATCCTGGCGGAAGGAAAACTGTAAATACTATAGGTGAGTTTAAAACAGATCACATTAGAGACAAAGTGGATGAAGAAGGAGAGAGTGACATTGAAGTAATGGTAATAGAAAGTGTAAACACTTTGCAAAACAATTCTGTTTATCACCTTAGCTGCTTTGGAACGTCCAGCTCCAGTGCTGAACGTTCCATTGCGCAGGTGCAGCTGGAACGTCCAACGGCCGACGGCAGCACTCCTGAGGTAGTTGTGCCGTCGGCCGCTGGTATAGGCGCAGCACTTAAGAGGCTAAAATCCTCCTAAATGTGTAGTATACGTTTACAATTATGAAGTGCACATGAGGGCAGATTCATGCTCCCCTTTTACCTTAATAGATACAAACCATTGGAGAAGTTTAGGGTCCATTATTTTGATTCCCACAGATGTAGAACCACTTGGGTATTGTGGTATTAAATTACCAGGTTTGGGATATTTTAATGCCAAAATACAATTCAAGAATCTTTCCACTATTGCCAAAATTGATGCGGTTGAGTCTGGTAGAAATATATTAGGGTGGAGGGAACAAAAAGGTTTAGGCATTATTTTTAATTCCAAACCATCCTCTACAAGTATTCCTAACAGATTGTGGTAAGGATAACAAATGGGTGAAGGATTTCCCTGATCTGTTCAAGGATGAATTGGGTTATCTAAAAGGGTTTGAACACCAAATAATTGTCAAAAAAGGTGCCAAACCTAAAGTGCGCAGCGTACCTATGGCATTGAGAGGAAAATTGATGGAGGAATTGTAAATATTGTGTAGAGAAAAAAATCATTGCACCTACAGAAGCATCTGATTGGTTAAGTGCGATTGTGATCGCACACAAACCCAACAGCAAGATGTCATGTGTCGAGGGTGGGAAATATTTTACTACATTAGATCTATCAAGTGCTTACCACCATGTACGATTGCATACAGATTCAAAACATCTAACATCCTTCATTACACCCGAAAGTGCATTTCAATTTATTAGGATGCCATTCGGTCTAGCCTCGGCATCCGCCGTTTTTCAAAGGATAATGCAGAAGACATTGAAGGTTGTTAAAAATGCATTGGTATTCCAAGATGATGTGTTAGTTTGGGGTAAGGATGAGTTTCAACATGATGAAGTGCTGAGAATAGAGTTGATGAAACTTGAAGTTACTGGTCTCAATTTTAATTTAAACAAATGTAGATGTTGTCAACAAGAGGTTGAATACCTAGGACATACGTTATCACAAAGAGGAATAAAACCAAAATTAAATTTGGTGGAAGACTTAGAGAAGGCTCCATCACCAGTGGATAAAGATCAGTTAAGATCATTCCTTGGCTGAGCTGAATATTATGCAAAATGTGTCCATCATTTTTCTGACATTGTACAACCCTTGCGTAACATAATGAAAAAAGGTGTTAATTTTAAATGGTCAGAAGAATGGGGAAGTGTGGCTCACTGGTTAGAGCAGGCATACCCTGAAGCAGAGGTCAGACCCGGGACCAGTGTTCAATTCCCGACGTGGCAGGGTCTTGAGCTCAAATGTCCATGGACTCGATAATTCTCGCTTTGGTGCCTGACCTAATCATGGGTTCACACTCTGCAACTCTGGGCATTAAGCTTGCTTAATCTCCACAACGGCCCCCCGCGGCGGGATGCCTGGCTTTCACCTTGGGGATGCCCTGTAGGGGTTATCTCACAGGGAAAAGCCAGGACGGGTTCCCAAGGCAAGCGCGGAGATACCCCTTTGGGGGTCGATTCAGGCGCTATATAAGAAACATAATAATAATAATAATGCCAAAATGCCTTTGTCACGGTAAAAAAAGCTGTTGCTAATGCCACGTCTTTAAAATCCTTCAATCAACAATACAAATCCATCATTGTAACTGACGCCAGTGGATATGGTCTAGGGGCTGTATTGATGCAAGAATATGATAGTAAGGAAAATGTAATAGCATTTGTATCGCGCACACTGAAAGGTGCTGAACCATCGTATTCCACTATTGAAAAAGAAGCGTTATCTTGTTGGTAGGGTGTGCAACATTTTTGTGTTTATGTTCGGTGTACCAAATTTGAACTTTGCACAGATCACCAACCTTTATTAGATCTTTTTACTACTTCAGGTGCAGGAAGAGCCACCCAGCGAATAGTAAAGTGGTTGTATAGATTACAGGAATACTCATTTGAATTGAAATATGTATCTGGAATAAGAAACATCAATGCTGATTGTTTGTCACGGTTACCTGTAGATAGCAAACACAATGAAAACAATGAGGGTGATGATTTATTGATTGCAAACGTTGAGGAATGTCACCAAGCCATTAGTGAACGTTAATGAAGGGAAGCTATAGATTCTGATACATCTTTAGTCAAAGTGATAAGGGAATTGCCTTTGCTTGTAAGTGGTAAAATAGATGAATATATTGCAAAGTATAAATATGTTTGGGAAGAATTATCAGTTGTGGATGGAATTGTAAGACGAAGTGACAAATTACTGGTACCAGTATCGTTGAGAGCAAAGTTGATGGGTTTGCTGCATGAGGGACATGGAGGAATGTCTGCAGTCAAGAGAAAAGCCAGGATGGATTTTTGGTGGCAAAGTATAGATAGAGACATAGAAAGATTTGTGAGGGATTGTATATCATGTACTTGCAGTGACAAGTCTCATATTTTAAGAGATTCACCAAAAACACCCATGAGTTTGCCTGAGAAAGCGTGGGAAAGACTTGGAATTGATATTTGTGGAGCGTTTGAAGGTTTGGGTTCAGTCGATAAGTATGCTTTAGTGATGATGGATTATTATTCAAAGTGGCCCGAAGGGGCTTTTGTGACAGACGGTAAAACTAGCAGTATCATTGCCTTTTGTGAAGAAGTTTTTGGTAAAGGTTGTCCAGCGGAAATTTTATCAGACAATGGTCCACAATTTATTTCCCACGAATTTGGCGAGTTCTTGAAGAATAGGGGTGTCAGACATTTGAGGACAACAGTGTACCATCCAAGGGGAAATGGTTTGGTTGAGCGCATCAACCGTGTGTTGGGTGAACATATCCAATTGGCTACATCTATTAACAAGTGTTGGAGAACTCAAATAAAAATGTTTTTGTGGAACTACAGAACTGTAACGGGAGAAACTCCATTTTGTCTTCTCAAGAGCAGAATTCCTTGTACAGCTGCTGTACCTGCATGGATGGGCAGAAGTGGTAAGAAAATTGTGAAAGATAATTAAATACGTACAAAGTGGTCAAGTATCAAAAGGGTTATCAAACAAGACATAATGATAAGATTAGCAAGATTCAGAGAGTCATTGCTGAGGGAGATTTTGTTAGAGTGTGCCCTGACACTTTCGTAAAGAAGGGTAATTCTAAGTTGTCCAATCCTACGAAGGTTGTAGAAGTTAAAGGAAATTTAATTAAAACATTGGATGGAAAGTGGTGGAACATATGCAAGATTGTCACATGTAATGATGCTGAATTAAGATTCTGGTTTAAAGAAAATTCTGAAAGTTTGGAGAATGTTTTGGATAACTGCATAAGAGTTCCCAGTACACGTCCTAAAATGAAGAAATATGATGATTATGTTTGTTACTAATTGTTTTCTCATTTACTAAGGGAGATGTGTTCGGTTGGAATATGGTATGTGGAGTCCAGCAGAGAAGCTTGGCTGTGAAGCTGAGAGGTTGGCTCTGGGGGTCGCTTTGTATACTCTTCAATAAATCTATATTTTATATTTAAACTAGCAGCCCGCCCCGGCGTTGCCCGGGGCAGAAGGTGGCTGGGGCAGCATCGCAGCAGGAGAGGCGCAGCAGAGTGGCCGGGAGCAGCAGAGCGTACTTAGTGTTTCCTTGCTCTGGTTTTGTTGGTCCTGGCCGCTTCTGCCCACGCTCGTGTCCGCTGTTCTCCCCGACGTCCCGACTTTGAGGAAAAGGCTTCCGAGCACTCATGGCCCCCGCTCGTCCCTCCGCCCGCCCCTCGGTGCGCACCCGCGGCTCTTGTCCGCTGTTTCCCCCGACATCCCGACTTTGAGTAAATGGCTAGCGAGCACTCATGGCCCACGCCCGTCCCTCGGTGCGCACCCGCGGCTGCTTCACTTACCTCAGCCGCTGCTCCTCCCCACGCTGCTGAGTTTACCGCTCCACTGCTCCCCTGCTCCTCACCGCTTGTCCGCAGCTCGCCGCTCCTCCCCGCCTGTCCGCAGCTCCTCTTGCTCCTGAACGCCGCTCCTCCCCGCACTCCCGATGTCATTACGCACGTCGCGGCCGGTGCTACTTGCAAGGGACTACTTTTTTTTTATTCCTAAATTTTTTAAAGAACGTATATTTTTTATTTTTATATAGCCTATGTCCTTCTGCTTGCCCTGAGGTTTCCAAAGATGTCTTGGGTGTTTGGATTGGTGGTGTACTTTTCGAGTTTACCTGGCTCAAAGGACACAGTTCTCTCTTTATAATAGTAGTATAGATGGCTCCTGTAATCACAAAAGGCTGGGCCTCCCAAACCGTGACGTCGTGTATATTGAAATGACAGCTTAGCAGAGGCCTTTTCCTAGTAAAAATACCAAAGGAGCGCCGTAGCACTGCGGTCTGAGGACAGGGTGTTGTGTAAAACTTTTGGGGAGTTAGATGTTATGAGTCATAAAATATATCATACGGTTTCTCTAAAAATACTAGCTCGTCTTCGTATAATATGCTAAAACCTGGGAGGTGAAGACATGATAAATCAGTCTAGCTTTGAACTGATGGACTCGGTTAAGGCCCGAGTGCCAAATTAATAAGATAGCTCAGTGGATCTATGCATATGCTGCAAAATTGTGAGCACTTTGCAGTGAATATATTTTATTATTTCTGAGGCAAATAAAATGAATACCAGTGAGTCAGTTGTCAAAATTACATGTCTCTGAATCAGTCCATGTGGATAACATTAGTCTGCAAAATTAGTACTTTAATATCCCACGAGACACATTCAAAGCAATTTCACAAGGCAATTTGTTGCATCAAATTTCCTATTTATCTTTTGCATGCATTTTAAAGGCCACGTTCTAATGCAGAAAAAATGGGTTGAAGCAGAAATAATCCAGGCAAGGTGAAACGCGAGATGCCGCAACTGTAGGAAAAATATTGCTAAGTAGAAAACTGATTCAAAGGAACCATACTTTAAAAAAAATACAGACATCATTGTGGGAAGACGAAGGCATGGCAGCAGGAGACAGTGGAAAACTTTGAGAGAAGCAGACAGGTGAGGGCTCAGAGGAGGGCATGCAATGAAGGTCGCCACGAAGGATAACAGTGCAGCGAGGATGGCAGTGGAACCCCAGACTCCTGTGCATCTTTCCTAGTCCTGCAGTGTTCGGAGGTCCGTGAGTGCCTCAGACAGGGAGAAGGAGCTGTACAGTGGCGGCTGGTGACATTTGAAAGTGGTGCGCGTAAAATAATTCTCATACTGCACTGTGGCATGCGAGCGTAGCAAGCGACCCCAAACAGCCTACAGCGCTTCTCCCCCCAAGTAAATTTTGAAAAAAGAGTGGACAAATGGTGCATTTTCAAGCAAATTTGAGGTCACAGAAAACCCTCTCGACTAATTTGCAAATGTCCACTTTCACCTCGCCAATGTTAATATCAATGAGTGGCTAAACAAAGTGCAGCGCCTGACCTGCACAATGAAGCTGTCAGACCAGATCCTGTCTTCAGCGCTTTTACTGCCTCCATAAGAACAACATTTCAAGTGCTCAGTGACAAAGGCCTGCCAGAAATGCTCCATCTTCTACAGATGGGTGTCTCATAAAGTAATCAGAAAAACTCCACCTTGTGACTAACACAACTGAACATGTTGGTATTGTTACTAATTGCAACCGAACCGCACTGTCAGCGGCATAAACCAAAATGACCTGTTTATAGGCAAAAACACAAACTAGGACACCCCAAACACACCAAAGCGGTTCCATTGGATAAAATGGGATACCCCCACCCTCCTCGACATTGCAATATCGACCCCTTCCCCAACACCAATTTCCGTCAAATTTCTCACACACACACAATTCCCCAGCTATCAATCACAATAGCTGGAACTACATGTTTTATAAGCAAATTTATGAGCTACGCAACCCTAAACACAACCCATTTCCTTCCATTGGATAACATGGGGAATCCCCCACCTCCACTAACGTTTCCATTTCTAACACTTCCCCATCACCAATCACACCCACATTTCTGACAAATATACTACACAACCCCTCCTATTAGCTCCAAACTATTCACGTTCCGAAACACTCCAACACGTCTATTGGATAACATTGCAAACAGGACCTTCACGAAAAACGTTATTTTCCGTATTTTCACTAATTCAATCATCTTCAAACTTGGGGAGACAATATTTCCAGGGATTCCCAACAACCTCACAACTCAACCGATCTACTGGATGGGGTATGACTTTTTATCCGAACATACCTCAACCTCCAACATTGAAATACACTCATGAATCAACCAAATCTGGCCAAAATCGACATGCATTGGCCAAGCAAATTACAGCAGAACACAGACCATTTAGTTTACTTATTTAAACTAACCCCCCACGCACCTACAGACGCCTTAGTGTGTGAGGTGTGAAGCTGCAGGCTTGTTTTTTTGCACAGTTTACCCAACCTCACTCCCTCTTCTGTGGGTGCTAATTGTATCCGGAGTGCGCAGCATTTCACTGGGGACACTGAGTGGATCTGTCCCTGCTGCAAGGCGCACACATACAGCATAGGGTAAATAAAATACAAATAGCTCTTTTTCTTTTCTGTATACTATGAAATGATATGCGGGTAGCTCTTACCCTCTTGCTGCCACACTCCTGTTTAAGCCAGTGCAGCGCCAGTCGGGAACTTGTTCAGTGTTAGTCAGGCCTACGGCTGGCTCGAGAGATTACAGTCAGTGGCAAGTCAACCGCGCTCTAAATGAGCCGCAGCAGCAGCCAATCCAGATGCTGTTGTCAATCCTGGCGCTGCTCTCAGTGCCAGGATTGGGTTGAGCAGGCAAAGCCGCAGCTCATTTTTTGCCTGCTGGGGACAGCTATTTAGGCCAGCCCCCACTCACCGATACTGTTTCGGCTGAAAAGCCACTGTGCGCATGTTGGGTTCCTGGCTGGGTAAAGGCTGCTGGTCAAACCCAACATAGGCACTGCCGTCGTGCTACAGACAGCTGCCGAGCCTTACACTAATTATTATTTCCTGCCAGTGCGCACAGCTCTTCACTATCAAGTCACATGATGCTTCCGCACGAGAGCGCCGGTTTAAATTATTTATTAATTTATAGAAGAATTTCAACTTTTAAATATGTACTTATTTAAAAGTTTGATAGTTGAAAATGGTACAATAATTATAAGTGGGGCAACGCCTCACCGCCCTAACGTATAAAAACACCACTGGAGCTGTAGCCGGAGCAGAGGTAGGAGACACTGAAAGTGTCGGGCCACTTGAAAATCAAAACTCAGGGCGAGACACCAGCACTAGAAGACGGTCTTCTAACTCAGCAGGAGGAGGGAAGGAAAGTTGTACAACGAGCGGTGACCATATTAAACAGTAGATTGAGTGTTGGACTTCTTTCGCAATACGCAGCAGCTTTGCTGTCTCCAGTTACATACCTGTCCGCAGCAGTCTTCACTATTTAGTTTAACTTGTGTACGTGGGACATCCTAGACGGTGCCATCAATCTGTCTGACCAGGGAGATGCTCCCTTGACATCTGATTAATATCCCTGGAGCAGTAGAAGCAGTGCTTAATTTGTAAAATAATAAGTGCCAGGGCCCCGATTAGAAGGCCGCTGCAGCCTGCACCACCCATCGCCCCTGTCATTGCTACCAAAATAACTACTAACCATCTTTCTCACCTACAAGTGCGACAGTTCAGATTATTCCAGGTCCCAAAAGCTAAAGGAATAGCTAGGGATGTAGGTGTTAGTAATTTTTAATGTATATTGTATTCATAAACAACTGTTGTTCTGCTTATCTCTAAATTAGATGAGCAGCTCCACCACGTGTTAGACTGTCATAAGTGCAGTGTTCACAATTAACAGCCGGTGCCGAGCACTAGAAACCAATTAAGTGCTGGTGCTAAGCACCGGAAAACACCAGCTCAAATTAAGCACTGAGTACAACATGAGCTCTTGGGCCTCTTGGCCCCCCTTCTTGAGTCATGTCCAGAGGGCTTTCACTTCAAAAGATTTATGGGGTTTATACTTGGTCTTTGAATGCTCTGCAAATAGATAAGATTAACACCTTGGCTGCTGATTGAATTCCCCCCCTGTGCTGGACATTCCACAACAGGGTGTGGTCATGACGGAACCATTCCGTCATCAGCACAGCTCAGCCGTGACTGATGACGGAATGGTTCCGTCACAAGCATCGAAGGGGTTAAGATTTACAGGTCTCTTTACAAGCAACAATGCTTTGCAAATGAAACAGGAATCAAATACAAGCGCTGAAGCTGAACACACACCCACAGTGTAAAACGGGCAGGAAAAAATAAAAAAATAGGCCCCCAAAGAAAACATTAAAAAAACCAAAGCATATTTATACAGTACTTAGTCCCTGATCTCTGGGACGAACGAAAATGAAAAAGGAGGGACAAAGAGGCAGGACGGACCACTAGCAAGCAAAGATTTTTAAAGGACACTAAAACAAACAAATGCAATGGCTTTAAGCCGATAAGAGAATTTACTAAAGTATGTAGAAGAGGTCTTGAATGCTCAACCCAATACAAATGACACATTTCTGCTATCTCCCTTTCTCCACAACGCAGTTCAGCAAGTCCCCTGGCTGTGCTTCCTTGGGTTAAATAAAGAGGAGTAAATCTGGTCCTAAATTCGAAGTTAAAAATATTGACTGGGCAAAGGCACCAAAAGTAGCCACACAGGGCGAGTACTTCCCTGGGCATGAAAGTTGAATTTCTCCGCCTGAGCTTTCCCAAACAAAACCAATAGCAGCACCTCGCTCCAATGCCTTTCCGACTATGTGAATACTTACTAAGACACAGAGCGCTGACTTGCCCTACTGAAGGATTTTGACTTTCAGAAAACAAAGACCTAAAGTAAAATGTCAGTCTAGGTCGAAGCGTGTTGGTGCATCCTGCACACACTTCATTGCAATTGGCTTGAAATTGCACCTAGGTCCTGGGCTAATGCAACCATTAACTACCATTGTCCCTTTCAGCCATTTGGCGCTATTTTTCCTTAAATCTATCAAAATTCACATCTGATTGCCCTTATCAGATTTTTGGGATTTGGTCCGATTTTGTTCAAATTGTTCTAGTTTTATCAATTTGAATGTGATTTTTATTGTGTTGTGTTTGACTTTTTAACACATTTTCTCTTTAAGTCTGTCTTCTCTGTCCCATAGCTGCCAGGGGCAGAACTAAGGTTTAAAATACTGAAACCTTTAACTAGACCTAACAAGATAGTGCCTTTAGTACTTTTGGTGGACATCACTGCACCCCAAACAATAAATCATATTCTTACACTCTCAAAAAGCCATTAAAGAATTAAACAAATTAGTGGTAGTTACTTCTTTCTGGCCTTCGCAAATATGTTCTCTTGCAAATAATGATTGATAGAACACTTCTTCCCAACTTCAGACAATTACTCCAAATCTCTTGTATTAGTATTTACATCTCTTTCAGGCAATCTCCAACTCATGCCTTGGAAAATATCAGGCCATTCTGGTCTGTCCAAGGCCTTGTAAATTCATCGAGAATGCCTGGGCTGTAGGAAAATCAAAACTCTTGGGATACTCATAGATTTGCCATATCCCACAACCATTGTTACATCACAGGAAAACTAGTGACATGCCAGTTGATCTACAGATTCCTTAAATGTATAAGGATGAGTGTTCATCCTTATACCAAATATATTGCATTATGAGATGTGAATATGGTTCTGAACCGGTTTAATTATTGGCCGAAAAACCAATTTCTTACCTTGAAAGTCTTATCAGCTAAACTGACAATGATATTGTGTAATTGTGTTTGGTATCTTTTAAGAGTGGTTCTGAGTTTTTTCTCCAAATCTAGGAGGACTTAGACGTTTTATTACTGTGGGAACTACCCTGCTTTTTTCAATCATCAAAAATGATACACAGTTATTTGCTTTAATGAATATGAGCTACGAATTCTGCACACCTCCTTATGTCATTCCTTAAACTCTGTTCTCTTGTTTCTTCTACCACTTGGCCTGGTGGGTTAAATGGGTTTTGTCCGAAGCTGGGAGATGATGTTTCGACTTTTGGGGCTGATTTCTTCCAGAAGAGCCATAGCTTCTAAAATGTTCTGGTCCTTAGAGGAGTTCATTCAGAAAGCTACTGACTGGTCTTCATCTTCTACTCCTATGCAGGTTTCGGGGGTTAATCTATCTTAAACAATCCAGTCTTCACATAAAATGCACTTTTTCCAAGTGTTTACCCTAGGAAAGTTCTAATATTATTAAAAACAGCGGCTATTATTATCCCGCCTCCATATTGGTATTGGATTAAACACTACTAACATTTTCACAGTGTCCTCACTTATTTTTGCATGTTTCACCCGCTGGTTCTTTCTCTCTTTTCAGGTCCACAGTACCGCAATCTTCCTACTTATTCTTCGTCGGAGAAGGTATGGATCGCTGTGATTCTGCTCTTCGTCATGGGTAAGCTCTTCACTATGTTTCCATTCATAAACAAACTGAAGTTACTTTTGTGGCATCAAGAAAGGGGAAGGACCCTGGAAAGGGACCATATTTACAGGGATCTTATTGAACACTTGAAGGCATAGGAAGTTTGTTGACGACTGGACTACTGGCTATTTGTAGAATGTTTTCAAAGGTTATGTTACTCTAAGTAGTTGCTGGCAAATTATGGAAAATAAACATCAGAAAGTGGTGCATACTACTTTCCTACATGTCTTTAATAACATTAGGGCTTTCCTACAGGACACTTTGAAAATCTGCATTTTCCCAGAGGTTCTGCACCTAAGTTCGCACCTGCTTGCACCAGGAACCCATCGAAACCCTAAGCACGCCTGGTACCCTCAAGCTCAGGAGACCCAAAGGAGCAAAACTGGGGGGCAAGCCCTACGGAAATGGATAGGTGCGAACTGCCACGTTTTGGAAAAATAAACATTGTACATGTCATTTTCTTTGTTTTCTACCAGTCAGGGCAAAGGGTGTCTAGTTTGTGCCAGTGGACGGCTTGCATCATAGGGAATTTGAAAATATATAGGTGTTATGATTGACAGATAGTCGTGATTTTGACACAGTCATCAAATTAACTGTGCTCCATACTGCCACGATTAGGCAATCTTTGCTAATATTACATGACTCGTTGTGCAGACATTTCCTTAGGAAACCCATACATATTTTGTACTAACTGACTCCAGATATTCAAGGCAACATTTTCTTGGATAATGCTCTGGGATTTGTGTGTGTACATTTGAGAAATGCAACAAAATATTGAGCACATTTGTGAAAAATATGAACATTTCTCCTTATTTTTCATTACGTATTTAGGCTACAATGAGGTATTGGTGCAGGGCTATGAGGTAATGAGCCCAAAAAACATATAGTGGCATATTTACAAGGTCATTGCGCCACCAGACCATCACTTTTAAAGATGTTCCTGTGGCGCTATGCCCTGCTCCATATTTACAGAGTGGCGTTAAGCCAATTTTTGTGGCTGAACACTGCGTTGTAAATATGCTACACTTTCACGCAGTTATCTGCGTAAAAGGGGCGTGCAATGAGTGTTCTATGGGTGTTCCACCACAATACCCATTGGTTTTTGACACCGCACAAATTTACAAGGATCTGCAAAACTGAGCCAGTGTCAAAACAAATGCCATGCAACAGCAGGCATTAGAATAGTGAAACGAGAAGAAATACGTATATTTCTCTTTGTTCTTGCTTTTTCTATGTGTGCTGCATTCTTAGCACCATAGAAAGAGCAAAACTCTATTGCTGACTGTTTATGTGAAGAAGGTGTTCCTTCCTGCACATAAACAATCATTCCCTTCAACTCAGGTACCCTGGCACTATGGTGCTAGAGTGGCTGTGTAGCAGATAAGCAGCTAATTTTTGCACCAGTGCTAGGGAAAACACAGGGGTGCATCATATTCTTGTAAATGCTTTGGAACTGTCAGAGCGCGACACTCCCAAAGTTGGCACAGAGCAGCACTCCGACTGTTATATTCCCGGGTAAGGCCCATGTAGTGAAGCAGCTAATTTCTTACATTGTCCTCACAATAACATTTCAGCGATTAACTTTTCCACATATCTGCGTGCACGACAATGTTGGATACGTTTTCCCGAAACTAAACTTGTTTACACATCTAGCTTCGCACACAATTATCACAATGCCCTGAACATCATGTACAAGGTCTCTTATCGCACTATGTACAAATGTCATCTCTATCTTCATCCAGGGGTCGACAGGGATATCTACATATCCGTAACATCACTAATGTATAAGCACATCACAAGGCTGCTTTCTGTTATAAAAGAGGAGCATCCAGATTGATTAGGGGAGGAGGCACTTGACACTGAGGGTCCCTGCATGCTGAGACTTCACCACGCAGCAGTCTGACATCTCGTGAGGGGTGTCCAGTTTGTGACCAAGACGGGGTCCTTCATTCTCTCCCATCAGGTAATGGGGTTGGATCGTCCCTTGGGGGGATTCTTGGCTTTACACCTACACACACTATAGGTACACTTATGAGTAGGGTTCGCATCGTAGGAGCATGCGCCATTACTTCCTTGTTTTATATGCCTGCATATATACACTGTTTTAGCACCTTGGTATAACTATATCTACTGTTTACTCTTTTAGTGCTTGTAATCACGTTTATCTGCTTCTGTCTATTAATCATTGCAACTCACGTATTTTATACATGAATAACATTGGTAAATAAACTTATTGAAAACGTCCCACTGTGTATTTTCTGTATACTTTTCTGAGAATAAGTGAGCACAAGTGACTTAGCGAAAGGTTCTGTACTGTTTCATGATCCCGGAGGGGTCAGGGTTGTCATGTTTAGTGGTTGCCAGAAAGCATTCCCTCCTTGGTAGGTTAAGGGGACTTATGGTGGGACTGTGAGCTAGATTGTCTATCAGCAAACATATCCTGTGGGTGTCTGGAATTAGTCACGAACCTAGTATGTATTGTCCAACAAATACGCAGAGCCTACGGATTAGTAGGACTACACAACACAACATGTCCTTGTACAAATGCCCCATAGTTTCTATGGGTATACAAAGAGAGCAAAGAGAAACCTGGGTTTAAAGGGCAGAGGTGGAGTCAGAAATGCAGGATGGAGGATTACAAGAAAGTTCTCAGCACCCTGAAGAGGCATGTCAGGACAGATCATCTCTTCAGGAGAATGATGATGAGGTTGAAGAGGCAGCAGAGCAGAGGGATGATCTGCATCTTTGATTACCGTTTCAAGAGCTGGGTGCAGCGTGTCCGCTCACAATATGTCTACATCAAAACTTTAGGCTCACAGATTGGCACATGAGAACAAGAAGACTAAGAGGGACTTGAACGTCTAATTGGTTGCCCTGGTCCCAAAAATAAATACAGGTGTTCAGGCTCTAGAAGAATAAAAGGCGGCGGCTGCCATGGCTGCAGAGGGAAAGAAGCCAGACCTGTCTGTGGAAGAGAAAAAGGTGACATTTGCTCTTCAGTAATTGTGGCTGCCAGTTGAGGAGAAGAAGGCAGTTGCAGACTAAGCTGCTGAGGGGATGCAAGGAACAGCCAAAAAATCTGCCATTTAGAAAATGTATGAACACCATATTATTCAGCAAGATCTTCTGCATCTAAACTCTGGAACACCCTCCCTATATCGATCTCCTGTCACGAGTCACACCTTCTCTAAATCTTTAAAGACCTGGCTCCTTGCCCTTTAATTTTCTTAGAGGGTTAACACTTCCATTCCACTGACTGGGGTACTGTTTCAGCGTCTTGATGCCTTTGTTCGCGCTTTAAAAGTTGTTCATTCATTCATTCTAATACCTAAAATGTTATGAAGATCAACTTTTGATAGACCTCTCTCACCAATCCATGAAATATTACATGCAAAATCCATGCTAACTACTCGCCCACACCCCTGCAGTGACTACTAGGAGACAGGTTAGCCTTCTGCAATAAAAGAAGGCAAAGCAGAATCTCATCCACTGACTGTCCATACCTCATACTCTTCCAAGCCAGCCATTACCCACCCTCATGCCAATTAAGTTTTGCACCCTGGAATTAGAATCGATAAACACACCAAAACTGACGTTTCCCAACATCAAGACCAGCGCATTCTGCTCATCTTTGTGAACGTCCTGTGGAGAATGAGTCACCTGTGACGTGTTCTGAAGTGGAAGGAAGGTGACATCACAAAGCATCACAAACCTCCTGTAATATGCAAAGTGAGGCCAAAATGGACATGACCGACCCCATTTGTAGTAAACATGAAATAAATAAATCAGTGTACAAGTGCAACAGGTCTAGTTACCATAATTTATCTACAAAGGCAGTCATGACATATGTACAAATGCTTACAAATCTGAGACAGGAATAAAAGATACATTTCACATATGTACATATATAGATTCCAACAAATATATTCTTTAACACCGCTTGTAAAAAAAATATGACCAGAGTGTTAAAATAAATGCAACGTTTTGAACCCTGCAATGGAAGCATACAACTAGTGCTCAAAGTCATATCACTCATAACTTTAAAATCAGTAGTGAATGTGTTGGTGTAAAGTGCTTAGTGTCTGGAATTCATACTATATATTGCTTTGCCAGAAGATATCACTGAAATCTTACCATATATACTTCTACCACCCATCTTTTGTTATGTAGGCTGCAGGTGTAAATAAATAAATTTTTATTATAATCTTTGGGTGAATTCTGGCTTTATAAGGACCCTGAAATAATGAGAACCCTGTCTCTCCACTGTATTAGTTATACCCCACAATAAAGCATGTGTTATATTACGATATGTTTTCCAGTACATCGACGTAGCTACTACATCGTACGGAAACTCTAGGTGATGTAGTGGGAGGCAATGTAGTGTAAGCAAAATTATCGTATGTCAATATTATAAATCTTGATTTAATGTCACAGAATCTGGTATGTTACAGTATAAGCAGCAACCCCCTACCTGGCTTCCGGGGGACACATTTGAATTCCTGGGATCTGTTGCATGACTTTTAGCAGTCTACTGTAATCCCTTTGGTATACATAGAGTATGATTTGGGATTGTAGAGGCTTCCCCCTGAACTACACTGCACATTATGCAGAAACACCTTACATTGTGCCCTCTGTTTGACTGAAATTAGTGTTTTAACTTACTCACTTTATACACTTTATCCATTACCTTGGCGGGATTGTTTAGTAATACACGATTCTCTTGGCATGGCTGGAACGCTTACCAAGTCACAAAGGATTACTTTCACGATTCTGATCAAGCAAGGGATTTAAGCAGAGTTGTCTACTCCGAGTCCCAAGTCGCAGAAAAACTTATGCCGAACAGTATATTATTTGTCTAAGTGCATTGTTTTTCAAACATTACATGTGTGTATAGCTTGTGTTCTACTATTTTTTAATCTTTTTTACATCCTTTTGAGCATGGAATAAGGGTCTGGCTCATTTTATTTACCTCTTTTTTATAGGGTTATTTATCCCCTCCTCCCTTTTATGCATGAGCCACTTTATGGATCCAATTCTTCCAGTGTAGACATGTTTCTTGCTTGTTAATCACGTATTTTTTTGCACATTCCTCTTTATGTATTATCTTATGTATCTGATTAAACTTTATCTGCTGTGATGCAATGATTCTATATTGATAGTTTTTGTGCTGTGCACTTTTTAAAATTATTTTATAAGCCGAATAAAGAATTGATTTGATTGTGCATTGCATGAAATATGGAAGAGGTATGTCCGTAGGGTAAAGGACGGTCTGGGAAATTTACATTTGATTAATTTTTACTACTTCATGAAAAAATATTTGTATTTCAAATGTCTGTCCTTCCTGCACACCACATTAAATCTGATAATACAAATGCAAGTTCCCATAATTTCTTAACCACCTGCTCCTCAACGCATATGTTGTAGTGGCGGTGAACACATAAATGGGGTAAACACACCGCAGCGTAATCCCAATTGCTCGTCTGACACTCTCTAGGAACACCCGTAGGTCAATGGCATTGCATAGATGCAAAACTATACCATGAGTTTACCTGGCCTGTGGGTGCCTGTGGGAGTAATGCCACACAACTCCTAGAACATTCAGGCCTGATTGCATGCTTTATGTGCACAAAGGTACCACTTGAAAGTACCCATGTGTAAAGCACAACTTTCAGAAGCAAGTTGGACTTGAGCATTTCTAATGCTTTGTTAAGTTGCACATATATGTCTAAATACCAGATCAAAATCACCTTTCGTATCCCCCTTTAGGAAAGACATTCAAAGGTATAATAAAAACTATATGGCAGGGGTCTAAAAATAAGTGTATGATTTAAAAGGTGTATTAATGTATGTTGACTGACAAAATGCGAGGACATGCAGAAGTGACACTGAGCCTCCTTTCACATAAATGAGGTAAACTTTTCTCTCACCTGTAGGCTTTCAATACATTCCTATTTGCTGCTCAGAGGGCATGGGAGAGCCAGGAGTGTAAACTCCTCCATGTAAACATCCCCTGCTATTTTCTAATGCTGCCGCTGAGGCTAGGGCAGCAAGAGTAGTACCAGGGAAATCGTCTCTCCACGTGTGTGGCTGAAGTAAGGCTACATGCAGTGCTTAATTTGTCCCCCAAAAATAAGTGCCAGAGCCCTCATGAGGAAGCCTTCACAGCTTGCACCACCCTTTGCCACAGGCAGCGTTACCAATGACAGTAACTACACAACTACTAACCAGCACACTGCTACAAGTGTGACAATTCAGACTTATCCAGGCACCCAAAGCAATAAAAATGGCCTGGGTGGCAGGTATTAGTTGTTTTTAATGTATACTGAATTAATAAACAATTGCTGTTCTCCTCATCTCTTAATTATACAACCAGCACCACCATGTGGCACTTATTATAAGTGCAGATGCTGACAATTAAGTGCAGGAGCTGAGCACCGGAAACCACAGGCTCAAATTAAGCACTGACTACATGTTTTGAAAGGGCAGATAAAAATGCATCTTTGCTGCCACGCCAAGCCACATGCTGAACAAGTTCTCACCGGGAGCACCTGGTTTCTTTCCGTTTACTTGTTTTCAGCAGTATGATGACGCGAAGCTGGTGCAGGGGGTGGGGGTCTATGTTCCTTAGCTTAGCTTGATGCAGGTGTATTTAGTTTTGTATTATAAGAACTGTTTTATAGAGATTCTCTGGCTTTTATCTGTGTAAAATGAAACTAATGTGATATTTGCTACATATATCCCGAATACCATCTAAGCCTTCACCAGAGTTTCACGTAAATCTTCTGGCTTTGCATTAGACTACGAAAACAGTGTGGTCAGACACAGTCGCAAGAACGTGTGTGTTGTGATAACATTTACAAACTCTTTATACAGTACACAGTACCAGTACATAAAAATAGGTTCTGACATGTTAATCCCTTGTTTGTAAGGCAAAAATGCATTCTGTCCCCAAACCTATTCAACTAGAGGTATACGAAGCAGGTAGTAGTCCTTCAATAAATCTTTACATCAGGTTCATGCTCATTAAAAGTCAAAATAACCTAATATTTCTTTGTGTGCGCAGACCCTGACTTGCTGAATACACTGGAAGTTAGTAGACATGGATTATATTTTTGTTCTCAAAACACTGACAACACCTTGATGGCAACAGATATTGTTCAAATGGCAGCTACCAAAACAGCTCAATAAAGCACAGTACAAAACCAGATCTGCAGTTGTACCATGCCAGTATATAACTGAAACACAGATGAGGAACAAAACCAGTACACAGTAGGTGTTTGCTATTATGGTTATTGCTATGCCAGCTATAGCAATACATAACAGCTCACTGAAGGATATCATGTTTTCCAACACTGAACTTAAATATTTGTGATGGGGCATATTTGTGTACAAGACTTCCTTAAATTGGAAACATCAGAGGCAGAGAGTTACTGGCGGATATAAACCTCCTTGCTCAATTCTCCAGCATCGCTACGCTTTTTGGAAACCACATCTCCGTCCCTGTCACAATTCCGGTCCCTAGATTTATGGCGACTGCGTTGTTTGTTGCT
Source organism: Lissotriton vulgaris (assembly GCF_964263255.1). Taxonomy (NCBI): domain Eukaryota; kingdom Metazoa; phylum Chordata; class Amphibia; order Caudata; family Salamandridae; genus Lissotriton; species Lissotriton vulgaris. Next base: position 231,495 of record NW_028250136.1, read on the forward strand.
CTCGTTGTGGTCCTGCTCTCGGTCTTGGTCCTTTGACCTATGCCGTGATTCCTTATGCCTGCGTTCGCTGGTTCCGTGTGTCTCTTCTCTGTGATTGTGTTCCCTGTGGGATTCATGGTGGTCACCTTGATCCTCCTTTGCCTCTAGGTACACTGAGTCTCTGTTGTCCTCTATATCGGAGTCAAATGTTTCTTGCCTGGACAGGCCTCTGGTAATGCCACTCCGATGATTGTGGTGCTGCGCTGAGGAGGAAGAGCGATGCTGGGACCTCTTTGTAGGCTCAGGATGTGTATCCTCTTCCTGGGAGGTGGTTCGTTCTAGCGCTGCATGATCATTCTTCTGATCTCCTCCTTGGGATCCCTGTTTGGATGGGAAATTCACAGTATATTAGTGTTACTTCAACTTAACAGACGCAAATATAAATTGCATATTTACATCTGTATATGTGTCTATGTATATATATTGATATATATATATACACACACACACATATGTATGTGCTATAAATAGCACATATAAATACATATATAAGTATATATAAGTATATGCTACTTATATTTGAATATATAGATTCACACACTTACTGAGAGCAGCTAAGCAACAGAACAGAAATGGACTGCAGGAAAGCATTTTTCAACATGATTACTCTGAATCATTTAAAAGGATTTTAATTTTGAGCAATATAACCCTAGTTAAAGGACCCATACCAACCCCTAAACAGTAATACCATCAGCTATTTAACAGTGCTTGCCATTTCAAAGCACTGTAAATAACAGGAGTTACCCTACCCAAATTAATGATTATCTATCAACCTCAGAAGACTGAAAGGCCTGTGGATCACTCACACTTGGCAGCTGTGAATATATAACTCACTGTGGCAATCGCGATTTATGGTTTGGTAAACCCTTTCAGAGCGTCCTACCTGGTAATACTAGTATGAGGCACTACCAATAGTTATAGCTGCGATATCCAACTGGTGATGCAGTTGGAAAATGTGGGGATCTAAAAGGTATCATTGTCCCCTGAAAGGATGAGTATTCTTTTTACATGGGAATGTTTGTCATAAGGAATCAAGGGCCGAGAGTTCTAAGAATGGATACGGTAAAGACTTTTACTAAATGTATTCATATTTTGCAAATGAACTATGTACTAATAGGTCTGTTAACAAAATACTGATTTGTAGTGTATCGCAATTCACCTACCTCATGAATAGTAAGGAGGTAGGTCATAAATTGCGGCCTATTACCATTGGCTGTCATCACATGGTGAGGGTCAGCAGACAGCCCTATCTGTGATTCCTTTTAAATGAAGCTAGCATTTTTTTTAATGCAACTCGGGTACCTTGATGAAAAACTGTATGCGTTTAAAAAAGAAAAAAGAAAAAATGTTTAACAATTTTTTTTCAGGAGTAGAAAGTGTCCTATGGAGAGCTGCCTATTCCTAAAACATGATTGTTTTCAACATACCACAGGGGAAGGAGTCGATTGATTATCCCGTCCAGTTTGCACATGGATTACCACATCCTTTGTAGCTTGGGTAAAATATTAATATTTTGCAAATGGATGTCGACGAACATTAATACATAAGGAAGTGGTAATTGGAAGGGACGCCCTGAACCCAGCCCTTCCAAATACAGATTCCATATGGTTTCCTAAACCGATTTAATGATTCAGAAAACCTTTTTTTCGTATCATTAAATGGGCCCCTAATACATTTTGCAACAGGGTTCTAGCTTTTACAAACCCTCTGATTTATCGAATGAGAAGGTTTGCAAAAGCTAAAACCCTTTGGACATCTGGTCATACAGGACAGGCTTTCCACAAGCTCATGGAAATGCCTAGTGTTAATTAGTTCCACATACAGTGCATGGGGTAAGTGATAGGGCTGTGAATGATCATTAAGTCAAGTATTGTCCTTTTGGGTACATGTTGCTTTTTCCTAAAGTGAATCCCATTCCTGCCTGTCCTTCCAGAATTTGGGAAAGCTGCATTTCGATTTCATGATAACACATATGGGGTCTCAGAGAACCAGGAGGTTGACACGTCACTTCTACTTCTCTGGGCCACATCAAATCTCCTCGGCTACTATGCTGGTGCTGGAAAGGCAGAGCAAGATTTTGTTTTGTTAATCCATTTTAATTGGGTTTCAAGTAATGAGAGAAGCATTACATATGCCCACGAATTAGAAGTGTAGACATAACAAGCTGGTTAAATGTCTGACCAACCCTATCTGCAAGCTTTTGGTGGTCATCCCTGAGAAGCTTAAGGTCTGTGGCTGGGGCTCCAAATGTGTTCTTCATGATGACCCTAGCGTGTTCTATAGCAGATAGCACTTTGTCCAATTTCTAAGACATAGTGAGGGCAGCATTGGTGTCCTCCTACCCCCCGAGGGGCACCCAATGTCAGAGGAGATTGCCTTTTTGGGCCAGTGCCTGGGACCTGGTATGAGTAGTGTGTTTGTGGGGGGTGGGTTATGCTTAGTGTTGGGACCAGGTGCCGGCAGGAATCAACTTCCTTAGGGAGCCACATCCCTAAGTGGAAAGTCTCTTCTTGCTGTAGGCAGAGGCGGGTAGGGAGGGGGGCAACTAATGGTGTGAGACCATAAGGCTCAGTCCTTCCACAGAGATGTACCACTTCACAGCTCAGAATTAGTCTATGCACGGGGTCCAGCAGGAGAAAGAAACCCATGCTCACTTCATGAGCGCAACACCAACTGGGGCCAACCATGTTCAAAGTCATTTAGATATTTTATTTGACTATTCAACTCTAGCTGTATTCAGACCATTGATTAATATCGACATTGGATCTGAATTCGGAATTGACAAACAAGTTAATCATCTTCAGTAACACTCTATGTGGTGGATACTCTATCTCAACATTGCTTCCTCACTTTTAGAATATTCCACAGGTACCAGACTGGATCTGGAAGTTTTTACAGCAGTGCTCCCCCAAAGGCTCCACGTCAGCCTTATTCTGCCCCAGAAGTGACAGAGGAGAGCAGCATACTGGTGCCACACCTGCACCTTCATAACAGAACCTACACTTTGATGATCCTAATGATAAGGTGGCCTCTGACCTCAGTTCGGACCTTAAGGCTCTCGAAATGAAACTTCTAAATAAAGAGGCTACTCACATCAGAGGACACCTGCTGGACACTGTTTTTTCAAATAACAACCTGCTTATAGCTAGATCCCCATTGCCCCTGCCATGGTCTGACCATTTTGTGGTCCCATTTTCATGGAAAATCTGTAAAGAAGAGAGAAGTGCTCCTCGCCCTCGTACATTACAGAGAGCCTGGCCAAAACTATTGTTCGAAGAATTGACACGTACCTTAGAACAAACGGCCCCTGTGGCAGAATCAGATCCCCTGGTGGCAGACATAAGCTTTCAGAACTGGCTTAACGACTCCCTGAACGCGGTACTGCCTCTCAAAATGATCACCAGAAAAGTAGTACATTTAAATCGCCGTGGTACACCACAGAACTTAGAGATCTTAGAAAAGCCTGTAAAAAGTTGGAACGTATCTGGAGGAAAGATTGGGCAGTCAACAGCAAAGCCTGCTATCAGTCTGCCCTGAGACTTTATAAAGCTGCATGGCAGAAAACTCAGGCTACCTTCTTCGAGAAAAAAATTAACCTATCTGCTAATTCCTCGAAGGAAACTTTTAAAATCGTTAAGCAACTACTTAAAGCTCCTGCTCCGACGGTTAATCAAGAATGTACTGAAGCAAGGTGTAACCAGTTAGCGGAGTTCTTGGACATCAAGATACAAGGAATACTTGATAGTTTACCACAGACTGCCACCTCTATAAGCGACGAAACCCCCCCAGCACCGACTACTGGCCCCCGGTTGGATGCTCTCAGACATATTACCAAGGAGGATTTTTGTAATACGCTATCCTCCGTGAATAGCGGTTCCCCATCCGACCCAGCGCCTATGTACATCCTCAAACAAATTGCAGACACCATTGCCCCCCTCGCAACAGAGTTGCTAAACTCCTCATTCACCCACGGGGTGGTTCCACCCAGCTGGAAACAGGCCAGAATTAAGACACTCCTAAAGAAACCGGGGCTTGACACAGCTAATCTAGCCAAGTTTCGCCCGATCTCTCTGTTACCTGGTCTGGGCAAAATTGCTGAAAAATAGTTAATCAACAGCTCTCAGGGTTCTTGGAAAGTAATGGTCTGCTGAGCGACTCTCAGACGGGCTTTCGCCCAGGACAGGGCACCGACACAGCCCATATAGCAGTGGCTGAGGAGGCAAGATGCATCTTAGATTCAGGGGGATCGGCAGTTCTGATCCTCCTGGATCTAAGCGCTGCATTTGATACGGTGGACCACAAAATACTGGTCCACCGTCTTGCTAGACTAGGAATTGCAGGATCAGCCCTGGGATGGCTGGAATCCTTTCTGAACAAACGAGCATTCAGGATTTGGGAAAATGGTGTCATGTCTAAATCTACTCCCCTCCAGTGTGGAGTTCCTCAGGGCTCGTCTCTAAGCCCTACCTTGTTTAATGTTTATATGGCCCCACTGGAGGAGGTAGTAGCCCCTTTCGGGATTAAATCCGTCACCTACGCAGACGACACCCAATTAGTCGTCTCGCTGACGCAACAAGTGGGATGTTCAGATAACCTTTCGGCCTGCCTCACCGGAATTTTCTTCTGGATGACCAGCTTAAAGCTCAAACTGACCGGAGCAAAAACTCAGATCTTGATCCTGGGACACCAATTTACATCTCTGCCCAAAGCCTTTTGGCCGCCCTGTATGGGCGAGCTGCCTCAACCAAAAGAGAAAATCAAAAGCCTAGGAGTCTGGTTTGAACCCGAACTAACCTTTAGGACAAATGCCCAGAAAGTCACGGGCGTGTGCTTCGGCCTGCTTCGGGCAGCGCGGAAAGTTCTCCCTCTCTTGCCCTTTCAGTCCAGGAAACTATTGATCCAGGGATTCATTTTATCCAGACTGGACTATAGCAACGCTCTACTCCTGGCAGCGCCAGAAGCCACCAATAATATCTTGCAGCGGGTGCAGAACGCGGCTGCCAGGATGCTTTTGGGGGCCCCAAGAAGAGCGTTTGCCAAACCGTTGCTGAGAGCCCTCCACTGGCTTCCAGTTTGTGAGCGAATCGCCTTCAAATCATCTTGCATTGCCCACAAGACACTTCAAGGCCAAGGTCCTCCGGCCCTGAGGAGCCTGATTCGTTCCTACAGACCTCCTCGGGCCCTCTGATCGGACCTGGACAATCTTTCCATAGTTTCTAGAGTGAGGAAGGTCCGCACAGGAGGCCGCCGTTTTTCTGTAAATGCGGCAAAAAATTGGAACGCTCTCCCTAGGCATATTCGGACTGAACCCTGCTATCTGAAATTCCGACAGTTGCTTAAAACTTTTCTTTTCCCTAAAACCCCTTAAATTTCGGTTCCTTTTGAGTTTTCTGTTATTTGTTAGGCAGCGCTGGGACGCTCTTGGGCAGCCATGCGCTTTACAAATCAAATTTCATTTAATTTCATTTCATTCAGTTTCTTGATTGATTCTTTCATTGCACAATTGTTTGCATCAGTTTGTACATCTCTAATTTGGGGGCTTTTTTCCGATGTTAAAAGAAAATTACTCTGCAAAATGGAGAAATGGGGATGGGGAGAGAGAAATATGCGGATACACAGAGTATCCAACACTAAAGGTAAGTAACATCTTCTGATGGATGTTTCCAATTGAACATTCCTTGCCTTTAGAATAGATACCAAAGCAACACCCCGCCTCCCAAAGTGCAGGGTGTGTGAAGAGGACTCAGACTAAAAAGTCCTGCAAGATGGAACAGGCGAAAAATCCACCCTGTTGGACCTGACTGTCAAGGCAGAAATGCTTTGTTAACATGTGCACAGATGCCCATGTCACGGCCTGGTGGATGTCATGAACAGGCACACTTCAAGCCAAAGCAGTGGATAACAGCCATGGCCAAACATGCCTTCAGTCCTTATGGAGGGAGCTTCTTAACCAATGCGTAGCAGATCTTAATGCAAAGATCTATTCACCTTCCTCTTATCTGCACCCTGTTACTTATTTTTGCCTCAGAAAACCCCACAAAAACCTATCATCTAGATCTTGGTCTTTAGTGTGATCAATGTAAAAGCTGACAGAGTCTCTCCTCCTCTTTCAAGGCGTAAGGCTGAGCAAAGAACCTTAAGCAAAAAGGCTGCCCTGATTCTCAACACCAGTTTGTCTGGAAAAAAGTGGTGTCGGGAAGCTGCACTGAGAGAGCTTGGAACTCACTCACTCGATGATCTGAAGTTATTGTAATAAGGATGATAGTTTGAAGGGTAGGAGGATGCAACGGGTATCTATGCATTGACTCAAAGGGAGAAAACATGAGGAATGTCAGGAACAAATTAAGATCTCACTGTAGGATCCTGCATGGTTTGGGAGAGAATACAAAAGATTTTGTAGAAGGATGCCCGGCTGTGAAAATTAAATCCACAACCTCAGAAGGTAGAGTGAACGTAGTCAAGTACTGCTGCTTCATCTTCATACATGGTGGTGTAGATTATAAAGTTTCAGATGCAGAACTTTTCTCTGCTGCTGCAACAGAAGATCCTCCCAAAGTGGCACCTTGATTGGATGAAAAAAGCGCATGCCCAGAAGTTAATGGTACTAAAGTCTCCTGGCCCAATCTGGAGCCACTAGGATGACTTGGGTCTGGTCATTCCTATCTTCTTAATAACCTGGGGCAGGAGAGGAATCTAGGTTTCCTTGGTGCTGGACCCACAGACTTCAAATCCCCCTGCAGAGTCGGCATATGCAATCTGGCGAAGTGAACAAGCAGGATGCATGAGGTCAGCAGGCCAAGAGACTTCAGAGCTGCCCTCGCCAAGCAGCAGTATCATAGCCCGAAAGTTGTGGACTCATTATGAGGGAGTAAAGCCCTAGAACTGCACTTTGTCCAGAAAAGCTCTGAAAAAAGAAAGCCTCTGTAAAAGGAGTCAGATGTTACATTGGCTCATTGATTGGGTACCCTAAAGATGTCTAAGGGTCCGCTGTTGCCTGGACATTGTCTATGACTGACTGCGGCATGCCCGCCTTCAATAGCCAGTGATCGAAGTAAGGCAAAACTGGTAGACCCAGTCGCGAAGATTGGCAGCAGCCACTTTCAACACTTTTGTAAACTCCTGAGGGGAGCTGGTTAGACAGAATGGGAACACAGCACACTGAAAATGCTTCTTGTCTGTCTTGAACTGCTGGTAATGCCTGTGGGACTGCAGGACGGACTCACAAAAGTATGTGTCCTGCACTTCCAAGGCAACCATTCAGCCTCCCGGATCCAGGGCAGAGTGAACTTGGGTAAGTGTGCGCATTCTGAAATTGTCCTTTTGAAGGAAGGCATTCAGAGGGTAAAGATCTAAAATAGGATGAAAACCTTCATCTTTCTGAAACACAAGCAAATAGCATCCCTGCATCCAAGGCTGGCACCCTCTCAATGGCCTATTTGGTCAGTAGAGCTTGCATCTCTTGAAGCAATATGGATAGGTGCTCCTCTGAATGCCGATCTGATGTGGAAGGAAGGGTAGGTGGGTCGAAAATGAATCCAAGTCCAAGCTGGACAATCTGAAGGAGCCATCTGTCAGATGTATTGAACTGCCAGCAAAGATCCTTCCTTTCATACAGTGGCTGTGCATCGCTGAGGCAAAACAAAAGCAATTTAATGGAGGATGTCCCATGGGCGGAGCAGTGTTTGGTGACCAGCAAGATGTCTGCTTGATCCCCATCCTCAGGCACGAAAAGAGTGACTTGACTGCTGAGTTGGTGGTAGGGCCAGGATGTGTCTATTCACAGCCCTTTGAAGTAACCTCAGAAGGATCAGGCTGGTGAGAACTCTGATTTCTTTAAATCAGTCGAAACCGAATCAGGTTTTGCACCATCCACGCGTAACATTGGAGCACCACACTTGTGCCCACCACATTCAATTTTATCCAAGCAAGACATATTTAATTTTACCATGGCCATCTTGATGGTTTAAGCTAAAGAGGCCTGAAACTCCACTGAGAATGCCAGCAAGATCTCGTTGGCCATATTGCGAGGGATGTGCGTATAACAGCCTAAGTGGCGGACCGCATTTACTGACCTCACCACCAACTTGCAGAAAAGAACCTCTGCTTCCTGAATGTTATAATCTTTTCAATTCCCTGTCTCGAAGGGATGTAGGGTACCTCTTAAGGTTGACTTTGCTCGTGGAAGCTTGGACCACCAAACTCTCAGGAGTTCTGCCTTGTGTGCATTGGCACTGGTCTATGTTGCCTGGCCACCTGCCTGTTCACTGGTGGGTAAGAAGAAGACTTTTCCCTAGAGTACGCATAAGGGTGTTAGTCAGGTCTTCATTAAAGGGAAGCAAAGGCTGGGCTAGGGTGCAAACTCTCAGTGAGGACACTTTTTAGGTCTTCAATTGAAGGCAGATGTGGGTCTAGAACCTCAACTGCACATCCAATCACCAGGGCAAATTATGCACACTCCTACCTTTGAGGATCCTTGGGACAACACTAACCTTGTTCAGGGAAGAAATGCAGCCCTTTGACTTCGTTCAAATCTATGTAGATATCACTGTCATCATAATATGGGGGTAAATCCTCCTGGTCATCACCACTGTCCTTATCAGGCACCTGGGCACCTAGCCTGCCACTTGTCTGTGGCATCCAGTTCCTGCTTGTTCCACTCTGATTCACTTACCGCCTTTAAATGAAGTGACGCCACCGCTGCCCGGGCTTTTCCCGAGTGGTTTCTCCTGCTCACTGTTCTTCCCACCAACAGAAGCCCCACTCACCCCACGACCTACATAATTCGCGCTAGAACGTGACAGTACTAGCAGACAACTGGGCATCCAGCCTACCACTTGGTTGTGGCCTCCCGTTGTCCGGTGATACCACCGCTACCTGGGTTTTCCTGCTCACCGTTCTTCTTGCCAACAGAAGCCTGCTCGCCCCAGGACCTAGTTAATGCTGGCCGTAACATGACTGCGTAGTGAATGTGTGCAGTGAGTGCACCAAATGCAAGCCTTTCTGCGCCCATCTGCGCTTGGACAATGCCCTGTGCCAGGAACCCTGGCCCCACAACCATTCAACAAAACACCACAACCGCAGCTGCCACTGGAGTCATCAAATGCTACCACTACTCCTCCGCCATCCTCTGCAACCTCAACAACACACATTGGCAAACACACTGCTGCTGCGCATCCCCCAACACCACAGTGGGAAATTTCTCCTGCACCCATTGTGATTTCACCTGCGACACCTCAAGAACCAGACACCACTATTCCAAACAAGTGATGCATGCCACCATCACCACCCCACTCCAACTGTCCGCCTTGCTCCTTACTTCTGATCCCTCGGGCAACACTCCACTGACATCTGGGGATTACTCAACAGCAACACACATGCCCTTCTCTTCCTGACCGAAAGATGGCTTAACTCAGCCTCCAACTCCAACATTGCTACAGCCATCCCACCACCTACAAAATCGTACTGAAGGAACAGACCCAACTACCAGGTGGAGGGCTCGCAATCATCTACAAAAGCATGATTGACTGCACCACCTCCAAGTATCGGACACCAACCTCAAGGAACACCTCCACTTCAAAACACGAAAAAACTACAACATCACTATTAAGGGAACCCTAGCACTGCACCCCACTGTCCTCCCAAGCAAAATCCTGCAACCACATTGCAGACTTATTAGTTCCCCTCTCCATTAGATTAACCAACTACATCCTCCTTGGGGACCTCAATGTCCACCTGGAAGAAACCACAGACCCCAACTCTAAAGCCATCGTAAACAGGTGCAGCAACCTCCTGGGACTCCATCATACATTTCAAGATACCCCACCAGAAAACCCCAAAGCACCATGAAGACATTATGGAAAAATATCCGAAGAAAACTGGACCAAGACCCTATAGGAACGCCCATGGAACCACACTGGGAACCTTGATGTCAACACCAAACTCTTCAGTAAATGGCTCACCATCTGTGCCAACCGCTCTCCCCACAAATAATACCTCGAAAAACAAAAAACAACCCTTCTGGCACACAAACCACTGCAAAGAACTTGACAGAAAGTGGAGATTTAACAAAAACACCACCGCAAGATCTCTACCAACATCAACTATGAGACGCAAAGATAAAGGCCTTAACTCTAACTCAAAGCCAGCCCCAACAAAGGAAAATGACTTTTCACCATTGTCAATGAGTGCTCCAACTCTGCAGCTATCAACAACATCATCCCAAGTACTCTGCAACTACCTCTCAAAATTCTTCAAACAGAAGATTGCCAAGATCTAGAACACATTCAATCCACAGTCTACAAATATTTACGCCCAGAAGGACACCTCCCTCATTTCCAAGCAGCAGCTAAGCAACTGGAAGCCCCTCTTGAATGAACACACCACCGCCCTGATGAATACTATCCACACAGGCGTCTTTCCAGACCCATATCCCCACTTCATACACACACTTAGAGGAACCCTCATCTCCCACATGCTCAACGCTATCATGAAAACCTCCATAACCACATTCCCGTCTTGCTGGAAATATACAGAAATCAACGCCCTATTGAAGAAACCAAAATAATGATGTTTTCTTATTCAGTCCTTTCTGAGGTGTAAAGAAAAATAATTCGGTTGAAAGACCTTAATGTTATTAGTTAAAAAGTTCTATGAATAACTTATAATAGAGTGGACCTAATGTAGTGCAACATTGGTCTAGGTCACACAACTAAATATTGGCACACCATTGCTACATTTATTCAAATGTATAATAGTTTATTTAATAGAGGATTGATTCTACGGTCTAGTCCTTCTGTGACTATTTAAGGAGAACACTTTTGTAAATTATAGTTTTAATAGCTGGTCAGGCCTCTCAATACTTCCCACATATAGTGATATGGAAGCAAATTTAAGGGTAGGATAATGAAGTTAGCTTCACTATATTGAGTGAGAGTTCTGCGAAGGGTTTTAAAGTATTCAGAAATGGTTGGCGCTCATCAAGTAGCGATGAGAGTAGAAAAGAATACAAATGTGGAACGGTACTGCTAGATCAGGGGGAACCCAAAACCCCTGTAAAAGAGTGGGGTAAAAAACCACCTCCACAAAGTTTTACAAACAAGTCCAGAGCACACGAAAAGAGTTCCTTGAAACGTAATCATAAATGTAAAAGAAATAAGATCGTTCACAAATGGTTGTTTCTATTTGCTTTTATAGGTGATCGTGGTTCTCCTTGCAGAGGAGATCCAGAGAACATGAAAGCAGCCGACACGTGTTTTGTCAAAGCTGGTAGTTACCCGTGACTCTTCAGGACTGAATAAGTAACAAAATGGGCAGTATCGGGGGACCGGTGATAATTCCAACCCGGTCCAGGTCGGATGAAAATGAAGAAGCCAACTACGAAGCACAAAGAGGAGGGCTTGTACTGCAAATTGCAGTGGGAGGGAAGAGCTTGAGCATGGAAGCCGCTAGGGAAGCCAAAAAGCTGCAGAGTGCAGGAGTTGCCACAAGGGTCTTCCGAGGCAGACCCAGGCCAAAAAATGTTGCCCAGCTACCAGCTGAGGCGGAGGGCGGCCGCACCCACTACTCTGGATCGTGAACAAACTGCCTAATATGTAAAATGATGGTGCAAGGAGGGTCAGGCATAATAGTTTTATAATGCCTTCTTACGTGTGATACAAAAGGATGTATGACAGGTGCCACTTATAAGCATTGCTTCAGTGCACTACATGTGGTATGACTTTTGCCCTATGTCCAAGTGATTTATGAATCCCTGTGAAGTCATGACAAGAGCCTAGTGGCACGATATTATATACCTGATTGTGATCTAATGTGTTTTATGAATAATACAAAGGATATTTTAATATAACCTTGTGTGGAGTTTCTTCTGTGGTGTGCCTAGCGTGTCACTGTTGTGTGAGTATGTTGCGCAAACGCTTTACACATTGCCTCTGGGACTGACTGCTCTGCCAAGCTACCAAGGAGGTGTGCAGGGGTTATCTTCGGTGTGTAAGCCCTTACCCTGAATAGAGTAGTGGGTTCTGCCCGTCTTAAGTGCATACCCTAGCAAACCAGAAACCCTATTTCTAACAGGGTAACATCTCAATTTTACACCCAAGGTTTCATTCACATCAAAATTATTCAAAACAAATCATATGTTCTATGATTGTCTGCACTCATAATTGGTACAATTTGATCATGCACACAGCCTTACCTGCAAGACACTTAAAATAATCAAATATGTAGAATAATTAGTAAATAAATAGAATAAGCACCTGTAAATTGGTAGCTGGAGTTGAAATGCTAGGAATCGTTGCTGTTGCAATCATATTTGGATGATGTGGATTTGAAGGGTTGCTGCTGGGAGGATGGGTCGACTTCCAGTATGCTTCCATATAGTCCGCAAGATGTTCACATGCATCTTCCAACTGGTTTTCATCCAGAATAACATCGAACATTTCCTGTTACAGAAGACATTTTACAATACAATGAATCATACTGTTTCTATGATTACAAAATACAGGCATCTTGATAAACAACAGGATTCTCTTTAATAAGAACTTAATAGATCATTTTAGATTGTTTTAGTGTGGACTGTGTTTAAACAAACTGCATTAACTACAAAAAACAAGCTACACAATTTTGTTACATTTACTATAAGCATTCACAGACTCGCTAAAGCCCTACAGGTGAGATATTCAGCTGCTGCAACTGGCCCAATTTACAGTAACCGTATTCTGATGCCAGTGAATTGATGTTCCACTTCTGTCTCCTTGCAGTGGATTGTCCGGCTAGGTTCAGTTGATGTTGTACATTATGGCAGCCCCTGCAAGGTTAGTGGCCCAAATCTGTGGATCTTGCTGTCTGTATGCAGCCTGCTATGGACATTTATTTAAATAAGAGGTGAGCTCCATGGCTGCTGTCACCCTGGGCTGGGAGTTGGCTTTGCAGTATAATGCATTCATGCATGTTGGTTTGAGAGGGGCACAAGGTGACAAAAGATTGACAGTTCCTTCCCAGGGCCAAGCTAACATGCAGCAATCTATTTCAAGCTGCCGCTCTGTACGCAATTCCCTGCAGACATCTTTGAACCGTGGACGTAGGTTGCTAACTTGGAAGAGCAGCCCCTTGGAGACATAAAGGCAGTGCTGGTTTCTAGAATTACCTTGATGCCTACCCACCAGGCAGTAAGGTTCTGATGACATAATGATTATATGGGAGTCTTACTGTTGCCTATGCCTGTGGTAATATTGGATTGGTAAACAGTGACATTTGGTATTTAAGAGGAGCGTGACTTTACTGACCATCTTTTGAATTAAATATTTGTGGTCTCCATCAGACTAATTCCTAAATCTGCACATTTTCTTAAATAACGTAAAAGCTTTTAGACAGAAACCGGTGCATATATAAAATTATAGATGGCTAACAGTGAATTACAGGAATGTTTTAATACCGAGGCGTTCTGAGTGACATTACACAGACAAGGAGAGTGAAGTTAGAGTTGTCTATAATATTTATTTATTTAATTGCTTTTATAGCGCAGGAATTCGACCTCCGAAGAGGTATCTCCGCGCTTTGTTCTTTCCGTGTGCTGAGCCAGACAAAGACAACTGTATAACAATGGTGAGAAGCTACTAAATGGAGAATAAGTGCGTCTTCAGGCCTTTCCTGAATGCAGTCAAATTAGAGTTTAGCCTAAGAGTGAGAGGCAGAGAGTTCCAGAGAGTGGGGCCTTTGTATAATAGGGCTCGGCCTCCCTGTCTCTCTTTTTTAATCCTAGGGATCTGGAGCAAGGCATGATTTTTTGATTGCAGGGTTCGATTTGGCTCATAAGGTTTAAAGATTTCCGTTAGGTATCTGGGGCCAGATCCGAACAAGCATTTATGAATGATGCAGCAGATCTTAAATTTGACTCTCTGGCGAATGGGTAGCCAGTGTAGTTTTTCACCTCAGAACCCTGAGGTGAAAAACCTCCCTGTAATTCACTTCTCGCCCATCTATAATTTTATGTTATGTATGGCCAACAAAATCATTTACACTTGCTTTCATCTGCTACAAAGGGGCGGAAGAGTTGTGTGAGCCATATATAACATAGCCTCTCTTCCATGTCAAAAATGTAAAACAAAAATGGTATGGTCTCCTGCTACCAACCCTCACTCCTCTCTGTGCCCTCTCCTCAAGAAGCTGCACTACATGGTTTCCAGCACTGCTCTGACAAGCTCTTAGAGATCCCAGCCAGAGCTGCCTGAAATGCCTTTATGATGTAGCAACAGTGGGTAACATCTTTTATTAACAACTGTGGATACATCATAGCACTGAGTTACTGGATTTAAATCCAGTTATCCACGCAAGTAGCTCTCTACCAGAGCCATACATAACTTAATAATCCCAGTGTAAAGACTTTCATGTGTAGGGAGGTTATCTTGAAAATCCAACCTACTAAATTGACATGACCAAGCTGGTGGGCATACATTCAGATGAAAATGAAATAAATGGGGGAAAAACCTCAAAAGACATTAGGGCCGATGTGAGAAAATAAAATCTCCTGCAATATTCTTAGAATACCTAAAAATCTAAGAACTGCAAGCATAACCAAACAAGAAGCAGAATAGAAGCTAGTGAGACACAATGATGTGTAGTAGTATGACACAGGGAAGAGGGGGTGAGGAGGTGGAAGGAAGAATAAAGAGTCTAGGGATGAAGGGCAGTAGATAAGAAAAGGCAAACATTGTGCTTGGGGGTATTTAGCTCCAGTCAGGCTTAATAGACTTAGCCAAAGATTTTTCAACACAAAAGGCATCCATCAAGTTGGATTCATGAATTTAGATTTGTCAACTTGACGAATGACATTCATTCAGCAAATGTTAGTGAAAATAGTTAATTATAACTGGTGCTACATAGTTTGTTTTCCCTCCAAGAGCATATCTTCGTTTCCCTCACACACAGTGTTCAATAACTATTTATTTTCAAAGTACAAAGGGTCATGTACCCGTGCTGCAGTTAGTGCTACAGCACAATGATGTATGCTTGAATTCTATTAAATACAGTCCTATACACACAAAGTGACTCATAGGCACCAAGGTACAGCTTTCCAGTTTTGGATAATGAAATATTGCCCAACTGCATCCTACACCCATCTCGGAACCCCAACAAAACACTTACCATACCTAACCTACCAAAAACCCTCACAACTCCTAGACCCCACCCCACCCATCCCTGACCCCAAGACCCCTTTCTATCACCAAACCTCACCTATATCCGGTACCCTAAAAAGAAATACCTAAACTACCCAATACCCGACCCCCTTCCCTGAACCCTAAAAGCCCTCTCTTCCCCTAAACCCAAGGTAGGAGAGAACGACCAATCACAACTGAGTTGAAAGAGGCAAGAACAAATTACATCCGTATGGTCATAGCGGACAGCAATTCAACTGTGTCCCCAATCAGAAAATCAAAGTGCCAAGAGACCGGGCCCAGCCCAGCCGCGTCCGGCTGCGGACAGGCTAGTTCTGCATCCCATATGTGTCCCACACCGGGGGGAGAGGGAACACCAGAAACAGGCGCCCATCTGGTACGATGACTAGCTCCCCTGCCTTTGACAGATTAAATTGCAGCAAATTATGGGAAAATCTGCTGGAGTTTGGGCAAGGTGAGAATTTGGTAGTCTTTTTGCAGCTTTGCACTGTGGGGTGAATGCTACCATAAGGTATGGACCAGGATGAGAATGTACAGTTACTTTCCATCTACAGCGTTGTGTTTGCCAGGGCTATGCCCTGGCACCCATCTTTTTTCTCCTTTACATAATTGGGTTAAATGACACCCTACAGACTTCTGGGAAGAACCTTCCAAAGATTAAGTCCACCTTAGTACCGGCTCTGCTCTATGCAGATGATGGTGTGGGGTTATCTCATGCATCTAACAGTTTGAGGGCTCTAATTAACAGCTTTGTTGTCTTTATGGGCAACCTAGATTTTGGTTTAAACATTTCAAAAGCTAAATGTATGATATGTAGTCTGAAGCATGGTAAAACTGGTTCATTCTGGATTAAAGCTAAGCCTACTGAGGTGGTCACACAGTTTCCCTATCTTGGAATTAAGTTTAACTACAAACAAGATGATGCTCCCTTGTATAGCGAACTGTTGTTTGCCTTTTAATCATTCTGCGGGGACCTTGTCTGATTTTGCTAAACGATTAGGCAATAAGACTATTAACCCTTTCGGTGCTCATAACGGAATGTTTCCGACATGAGCACCAGTGCTCCTGTGCTCATGACAGAATCATTCCGTCATGTGCACAGGTGCAGTATATCCCTCTGCAGCAAACGGTAGAGGATTTCCTTTTTTTGGGGGGGGTGGGGCCTCGGGAGTTGGGGAAGGGCTTCCCCAACCTCCTGCGGTTCATTTTCAATGTAATGAATATCGCGCACATGGCATGCTGTTGTCATTATATTGAAAACAAGACTGAAACTTAGTTTCAGTTTCAATGTTTTGTGCTCGTGGAGCTATCTCAACCTCCCGAACACCGAAACACTTGGGAGAGGTATCATTTGAAAGGAGAGAACTTCTGAAGTAGTGTGGCTCACTGGTTAGAGGCGGCAGACCCGAGAGCAGAGGACGGCCGGGGACCAGGGTTCGATTCCCGGCGCGGCAGGTTTCTGGACCAGGGTCAGCGGACTCGATAATTCTCTCGCCTCGGTGCCCACTCTGATCAGCGATCACACTCGGCAACTCTGGGCATTAGCTTGCCTCATCTTCACTAACGGCCCCACCAGACCGCCGGGGATGCCTGGTCTCACCCTGGAGATACCCATTAAGGGACCATCTCTCAGGGAAGCCAGGAAGGGTTTCGCAGCGGTCGAAGCGCCTTGGGACCCTATGGGTAAGTAGTGCGCTATATAAATGCCTATACATTTACATTTACATTTACCCTTGCCTAATGGTTCCCTAGGAGGGCGATCCCCAAGCAGAGATCAACCAACTAGCCATCAAGGAGGGGGGGGTGGCCTCTAGGGAAAGGGCCTTTGCTCCCCAGGGAGTCTTTCTGCCCCCTCCCCCTCCGGGGGCAGATGGGGCAGTAGCCCCCAATCTGACCCCCTCTTGAGGGGGGCAGAAAGCACCTAGATGCCAGGGATTATTTTTTATAGGCGAAGGGTGGGGGCTGCCCAGCAAGGGCATACCAATGCCCCCACCCCAAACAAAATGCTACAGTCTTCAGCCCCACCCGGTAGGCAGATGGGCAGAAAGTCCACTAGGCACCAGGGATTTGTTTCTTTCCAAAGCTCGAGGGGGCAGGCCAGTGCCCCCCCCAAACAAATGCCACAGTCCGTCTGCCCCTCCAGGAGGCAGATGGGGGCAGTAGCACCTGATCTGCCCCTTGGGGGGGCAGAAAGTCCACCAGGAACTAGGGATTTTTGTATATATAGAGGGTGGGGACTACCCAGAATGGGCATGCCAATGCCCCAACCCCAAAATAAATTGCCATGGTCTGTCTTCCCCCCGGGAGCCATATGGGGACAATAGCCTCTTCTCTGCCCCCTCGGGGCAGAAAGCCCAGCTAAGCACCAGGGATACATTTATTTCAAGATTCAGGGTTGGAGGGTGCCCCTACCCCCCAAAAAAAGCAAACTTTGTCAAACAAAACACCTTTTCCTCACATTTCTGTGATGGAAAGTTCTGGAATCTGCGTGGGTCCACAGACTTCCACCCACCCCACATTTCCTAAAGTTTCCTGATAAAAAAGGTACCTCACTCGTGTGGATGGGTCAAGTATCCATGACAGATAAGGGCCCAAAACGTATTGTGGAGACATCAAATTTACCTATCATGAAAAGACCTGGTTTTGCAAGAAGGGGGCACCTAGGTTTTTGGCCCCGGCTCAGCGGCCATCTTGGGAAACCTACAAACCCACACATTTTTGAAAACCAGAGACCCGGGGAAGTCCAGGAAGGTATGGCTTGGGTGGATCCCCCAATGTTGCCCTACTCACAATCCCCTGCAAACCTCAAATTGTTCAAAAATTTCTGTGTTGGAAAGTTGTAGGATCACCAGGATGACACAAATTTCCTCCCACCCAGCTTTCCCCAAGGTCTCCCGATAAGAATTGTACCTCACTCGTGTGGGCTGGTCAAGTAGGCGCGACAGGCAAAGGCACTAAATGGATTGTGGGGTCTTCAAAATTACCTATCATAAAAAGAGCTGGTTTTGAAGGGGTGGCCACTTGGGTTTTTGCCCCGGGCTCAGCGGCTATCTAGGGAAACCTACAAAACCTGCACATTTCTGAAAACTAGACGCCTGGGGAGTCCAGTAAGGTAAGGCTTGCGTGAACCCCCAACGTTTTCCAGCCCAGAAACCCCAACAAACCTCTAATTTAGCTGAAAAAAATCAATTTTTCCACACATTTTTGAGTGGGATCAGCGTGCCGGCACAAATGTTCTACCACCCAGCATTCCGCTTGTTATCCAGAGTAAAATGATACCTCACTTGTGTGTTTGGCCAAAGGCCTGTGACTGGGACGGTCCAAAAACTTAGGGATTAAGAGTATAGCACCACGAATTCTAAGTGCTACTTAAAAAAAAAGTGAGTTATCATTTTTATCCGAAGACTTTGGGGAATGCGAGGTGCATGACATTTTGTGGATCCACGGAGATTCCAGAACTTTGCACCACAGAAATGTGAGGAAAATGTGTTGATTTTTTGTTTTTTTTTACAAAGTTTGAGGTTTACAATTGATTCTGGGTAACAGAACCTGGTGGGAGCCAAAGAAGTCACCCCCATCCTATATTTCCCTGTGTGTCTAGTTTAAAAAAATGTATAGGTTTGCTAGATTTCCCTATGTGCTGGCAGAGGTAGGGTTCAAAATCTACAGCTAGGCACTTTGCAGAAAAAGGGTCAGTTTTCACTGTAAAAATGTGGTGTGTCCACATTGCGTTTTGCGCCGTTTCCTGTAGTGGGCACTAGGTCTACCCAGACATGTGAGGTACTATATTTATTGGAAGATTTTTGAGTATGCGGGGTGGGAGTAATTTTGTGGATCCACACAGATTCCAGAACTTTCCATCACAGAAATGTGAGGAAAATGTGTTTTCTTTCACAAAGTTTGAACTTTGCAAGGGATTATGGGTAACAGAACCTGATGAGAGCCACACAAATCACCCCATCCTTGATTTTCCTGGGGGTCTAGTTTTCAAAAATGTATGGGTTTGCTAGGTTTCCCTAGGTGCCAGCAGAGCTAGGGTTCAAAATCTACAGCTAGGCACTTTGCAAAACAATGGTCAGTTTTCACTGTAAAAATGTGGTGTGGCCACATTGCGTCTTGTAATGTTTCCTGTCGCAGGCACTAGGTCTGCCCACATAAGTGAGGTACCATTTGTATCTGAAGACTTTAGGGAATGCAGGGTGGGTGGAATTTAGTGGAGCCATGCGGATTCCAGAACTTTCAATCACAGAAATGTGAGGAAAAATAGTTTTTTTTACAAAGTGAGGTTTTCAAGGGATTCTGGGTAACAGAACCTGGTGAGAGCCACAGAGGTCACCCCATCCTAGATTCCTCTGGATGTCTACTTTTTGAAAATGTATAGGTTTGCTAGGTTTCCCTAGGTGCCTGCTGAGCTAGGGTTCAAAATCCAAGGCTAGGCACTTTTCACTGTAAAAATGTGGAGTGTCCACGTTGCGTTTTGTGTAGTTTCCTGATGCGGGGACTCAGCCAACCCACACAAGTGGAGGCAACATTTTTATCTAGAGACTTAGGGAAACACAAACTGTAGAGCAACCTATTGACTTTCAATGCATTTCTGCCTTCCAACTGTAAGACAATGAGTAAAAAGGAAGTCACTTTGAAAAATGTCCTATAATTCACATGCTAGTATGGGTACCCACAATTGCGGAGATGTGCAAATAGCTACTGTTCCTACACTCTATATTTTGCTACCATTTCGAAAATACATAAGTGTCTTTCTTACCGACTTTTCACTGTTTTTATTTGTCCAAATGAATTGCTATATACTTGGTACACAATAAAATACAATTGAAAAACGCTCTTCAGTTATTGGCTCTGGGTTCCTCTGGTTTTTGGTGAACCTACAAGTCCTATATATCCCCACAACCAGAAGAGTCCATTGGATGTAACGGTATATTGCTTTTGAAACTCTGCCATACTTAGAAGAATTTACAGGTAAAAACTTTGGCACAAATGAATTTTTTCAACTAATTTTCAATTGTTCCTATTTACAGCTGTTGGATTCTATAGAACACCATGAAGGATCTACACAAATTACCTCTTGCTGAATTCAGAATATTGTCTAATGTTCTGAAATGTATAGCTTTTCAGGATCCATTATTGCCTAATACCCATTTCTACCATTAACTGAAAGGAGGTTGAAAGCACAAAAAACAGCAAAAATAGGGTATGTCCCAGTAAAATGACAAAACTGGGTAAACAATTTTGGTTTTCTGACAAAAGTCGGTCAGTCCTTCGTCAGGGGAGGGTTCTGTGCATCAAAAAATATAAAAACGAACTAACTCTTTGAAGAAAAACCTATCTTTGCACACACTCGTGGTCCAAACATCAAGGAACTTTTAACCACCTCTAAACCTGCAAGTTCACTACTGAAATACAATGGACTACAGCCCTGTTACAATTGCAGCAATTGTAACAATTTGATCAAAGGCAATGTGTTACATCACCCGATGAAAGGCCACAAAATTAAACTTAAAGTAAACGCAACATGTAACACGTCTAATGTAATTTACCTACTGAAATGCCCTTGTGGCTTATGCTACGTGGGACACACCAAGAGGAAAATAAGAACCAGAATCCTGGAGCACAAAAGTAATATAAGAACAGCCAACACCAAGTCATCGGTGGCTTCACATTTTCTTGATCGAAGACACAATGTAGCTCAGCTACAGTTTATGGTTCTGGAGAACGTGGTAAATCAGGAAGGCATGAACCCTAAGAATAAACTATTACAGAGGGAGAACTTCTGGATACGTTACCTGAGCACGATGCAGCCCACGGGGCTAAATGATCGCATGGAATTTCTTTGTTACCAGCGACCTTGAATGTATCACATTTGATGACACTGTTTCGGTTTTCATGATTCATCTGTTGACTGATTTTGATATGCATTTTTGTTTGTTTCACATTTGATGACACTGCTTTATTTCGTTTTTCATGACTCATCTGTTGACTGATTTTGTCAAGCATTTTTGTTTGTTTATATTTTTTCACCCTCAAATATTTACTCTGTCACCTCATCAATTATTATTATTTTTTTTTAAATTGACTTCCTTACTTCACTGTATGCTTTATTTAGATAACGCACGTAACTTCATCCTGTTAATTCACCTCGTTTTCACTGCGGTTTTTACCGTTCTAACATGGCCCCCGTTTCGGCTTACACTCCTCGGACGATTTTCAGTCCGGTACCTCTGTTGATTATCAGCACCGGCCGGGTTGCTTTTAACTCAAGCATACACCGACCGGCTACACTGATGCACTCCGAAACTTTCTGACCGGACCGCACACTAACCACAAGTAAGTGCCGAACTGTGCCTTCACCCTGAAAACTTGCTGCATGTTCAAGCATCGCGCACCTTATAATACTCGTTTTTCCGACCTCATGCATATTACAGTTTGATTTTTTTATAGCGACAATGTCACAAGCACGCTTAGATTCCAAACTTCATTGCACTCGTTTCCTTGCAACTTTGGTTGGTTACGGGTCTAGACCTTGCCAAATTCGGCATGTTTCATTTACTTTTAACTCACGTTATTTTCACCTGGGCTATGGTTTCTTCTTTTGGATGTTATTATTTATTTCACATGAACATGATTCTTTATAGTCATCTGTGATGCACAGTGCATGTGCTAACAAATTGCAACGTTACACAGGGATATTATAACCCTTTAAAATTGTGTTAGCATTTGGAGAAATCTTCTCGAAATTTAGTTCGTTTTTATATTTTTTGATTCACAGACCCCCCTCCCCTGACGAAGGGCTGCACGATCCCGAAATGCATAGGGACTGATGGGATTGATGATGGAAAAAATGTGGATGTATTTTTCTGATGTTTAAGAAATTCTACATTTAAAGCAAAATGGTCCTGGAGTTACCTTGCATTTATTGAAAATGACAACTAGTGAACAATTGAAAAACAAACTTTTGTCTGCTTGAACTTTATTATACCTGCTGGTATCACCTAACGCGGTGCGCTGGGGGACAATTCCTATTGGGAACTTGCTATTCTTGGTATTTATCTCAATGCTGCACTGTTCAGACAGCGAAGCCCTGGCTTGCACGCAACAACTTTTCACTCTTTCAGAGTTGGCATATTAGAATTACGGTGCGTGCCTTTCCAATACAAAAGTCGGTTAGTCCCTGAAAGCTGCGAAGATGAGGATTTCAGCACCATAAATCCTTTGTTGATACCATTTGCAGGGGGAAAACCAGAGGCTTTCTTCTGCAGCACTCATTTCCCATTTAAAAAACGTTTTGCTGTATTTTGGTTAATTTCTCGGTCTCCTCCAGGGGAATCAACAAACACTGGGTACCCTTAAAATCCCAATGATGTTAGAAGAAAAGGACGCAAATTTGGCGTTGATAACTTATGTGGTCATAAAGTTACAGGGGTCTTAGCGCGAACAACCCCAAATAGCCAAAAAAAGGCTTAGCATGGGGGAAAAAGACATAGCAGCAAAAGGGGTTAAGCCACGTTTAGAGGTATATTTGCAGACGTCCCTTCCCTACCTGTTTCACCATATGGCTCTCGAAGAACAATAGTTACTTACCTGTAAACAGGTGGTTCTCCAGTATTGGTGTCTTTCATAGATTCACATGCCTGAATCATTCCCCGTCGTCGGAGTAGGAGTCTCACGGTATATAAAAAAGCAATAAAATGCCATAAAATATATAGCATATTACAGAAATACCAAACCAGGAAGTAAGTAGCCCCAGCTACAGTAGAAAAAACTTCCACTTTCGTGACTATCTAGGTCATTATGTGTTAGTCCAAATTTCAGCCAATCAGGCGACAGCACCCACCAGAATGTTCTCCCCAGAGGCTCAGGCTCTCAGATTTTCCCGCACAGGAGTGAAGTCCCATGCTATTCGAGAGAGTCTCTGGGGGAAGGCGGGCGGGTTGCATGTGAATCTATGAAAGACACCAATACTGGAGAACCACCTGTTTACAGGTAAGTAACTATTGTTCTTCTCCAGTATTAGGGGTGTCTTTCATAGATTCACATGCCTGAATCAGAATAGTAAGCAGTACTCACATTATAACGCTCGTAGACGTCAGAATATCATGTATGCATATAATTAAATATATCTATGTATACAGTAAAGGAGACATGCACAACAGTAATCACATGTTCTGAGCAAACGTCTAAGAGCAGAAATGAGGAGGTGGAAACAGAGGCTCACCTTATTTGAAAAGATTGCGAAGCACTGCTCTCCCCACCGAAGCATCCGCATCATCTGCCGAGTCCAGACAGTAGTGTCTAGTAAAGGTGTGCCTGCTAGACCACGTGGCAGCTCTGCAGATCTGTCGAAGCGGCACACCAGCAAAAAGGGCAGTGGAAGAGCTAACTGCCCTGGTTGAATGTGCTCTTGGCAAGGCTTGTAAGGGCCTACCAGCCTGTTGGTGACAAAGTCCAATCGTACAGGAAACCCATCTAGCAATGGTCTGTTTTGAAACAGCACAACCCCGGCGCTGCTGGCCATAGGCCACGAACAGTTGGTCTGTCTTGCGGGTGACCGAAGTTCTGGAGAGATAAAATCGAAGGCATCTTCTAATGTCTAAAGAATGCAGTGCTTTCTCAGCCGTAGACTGTGGGTTAGGAAAGAATGTTTTAAGGACAACGGGTTCATTAAGGTGAAAGTCCAGTGGTACTTTAGGCATGTATGTGGGATTAGTGCGCAATACCACTGAGTCCGTGGTGAATTGAAGAAAAGGTGCCTTAGATGTAAATGCCTGAATATCGCTGACCCTCCTAGCAGATGTCAAAGCCAGGAGCAACGATACTTTCCATGTCAGAAATTTCAGGTCCACCTTATGAATCGGCTCAAAGGGGTGTCGCATGAGCTGGGAAAGGACGATGTTCAGATGCCATGCCGGAGGAGGTTTTCGGATTGGCGGAAACATGCGAAATAAGCCCTTGAAAAATTGTTGGATGATCCGTACAGAGAACAGAGAGTTTGATCCATCTTGGCGAAACCTAGAGATGGCTGCTAGGAAGACCTTAAGAGTAGAGTGCGCCAAACCCAGTCTGGCTAGATGCAGAAAGAAAGGAAGGATTTGTTCTGGTGTTGCTTGAATGGGATGTAAGTCATTAGCTTGGCACCATGCACAAAACCTTTTCCACTTAAGTTTGTATGTCTTGATCGTGGATGGAGCCCTGGCTTTTGCAAGCACCTCCTGACAATCTTGTGGAATATTTAGGTGTGCAAATTCCATGTGTTGAGGAGCCAAGCTGACAATTTCAGCGAGTTCGGGTCCGGATGGTATACCCTGCCTTGCTGGGTGGAAAGAAGCTGCGGAATGCGTGGTAGTGGAACAGGGTTGCATTCCGAGAGAAGGAGTAGTTCGGGGAACCAGTATTGTCTGGGCCATCGAGGAGCAATTAGGATCAACCGGCATGGCTGTTTCTTCATTTTCCTGATAACTTTCGGGATCAGAGGTATCGGTGGAAAGGCGTACGCGAAGATTTGATTCCAGTTCAGCGAAAGGGCATCCCCGCACGAGTCTTTGTGGGGAACCCAGCTTGCAAAGAATGGGCATTTCCGGTTCTGGAAGGTTGCAAACAAGTCCAAGTCCGGATGCCCCCACATCTGAAAGATGCGACGCAGAGATGGGAGATGGAGTTCCCACTCGTGAGTGCAGCCCCCGGACCTGCTGAGAGAGTCCGCCAATACATTTGCGATCCCCGGAACGTGGATCGCTGACAGATGAATATCGTGAGTCAAGGCCCAACTCCATATTTCTTGTGCTTGTTGAGATAGTCGGACTGATCTGGTCCCTCCCTGTTTGTTTAGATAATACATGCAGGTGGTGTTGTCTGTCCGTATCAAGACTGTGGCACCTTGCAGAGTCGCTTGAAAGGACTTCAGGGCTAAAAATATGGCGTGTAACTCTAACCGGTTGATGTGCCATTTCATTTGGACCTGGTTCCACTTCCCGCTGACCGTCATGCCTTGGAGGTGTGCACCCCAGCCTGTCATGGATGCATCGGTCGTCACTATGAACCTGGGAACTTCCGTTAGCATGGAGCATCCCACTTGTAGGTTGGATCGGTGGGTCCACCATGCGATTGCTTGTCGCATGCGAGGTGTAATGTGGAGGATATCTTCGAAAGATCCTGTGGCTTGGATCCATTGGCGGCTGAGTTCCTCCTGTAAGGGTCTCATCCGAAGACGGCAGTTGGGAGTGAGCAGAATGCAGGAAGAAAGCATTCCGAGGAATGACTTGAATATGCGTACTGAAACGCACTTTCTTAGTGACAATGTCATCGCGAATCTTTGAATTTTGACTTGTCTTTCTTCTGAAATGAATACTAGGGCAAGGTTGGTGTCCAGTGTCGCTCCTAAGAAGTCCTTTCTCGTTGTAGGTGTGAGGCGAGACTTCTCGAAGTTGATTGAGAAACCTAGGTTCTGCATTACCGACAAAGTTTTTTGGACGTGATCTTGAGCCGTGTCGAAAGAACTGGCCTTGATAAGGCAGTCGTCCAGGTATGGATAAATTTGGATCGATTGCAACCGAAGATGGGCCGCCACTGGGGCCAGCATCTTCGTAAACACTCTGGGGGCTGAACGCAGGCCAAATGGGAGGACCTTGAACTGGAAGTCCCTGCCAGCCACTCTGAACCTGAGAAACTTCCGATGCCGTGGGAAAATCGGTACGTGGAAGTATGCATCTTGAAGGTCGAGTGTTGCCAAAAACTCTCCCGTCGAAAGAAATTGGAGGATCTCCTGAAGTGTTAGCATCCTGAATGTGAGTTTCTTCAGAAACTTGTTTAATGCTCGCAAGTCGAGGATGGGGCGCCACTCTCCTGACTTCTTGCGAACAAGGAAAAATCTTGAGTAAAAGCCTCGTCCCCTCTGATGATGAGGCACTCTTTCGATTGCCCCTTTCCGGATCATGGTGTTGATCTGGACGAATAGCTCCTTGAGGTGCGCTGGATCGGGTCCTTTTGGGGGGCAATTTGGGGGGATTTTTACGAATTCTAAAATGTGTCCTCTGGCTACTACATCCAGGACCCTTTTGTCTGTAGTAATTTCGGACCAATTTAAGTAATGCTGGGATATTTGACCTCCAATTTGGTTCGGGTTGGCACAGAGTGATGGCAGGATGCGTTCCTCATTTCTTGTTGTCTCTTCCTCGATAATTAGATTTTCCTCGAGGTTGAGAGTAATTTCCTCTCTTCTGTCCATAGGTTTGTTGCCGGTAAGGCTGAAATCTTTGGTTTCCCTGGGTGGAGGGATAAGAGCGTTGTTGGGCGTATCCTCCTCTATTATTGAAATTGCCCCTTCCTCTTGTGCCACGAAAGGAAGATTTCCGGTACTGAAGGGTACCCAGTGAACGCGCTGTTTCCGTGTCTTTCTTTATTGCCTCCAGGGCCTCATCAACATGCTTGCCGAATAGTGACTCTCCATCAAAAGGCATGTCAATGATTCTGTTTTGAACCTCCTGCCTAAAGGAGGTTGCTCGTAACCATCCTTGCCGTCTTAAAACAGTTGCACCCGCAAGCTGTCGAAAGGCAGTGGCAGCAACGTCCACAGCAGCGTCAATCATCTCCGAGGAGACACACTCTCCTTCCTGAAGGATTTTCTTGGCCTCAGTGCGATCAGGCTCGGGGAGCTTGTTTACGTACGGTGAGATGTCTGACCACATCTGTCTATCATATCTCCCTAAAATGGCGAGGGAGTTTGCGGCTCTGATGGTTGTGGCTGCAATGGTAGAAACCTTCTTGCCAATGGAATCAAGGCGTCTCCCATCTTTGTCTGGAGGGACAGAGACCTGAGACGTAGGGTTGGAAGATCTCTTCTGCGCTGCCTGTGCCACCACAGAATCGGCTTTAGCTTGCCCGACAAGGCATGCTGGAGAAGTAGCAGGCGCCCTATATTTTTTATCTACTCGAGGGAGCACTGCTGGTAAGGAATTCGGCTTGGCCATGATCTTAAGGCCCTCCTTCCAGATGAAATCTATAATTGGAATGGTCCAACTCTGCTTATGAGGGGTAGATTTAAAATCATACAAAAAGCAGTCTTCTTGTTTAGCTTCCATGGTTATTAGAAACCTCCTAGTCGCTCTTTCCATGATCCTGTGAAATGAGGCAATGTCCACGGGTGGTGACTCAGAGGCAGTAGGCTCCGCCGGAGAGGGTGTGTTCGCATTGTAATCCTCATACTCCGACGATTCAGAGGCTTCATTCAGCTCTCCTTCTTCCTGATCATCCTGTTCCGAAAGCTCCTCTTCTCGTGGCTGAGGAGATGAAATCGGTGACGTATGCAACGTTGAGCGACTGTCCTCCAACGCATTAGAAGCCCTTGGTCTTGTACGCGGAGAGAGGGAAGGCCTTCCCTGCGGCAAAGGTGTAGACATCACTGAGTCACCAGACTCAGAAGGCGGGAAACGTCTATAATAGTCACTGAGCATGTACTGTAAGTTGCGGAATAGCTCCTCAGGCAGTTGCCTATCAGTGTCAGGCCTTTCAGCACGCGGAGCAGGCTGAACGTCCTCCATGTCATCCTCAACATCCTCCTGAACTTTAATATGGAGTTCGGATGGACTTCTAGCTGGCCCAAAGTTTTCGCCCTCATAGTATTCTTCTTCATCGGAATCCAAGAGCTTGTCAGGCACCACGATGGTAGTAGAAATAGAGTCCACAGTAGCTCTCTTTTTTAATAAAGTAGCCGTGGTCGCAGGAGATGGCAATGGAATCCCTGCTGTTTGTGCGGACCAAACCTGCAAAGTAGTGCAGCTTGAAAGAGGCGGCGTGAACGGGACGCCTGTATGCTGCTGACAGTGCTGTCCCGCCGACGGAATCGTCGTCGACGGGGTCGTCGACGGGGTCGTAGACAGTAGCTTTGTCGACGAGTGCTTTGCCGTCGACGATGATCTTTTCGTCGACGAGGTCGTCGACGGTGGTGTCGTCGTCGAGGCCGTCGACAGTGGTGTCGTCGTCGAGGCCGTCGACGGTAGTGTCGTCGTCGAGGCCGTCGACGGTGGTTTCGTCGTCGAGGCCGTCGACGGTAGCTTCGTCGTCGAGGCCGTCGACGGTATCTTCGTCGTCGAGGCCGTCGACGGTGGTTTCGTCGTTGAGGCCGTCGACGGTAGTGTCGTCGTCGAAGGTGGCTTTGCTGTCGACGATGATCTTTTCGTCGACGAGGTCGTCGACGGTGGTGTCGTCGTCGAGGCCGTCGACTGTAGTGTCGTCGCCGAGGCCGTCGACGGTGGTTTTGCTTTCGTCGACGGTGGCAATTTCTTAGATGAAGAGGACAAAATCGCCGGCGGCACCTTGGCCATCGTCGTCGGGGCAACTGTCGACGACGAGATAGGCCTAATCTGGACATGAACCAGTGTGGGCGAAGAAGCTGAAGACATGACAAGTGTAGGCTTCGGTGAGGAGAAAGTCATAGTGCAGGTGGTAGAAGTGGCCACATGAGAAGAAACACAGTCCTTCCTTGACGTTGAAATTGTCAATAATGGCAACTGAGGAGGCACAGATTTAGAAGATTTCTTAGGCACTGCCTTAGTCCCAGACTTCTTAGAGGGCGTAGAATCCCCTTTGGAAAGCGGGATAACTTTACTTGAAGAACTAGGCCCAGGAGCATCCAGGGAAGATTTAGACTTCTTAACCCCCTTCGCCCTCAGAGATGAAACATCAGTTTCAGCCTTCCTCTTAGTTGATAGAAATGAAGAGCCGGAACCCAAACTTCCTACCTCAGAGATAGGGTCATCCTTGTTCCTTAGTCTATTGAGCCACAATAGAAGGCGCCCTTCTCTATCCTTGATGGTCTTGGAGGGGAAAGTCCGGCAGATCTTGCACTCCTTCACCACATGATCCGGATAAAGACAATACAAACACTTCTTGTGGGGGTCCTCCTTGAAAAGTCTTGGCTTCCCACAAGAGTCACAGGCTCTAAACAGGGATTTAGATGAAGACATCTGGGAAAGTTGAAGAATTTTAGAGATATAGAAGAAAAAACTGAGCAGAGCTCAGGGAGACTCCCTTCACACAACGTGCGGTAGAAAATCTGAGAGCCTGAGCCTCTGGGGAGAACATTCTGGTGGGTGCTGTCGCCTGATTGGCTGAAATTTGGACTAACACATAATGACCTAGATAGTCACGAAAGTGGAAGTTTTTTCTACTGTAGCTGGGGCTACTTACTTCCTGGTTTGGTATTTCTGTAATATGCTATATATTTTATGGCATTTTATTGCTTTTTTATATACCGTGAGACTCCTACTCCGACGACGGGGAATGATTCAGGCATGTGAATCTATGAAAGACACCCCTAATACTGGAGAATTTGGGGTTATCAAGCTACCTCCAAGGTTCAGGTGGAGGAGAACACATTTTTAGTGTTCGCTTGACCTCCCCCTTAAAACACTCCCCCACCCCCAACACTGTACTTTGTTTTCACAAAAGGAACTGAGGTTGGATTATGCATCTGACTTGATCAAGGTGCACTTCTTAATCAGGAAATCATCTTAGATAAATGAGTTGTGAGAACGGCATTTCCATTCCCTGGCCTAAATATTTGTAATCTACCTGTAAAGCCATAGGCTGGAAGTAATTGTTTACTTCTCACTCTTGACCAATGCAGACATTTCCAGAGTTAAAAGTTTTTTGCAAAATATAAGGTGACATCTAAGGAACAAAAGGAACTGAAGAAGCCTTTGTTGCTTGACTATGTCATGATCCAAACTTCACCTTAGCTTGAAACTTTTTTGACTTCCGTTTCAAGCCCTTCTGAAAGAGCTCTTTTAGCAAAATTTTGGCTGGGAACAATTAAATTGCTGCTCTGGGTTAGTACGATATAGCTTAAAACTTAGTGTGCCCGTGTGACGAGACCTCGGTACAAACTTTGGACCATTTTATCTTTTTTCGTAAATATTATGAATTCCAAACTTAAAAGTTTTAACACCTGTTCTTAAGTTATGTGGGCTTTTCCAGTATAGGCCTGCTTTATTTTGCTTGCTGGCGAATCGCTTTTATCTGTTTTCATGTTGGATGTTTCCTGAAATCAGCTATACCCAAATGCAACTTAATGACTGACTGAAATTTCCCCCTTCCTTTTGTTGAGTATTTTTAAAATATTTTATATATATTTATTTATGATATGATGCTTTTGAAGATTTTAAATAATTGTACATAGCATGCATTGGACTGATCTGAAAATTTGCCATGGGTCTGTGCATTCTAATGGTCAATTTTTTTCTGAGATTTTTGTTTCCATGTCCATTAATGTATTTGTATTATGCTGATGTTATGGTTTCAACCTCATGATGGTTTTTATATTTTTGTTTTTAATGCTATTCATGGTGTTTTTATCCGTTTGCACTGTATCTTTTATGATCATTCTTTTAGTGATTGAATAAAGATTTGATTGATAATTTTGGATTTTTCCTAAAATTATATTTCCTATAAAATGGTCCCTTTAATTTTCGATTTACTTGAACACATTTTAAATGGTCTTTTCATACATTTAGTTTTCAAAGAGTTTGTCTCCTCCAATATGGTTTCTCAGATTTAGTTTTTTCATTCATTCACACACATCAGTTGAAACAACATTGACAGCAGGCAAAAGTCTGGTTTTGCTACTGACTATAGGGGTTTTCCATTGTCAATGTTAAGGAAACAGGGGCCAGATGTAGGTAGCCTTTTACCGGTCGGAAACGGCCGAAAATACCGATTTTCGGCCGTTTCCATTCGGTAATGGGCTATGGAGATGTAGGGGCAAAAAAAACGTAAAATTTCGGTAATTTTACCGAATCGGTAATTTTACCGAATCGGTAAAATTACAGAATCAGTAAATTTACCGATTCTGTACATTTTACCGATTTGGTAAATTTACCATTCGGTAAAAATACCGAAAATGTATTTTGTGATGTAGGTAGCACTTCTAACAGTGCTACAGGGCCTTTAGAATTCGGTATTTACCATGCAATACAATTGCATGGTAAATTACGGATTCTCGTGTACATGCACATCTGTGCATGTACACCTGGCATGTATGTGTGCCACATGGCGCAAAAGCCAGTTACAGGGGTGCAACAGGGTGTCAAAGTGACACCCTGTCCCCCTTAGCAATTCGGTATTTTTACTGAGAGAGCGCAATTTGAATGAAAAGTATATCCGTACCATATTTACAAGCATATCGCATAAAGTTAGAAGTTGTAACGTGAAGTAGCACTTGTAGCGTAAAGTTAGCCGATGTAACTTAAGTAATAGGAAATGTATCTGTATTCACTTTAGAATATGCATTAGAAAGACCGTATATATAGTGGTCTAATATAGAAATGTGAAAATGCTTAAACGTGCTAAACTGAATATATGTATGTAATCATTAGACGGAGAAAGCGGTGAAATGTAAAGCGAAGAAATGTGCAGACTATATAGCACTGTGTAAGAAACGAGAGTATAATGTTGTATTTTATGTAATATGGATTCGTTCATAATCAATGATTTGCTAAATCGATTATATATATGTGTGTTAAAAGTCATACCGTGTAGAAGAGTTTGTAGGAATTTTAGCATGATGTGTTCATATGTGATTTTAACCTAACGGACCAAGGGTTCGCAAGAGTGTAGTCTACTGCATATAATTTAGTGGGCTCACAGGAATAGGGGAATAGCTTTGATCTGTACGTGCGAGCCAAGAGTCAAAGGTCTTGTTAAATTTAAAGTGACAATGCTGGACGAAGTTTATGGCCTAAGTGAGATAAGGGACGCTTGGAATTTGTAAATTGTCATGAAGTTACCAGCACGCTGACGAAGGTGGCGCCTAAGAAGCAAGGTCAACTTAACGGACGACGCGAAGAGATGAAGCTATGGAAAAACCCAGAAACGAGATCACGTGAAATGTGTACGTGGTGGGCGTCAAAGGGGCGTTCCACCCATACTGTGATTTTGTATTTAGGGACAGCACCCCGGGGAGAAGACGGCGCAGATGGCCTGAGGAGTCAGAGAGAAAGAGCAGAGCGCAAGAGAGCAGTAGGCCGAGGACCCTTAGAGAGCGGATGGGTAGGCAGAGAGGGTACTGCTTCTCGACATAGAATTCCATCAGAGACTAAGAGAGTTTGAACTTCTTTGGAAGTCAAACTGCTGACACCTTTTTAGGTAAAGAACTTGCGAAGTAGGGATGTCACTTAGCATAGAGTAGGGACAGATTTAACTTGTTTTTCCTTTTTGTAGATGACGCAACAGATCCACTTTGTGTCTATGTTATTCAATTTGCTGATTCTGGAATTGGTTTTAATTGTTTTCTTTTGTAGACTCAGATTCTTTAGGGAATTTATGTTCCTTTTAGTACCTGTATACTTGTTGAATCTTATCCTGAGAGGATTGTATATGCAATTAACTCTGATTTTATATTAAACTTTTTAAACTTTATCAGTCGTAAGTGGTTCTTCAGAGTTGCGTCAGTCTATGGGGTTGATTTAATCTTATGTGGGTTTGCCTTTTACTCAATGACAGTCAATAATCGATCCAAAATTGGATGAATGAGATAGGTATCTAGGTGATCAGAAAAGGTATCAAAATCTCATTCCCCGCAGTTGGTAGCAGAGAAAGATGGTTGGCTTATGAGGAAGGCAACCTAGGTTAGGTCTAGATTACCCCAAGGTCCCTAGTCATCGACGACCAGAAGAAGAATCCCTGTCGAAGAAGGTGCTGACGGTGTGAGAGAAAAGCAGCAGAGTCGGTCGAGAGTGAGTATAAGGGTCATGCGTTGCCAGATTGCGGTGTTTTGTGTTGTACCTGTGTTGTAATGTCAAGCGGAGTTGAATGCCTGTAGTGTGATTGTGGGAAGGTTGTGAGCGCGCGCAACCGGATAAAATCTTAAGTCCAGAGAAGGGCTTAAGTGGTTCGGTGTATCGAACACCCAGAGTAATTGTCTACCATTGTAAAGGGGGTCATGAGGTACCATTGATCGCCCGTAGGACCGATGATAGGGGGAATGTCTGAGTGAGTGTATGAGTAACGGACGCTGGTCGGACGTTTACTGTGTGTAAGTAACCTATCAGATAAGGCGAGCGTCTGAACGTGAGAGGAAAGACGTCTCGTCAGTTGAGGTGACAATTACAGTTAGACTGTGGACGTACAGTCAAGAAAAGTGATTGCTTGGTCGGAAGTAGTCATTTTTCGGTGTATGAATGAAACGCATGCAAGACCGCGAGACGAGCTGAGAAAGGAGGGGAACTGCTGCAGAGGGGACGAGTGACGTCAGCGTAGAGCCGCGCTGGGATTGGCTGGTCAGCGTAGAACCGCGCTGGGATTGGCTGGTTAGTGTAGAACCGCGCTGGGATTGACTGGTCAGCGAGAGCCGCGCAGGGATTGGTGGTTTGTCATCGGGAAGTAAATAAGGAAGAGGGTTAAGGGAAATCGTAGATTCTTGAAAATGAAGTGTTTTAAACGTTTAAGGGCGATCTTTAAGAGAGATAGAGGAAACTTGTATGCAGGGGAAGAAGCCCCACCAGAAGGCACACCAGCTTATTATATGGCTGTGAATGTAGGGTTACACTCAATACTATGGATCTCCGAGTGGAGTAAGCTAACAGAAGGAAATGAGGAACTGACGTTCCCGAGATACGGGACGTTTAGGTTAGAAGTATTGAACCAACTGAAAGCGGTAATGCTCGCAACGAGACCTCTACCGAGGCCAACACAGTTCGAAGCCCTCAGTGCATGGTTCAGGGCGGCACATGACAAGAGCTTGAATAGGCGCCAAGAAAGAGTGAGACGATCGGTAAAAGCAGTGCAGGATGCTAAATGGGACGATGAAGCTAAAAAGTGGAGGGTGCAAAAAATAGAAGCAGACAAACTGTACCCAATGCTAGAGGCTACGGGAGAAAAGAAACCTCTAGAAGAAGATGAGGACAGCGAGCCGGATGAGGATCTGATAGAGAGGCTATTATTAGATAGACCACCACCGTACAACAGAGAAGCGAAAGTCCCGAACTACAGCAAGGGGATGGGGCTAGGTGGGGGGAATATAAACCGCTCCCAGTAACAGAGTGGGATCCCAAGAAAGGTGAGGAAGTACCTGAATCTAGTCCCGTACAGAGAGTAGTAGGAAGATTTGTGGTCCAGAAGGTGCCAGAAACGCAGTGTGCAAGGTCGTATCAGCTGCCGGATGCTCTACAAGTACCTGTTACCATAGGTCCTATAGTGTCAATCTACAACCCGGAGGGAGCCCAGCAGGAGGAACAGGCACGGTGGGACAGGGAAAGGGCAGAGATGGAAAGTAGGAATAATACGATCAATTCCCAAAGGCAGTTGCTAGGACCAAGGAGTCGGAGTACCCCATTGGATCCAGTAACGGGTCCCTGGATAGAACAGGGGGGTCAGAGAGGACAGATGGATCTGAGGGGACCGAAACCGAAAACCTTTAAGGAATTAAGGGAGTATTTGAAAGAATGGGATGCTGCCGAAGAGTCTCAGAATAAAAGAATAGAAACAGAAGCAGAATGGAGAGATCAGGATAACAGGATTCTCTCTCACTGCGGAGCTGGCGAAAGCAGCCCGGAGTGGGAGGGAGGGAGTCAAGGAAGCAAAGGGAGTCAAGGAAGCAAAGGAGATACTTGCCATATCATCGGTGGCAATAGACAAATGTGTGAAGACAAGAGTACAGGGTGTGGGGGAGTGCCTCGCCTCATTCTTAGTGAGGGAGAACGAAAGACGCAGGAGTACCGAGATAGTTTCAGGTGCACTCACCATGCCCCGGGCGAAAACGTGCGACATTGGAGTCACGAGAATATAGGGAGTCGCAAAGGGTCTCGCCATGCATCTGGTGATCACGGACGGGATCGCGGGAACATGGAGGACCGTGAGGGATCTTACCGTTTATTGAGCGACACCAGACAGCAAGGGAGTTGCAGTGATATAGAACAGAACGGAGGATCCTATCTCGCCTCTAAAGAGACAGAGCCGAAAAGGCAGGATGCAGTGATGGGGAATAGAACATTGTTTCACCATACCCCAAGGGAAGATGGGAAAGCTTGGGATCTAGAGAGGTGGGAACAAAGAGAAGCAAGAAGGACGCCTCATAACTCACCTGCGCCTAGACGTAGGGCTCGTAGTGGGGGTGAGAGGGATGTAAACGAACAATCTAGGAGTGAGGTACTGAGAGCTGAGATAAAAGCGAAACGGCTCGATGTAATGAGTTTAAAATCAGACTTGGAGGAAATAATAGACGGCACATTGCCAATAGAAAGGATAGAGCTGTATGATCAGGATGAAATACTGTTTATGTCTAAGGATGTTACTCGGAAAGTGAGGTCAGTTCATGAAAAATTATCTGAGTTGGCAAACAGGTATATGATAGACCTATCACGAACTAAAGCTTTACAGGGTAACCATAGGCTAAATTGCACGGATCAGGATCTTGATGAGCGTAGGACGATTGGGCTGAAAATACACATAAAGGAACTGATCCTGAGTATCAGATTGTGGAGGAATTTGGATAAATGGGAGGAAAGATGGTCCAAGAGGGGATCCGTCAGAAGGAGTACACTTGCGAGGTCCCCGGATGGAGAGCTAATGCGAATGGAAGCTTTCCCTTTGCGAGAAATCGCGAACGGAAGCTACGTGCATGTGCCCTGGAGTAGGGGGGATTTAGCGGCATTTACAAATTCCTTTCCAAAGCTAAGGGAGAATCCCGTCGAGTGGTACAAACAGGTAGAGAGGTTCGTGAAGATCTCTAAGGTGCTGTGGGTCGACTTGAACACCCTGTTTGATATCGTAGTACCCGGAGATTTGTGGACGGCATGCAAACTTAGTGTCGAATGGCCCATTTGTGAACCCGAGAGGGATGCCCGGACAAATGGTCCATCAGAGAGAGTCATGGAAAAGTACGAGAGGGTAATTGCATGGTTAAAAGAGAAGGTGCCGTTGCAGGACATAGACTGGGTTAAGATAGATCGAACCACTCAGGAACCTAAAGAGACCGTTCACGAGTTCTATGAGAGATTGCTGAAAGCATTCAAACAGTACAGTGGATTGGATGTGATGGATCCCAAAGACATAGGACAGTTTGTGTCAAAATTTGTCCTGGGATTGCGACCAGACATAAGCTTAATGATTCAACAGCATTTGATCTGTTGGCAAAACAAACCTTTAGATGAGATTCTGAGGTATGCGAGGTACTGTAGCGATGAAATAGATTCAAAAGCAAAGAAACTTAAGGAGAAGCTGATGTTGGTGCAGATGCAGTCAGCTGGAAAGGGTGGACAGCGGCAACAGGGAACAGGAACCCTAGGAAAGAAACAGAATAATCAAAGCAGAGATGAGGAGGAAAAACCGAGACCTAGGGTAGATATCGCGACACTGAAAAAGACAACGAGGTGCCATCAGTGTAACGAGGTGGGACATTGGAGACGCGAGTGTCCCTATAATGTCGAGACGGGGGAGTTAGAACAGGAGGAGGATGAGGTTCAGAACAGCCTGGTAAAAGGAACAGCGGTCCCAAAGGGAAAGTTTGTCAAAGGGGGGACTCAGACTCCTCGAGCCCCGTTCCCTCAACCGCCTCGGATTACAAATGGAGGGAAAACCTATAGACAACTGCCACTGTTCGTAGGAGGAGAAGAATGCTACTACGTTGATCCTCTTACGGGGCAACGAGTGAATAGGGAAGAAGACTGTACCCTAGGAGCAGCCCTGGAAGTAGACCAGAGAGGACCATACGTAGAAGCTGAGGTGGCTGGATGTCCTACGACCTTTTTGGTAGATACGGGGGCCACTCGATCCACTTTGAGATCGGCGGTAGTCCCAGGTTTGCCAATGTCGGGAGAAACGATCCAGGTGGTAGGAGTCGCAAATAGGAGAATGACGAATCCTCTGACAGAACCAGTGTCAGTGAAGATAGGGAAGTACAGTGATGAACATCAGTTTGTGATTTGTGATTCTAGCCCTGTGTGTCTGCTAGGAAGAGATCTGTTGTGTAAACTAAATTGCACAATATATTGCACACCTGAAGGAGTAGAAGTACAGACTAACGATGATGATGCCGATTTTAAGGTTGTAAACTCGCAGGGATGCGTGGAACTATATCCTACCTTAACGGTGGAGGAGCTCCCACAGGACTTGAAGGAGACAGTGTCAGCTGAGGTGTGGGATTTTACTGGAGAAGAAATAGGACTGATCAAAGGGGTAGAACCAGTAAAGATCATGGTAAAACCCAATGCTGAGTATCCAAGAATACCACAATATAAGTTGACACCGGAGACAATTGCAGGAATAAAGCCTGTGATCGAATCCATGATTAAACAGGGAATACTGAAGGAGATCGTGGGAAGTCCATGTAACTCCCCGATTATGGGTTTGCAGAAGCCTAGTGGGAAATACAGAATAGTGCAGGACCTTCGAAAGATTAATAATATCGTTGTTTCATGTTGTCCAGTGGTACCGAATCCATCAGTGATATTGTTTCAGATACCGTTCCAAGCTGAATGGTTCACAGTGATAGACTTGTGCCAGGCTTTCTTTTCAATCCCTTTAGATGAGGAGAGCCAGTATCTGTTCGCTTTTAAGCTGGAAAATCGCGTTTTAACATGGTGTTGTATTCCCCAGGGGTATACAGAAAGCCCATCGATTTTTAACCAGCTGCTGAAGAAAAATCTTGAAAGTCTAGTACTGCCCAAGAACTCGGTTCTGGTCCAGTACATAGACGACCTTCTAGTGGCGTCAGAAACTGAGGAAGCTTGCAAAGTAGACACCATCACCTTACTAAATCACTTGGCCGAGAACGGACACAAGGTGTCTCCAAGTAAATTGCAGTATTGTCTGACCGAAGTGCAATACTTGGGCCATAGGATTGAAAAGGGAAAACGGAAGGTGTCTCCAGACAGAATAGAGGCGATCATGAAAATGAACGCGCCTAAAACACAAAGAGAAGTCAGGATGTTTCTAGGCATGGTTGGTTATTGTCGGCAGTGGATAGCCAACTTTTCACTGAAGGCAAAACCTTTACAAAAACTGACGCACAAGGGGGTGAGTGATCTGGTACCATGGGACAAAGATTGTTTGATGGCATTTTTGCAGCTGAGGGAGGACTTGTGTCGTGCCCCGGCTTTGGGAATGCCTGATTACGAAAAACCATTCTTGCTTTACTGCTGCGAGAGGGAAGGTTGTGCTTTAGCAGTTTTGGCCCAGATACACGGACATGGGCGTAGACCAGTTGCGTATTTTTCGGCTACATTAGATCCAGTAGCCGCAGCGTTGCCCGGATGTCTCAAATCCGTTGCTGCAACGGGTGTCAGCATTGAAAGGTGTGAAAATGTGGTAATGGGACATCAGTTAGTGGTGTACGTACCGCATTCTGTGGAATTGTTAATGACTAGGACCAAGACTCAGCATCTGACGAATAGCAGGCTCACACGCTATGAGCAAGTCATATTGGCTGCTGAGAATGTGACCCTAAAGAGATGCTCTGTCATGAATCCTGCTACTTTGATGCCACTCCCAAATGATATTGATGATGAAATTTGTACAGATCATGACTGCCTTGATGTGACTGAACTATGCACCAAACCAAGACCAGATATCGTAGATGAGCCATTGACAGACCCCGATGAAATATTTTTTGTTGATGGTTCATGCGTAAGAGACGATATCGGTCAGCTGAGAGCAGCATATGCAGTTTGTACAATTACCAGAGTTGTGGAAGCCGCCTGCCTGGAAGGAGTACATTCCGCTCAGGTAGCTGAAATCATTGCTTTGACCCGTGCTTGTTTGGCAGGCAACAAAATTCGAGTCACCATATACACCGATAGCCAGTATGGTTTCGGGGTAGTTCACGACTACGGGCAGTTGTGGTCTCAAAGAGGTTACATGACCTCCTCGGGTTCTCCTATTAGGAATGGAGAATTCGTGAGATTATTGTTAGAAGCATTACAAGGTCCAACAGCTATAGCGGTTGTTAAATGCGCCGCGCACACAAAGAATACAGATTTTGTGTCACAAGGAAACCGATACGCAGATGAAGTAGCACGTTACTGTGCGGAACAGGGGTATTCTCACACCAATGTAGAAGTGGGGGGAATACAGGAAAGAACTGAGTTGACTATGTTGTTAGACACTGTAGACACGTGGGATGAACTGAAGTGTGTCCAGGAAAATGCACCAGATTTTGAGAAAAAGGCATGGGAAACAGCTGGTTGTACCAAAAGTGAGATGAATTTTTGGATTTCTGCAGATGGGAGAGCAGTTTTACCAAACGAACTAGTTAGTCCAATGGCAAGGAGATTGCATGGACCAGCACACATAGGTAGAGATGCTATGGTGAGAGTATTCAGACAAACGTGGTATAATCCGAAGTTTAGAGTAGCGGCAGAAGCAGTATGTCAGCGTTGTGCAATCTGTCAGCAACTAAACGTAGGGAAAAGAACACCAGTCACATTGAGTCACATAGGGAGGTCTGGGGGGCCTTTCAATAGAATGCAGCTGGATTTTATTGAAATGCCCAAGTGCAATCGACTCAGATACGTCCTAGTGATTGTCTGTATATTTTCCAGATGGGTTGAAGCTTACCCTACACGTAGGTGCGATACACTCACAGTAGCAAAATTGTTGCTTAGAGAGTTGATACCGAGGTTTGGGGTGCCAGCCTCTTTGGAATCGGACAGAGGAACTCATTTCAACAGCGAAATAGTGAAGATGCTATGTTCAGCCTTAAGCATCGACCAGAAGCTCCACTGTAGTTATCGACCAGAAACTTCGGGGATTGTAGAACAAATCAACAGCACAATTAAATCCAGACTCGCCAAAGTTTGTTCATCGACATCCCTGAGTTGGCCTGATGCACTTCCATTGGTCCTTATGAGCATACGTAGCACACCAGATAGAAGGACAGGTCTCTCTCCCCACAAAGTGCTAATGGGAAGAGCTATGAGATTGCCATCGGTTCCGACTGCAGCATTGTTGAACATCACAGACGATTTGATCTTGGACTACTGCAAGGGACTATCTGATGCCATTCATTCTGTGTCCCTCCAGGTCCAGGCTGCAGAGGTTCCATCAGCACAAGACTTGTGCCATGACCTGTGTCCGGGGGACTGGGTCCTGGTGAAGAAGCATGTCAGGAAGAACTGTCTAGATGTGCACTAGCGTGGACCGTTCCAAGTCATACTAGTTACGAACACTGCAGTAAAGTGTGGAGGCTTGCCCAACTGGATACACGCCTACCACACCCGAAGAGTTCCAGCACCTCTGGAAGAAACAGCTCCTCTCTCGGATGAAAATCCAGCGGAAAGCGGAGAAGCCACAGAGAGGGAAAGCCAAGCTGTAGAGGTGATCGAAGAGGCTGAGCCTGTGTTGGAACAGGCTGACGACGGTCAGGACACCAGTGAGACCGAAGTCGCCTCAGAAGAGGAAAGTAGCTGGGAGTTCGAGTCGGATACCGAGCAAGCACTAAGTGGTCAAGAAACGAGTCCAAGAACAAGGAGCAGGAGGACAAGGAATGGAGAAGCTAGTTGGCCGGAAAGAAGGAGAAGGTCAACCTTGAGAGCAAATCCAGAGACCACCCTTGTCCCGATCTCTGAGGATTCAGATCTAGACGAAGAAGCTACGGATTCAGGCTCTGAGAGTCCGAGAAGATCAAGAAGGGTACGTGTGCCCTGCAGAAGGTACGCCACCCCTGAGTGGACTTATCTAGCAGATGTCTTGGGGACGGAGATCTGGGAGAGTGAGAGAAGTGCAGGTGATAAATCTCGATCCAATTGTGGCAGTGGAGATATGGATGTTGACGCCTGGAATCGAGACTGAGGGGTTACTGACTTTCACACTTCCCGTTCCCCTTTACCTAAGTCGGATCAAAGACCTAGTGCTGAATCGATTAGAGTTTCCGACTTTTGGTCATCAAATACCAGCACAAGAAGAAAAAGTCATTTGTTTAGAACTATTGGAATATGTCATTAGAGCTGCAGGTACGAGAATCATTGTAGATGCATAAAGACTTTTAAGCTATAAAGAAGAAGATAACCTAGCGCCGAGTGGAAAGAAGAATAAAATTAGGGATTACATTTAGAGGATGGAGAAGGGTTAGGGTTGTCTATTGCTGAAGATAAAAAGACATTGTTGTGAAAAGAGACTTTTTGTTGCTTAAGAGCGCTTCACAGACTGAGAAATCAAATAAAGCAAAACAAAGACCTGAAAAAGAAAACTTTTCCTCGTAAAAGAAGGAGCTACGCTGTTTTGATAACATGGAGAATGGCAACCCAAACCGAAAAGCCAAATGCATAATAGGTACACTAATAGCAGTAGTAATTTTTCTCATTATTACAGTAGTTACCATATCATACATGGTAGGACATACAAGCGTAAAGGAGACAACAGATGTAAAGCCTGTAACGACTTTGAAACCTGCTCTTGTTGGGAAGAAGGAGGAGAGCAATATAATCCGTGAAAAGGCGTTACTGGCAGATGAAGCTCGTTGGTTACACGTAGACGAGTCGCAGGGAAATTTTAGATCAAACGCATATGCCAAGCTATTGTATGAGTATATTGATGCCATGAAGGCCAAAGATTGTTATGTTTGCATGCAATTGCCGGCTTCTGTAGATGAAGGCATCAGATATCATCATCTCCCACTGACTTATGGGATAACATGTAGTTTATTGCTCAGTATATTTTATGGTAGAGAAGGGTTCGAGTACTACTTTTCAAATTATGATTCGGTACTGCCTGAAGTCCCGAATTATAAACAAATGAATAAGTGGGACTATCACAAAAAGGAAGATAGGTTAGCAAAATTCTTTCTTCCTTGGGATACATTAGATACTTCATATGCACGCAGAAATAATCTGACTTGCAAAGTGTCAGAGGTAGAG
Source organism: Lissotriton vulgaris (assembly GCF_964263255.1). Lineage (NCBI taxonomy): Eukaryota > Metazoa > Chordata > Amphibia > Caudata > Salamandridae > Lissotriton > Lissotriton vulgaris. The sequence continues at coordinate 273,556 of NW_028250136.1, forward strand.
AAAAAAATTCATTGGACAAGTAGATGACCGGTACAAAAGGCAGAAGATTCTAAAAATGTCAGGACAGTGGAAAACTGATTGGACCGAAGAGGAAAAAGCACACAAGAAGAAGGGTAGCAATGGTCCAATAGCTTTGGATAGAACGCAGAAAGGAAAGTTATGTTTAACTCGAAGCAAGACATATTATGAGAGTGTATTTGTAGGTGAAGTAAATTGCGAACATGCTTTTAGGTTAGAGTACTATATCAAAGATTTTATGAAAGGGATGCAAGCGATTCCTAATGTATATTTTGTATGTGGAAGAAATGCCTATGTAAAACTGCCTGACAATTGGTATGGTTCGTGTTATTTGGCAATTGTCTTCCCCAAAATATATCATGCAAAGGATTTAGAGATCATAGAAGGAAAGACTTCGAGAAGAGCGAAAAGGGAAGTAGGAGATGTTGAGGTAGTTGGAGACATATTTGGAGCAATGTTTCCTCTTTTAGGTTTGATACTTAATGATGTTAAGATCAGGAGACTAGCTACAGTTGTGGATAGATTGTCTGCAAGTACTGCAAGGTCATTAATGCTAGTAGAAGGAGAGATGCAGTCGATTAGGGCAATGGTTCTTCAGAACCCTCTTGCTTTAGATGTTCTGCTAGCGAAAGAGGGCGGAGTTTGCAAGGCTTTGAAAGTCCAAGAATGTTGTACTTACATTCCAGACAACTCAAAACCACTTGAAAAAGTCATACAGAACATTACAGAGATACACCAAGAAATCGAAGATTTAACAAAAGTAAATGTTTGGGAGAAAGTAGGTCATGGAATGGGAAAGGTTGGAAATTGGTTTGCCAATCTTGGTAAAAGCGTTGTTTGGTACATATTGAAACCTGTCTTAATAATATTGATTTGCATAATCACATTGTTGGGTTTAGTGAGACTGTACAAATGGTATAGGACGAACCGGTTACAAAGGTCCATGAGAGAGCAAGAGAGGAGATTAGCTGCTTTACAAGATCAACAGTATAAAAGTTTGAGAGCTCTCGAGACGATAAAAAGAGGGAACCTTGTAACTAGTTCTGTGTAAAGTGACATTCAAATTGAGGTGTTAGTGATGACCCCTAGAGGTCATCAAAGGGGGGAACTGAGAGAGCGCAATTTGAATGAAAAGTATATCCGTACCATATTTACAAGCATATCGCATAAAGTTAGAAGTTGTAACGTGAAGTAGCACTTGTAGCGTAAAGTTAGCCGATGTAACTTAAGTAATAGGAAATGTATCTGTATTCACTTTAGAATATGCATTAGAAAGACCGTATATATAGTGGTCTAATATAGAAATGTGAAAATGCTTAAACGTGCTAAACTGAATATATGTATGTAATCATTAGACGGAGAAAGCGGTGAAATGTAAAACGAAGAAATGTGCAGACTATATAGCACTGTGTAAGAAACGAGAGTATAACGTTGTATTTTATGTAATATGGATTCGTTCATAATCAATGATTTGCTAAATCGATTATATATATGTGTGTTAAAAGTCATACCGTGTAGAAGAGTTTGTAGGAATTTTAGCATGATGTGTTCATATGTGATTTTAACCTAACGGACCAAGGGTTCGCAAGAGTGTAGTCTACTGCATATAATTTAGTGGGCTCACAGGAATAGGGGAATAGCTTTGATCTGTACGTGCGAGCCAAGAGTCAAAGGTCTTGTTAAATTTAAAGTGACAATGCTGGACGAAGTTTATGGCCTAAGTGAGATAAGGGACGATTGGAATTTGGGGTCTTGTTTCTAAGTGTCTGTTCACAGGACCAAAAGAGGTTACAATCACAACGCGAATGAATAATGTTCTGTTGAGGTGATAGACTTTGCTCTGAAAGTGTCAACTGGAATGTCATGAGGTTACCAGCACGATGACGAAGGTGGCGCCTAAGAAGCAAGGTCAACTTAACGGACGACGCGAAGAGATGAAGCTATGGAAAAACCCAGAAACGAGATCACGTGAAATGTGTACGTGGTGGGCGTCAAAGGGGCGTTCCACCCATACTGTGATTTTGTATTTAGGGACAGCACCCCGGGGAGAAGACAACGCAGATGGCCTGAGGAGTCAGAGAGAAAGAGCAGAGCGCAAGAGAGCAGTAGGCCGAGGACCCTTAGAGAGCGGATGGGTAGGCAGAGAGGGTACTGCTTCTCGACATAGAATTCCATCAGAGACTAAGAGAGTTTGAACTTCTTTGGAAGTCAAACTGCTGACACCATTTTAGGTAAAGAACTTGCGAAGTAGGGATGTCACTTAGCATAGAGTAGGGACAGATTTAACTTGTTTTTCCTTTTTGTAGATGACGCAACAGATCCACTTTGTGTCTATGTTATTCAATTTGCTGATTCTGGAATTGGTTTTAATTGTTTTCTTTTGTAGACTCAGATTCTTTAGGGAATTTATGTTCCTTTTAGTACCTGTATACTTGTTGAATCTTATCCTGAGAGGATTGTATATGCAATTAACTCTGATTTTATATTAAACTTTTTAAACTTTATCAGTCGTAAGTGGTTCTTCAGAGTTGCGTCAGTCTATGGGGTTGATTTAATCTTATGTGGGTTTGCCTTTTACTCAATGACAGTCAATAATCAATCCAAAATTGGATGAATGAGATAGGTATCTAGGTGATCAGAAAAGGTATCAAAATCTCATTCCCCGCATTACCGTTTCGGTAAATGCCGAATCGGTATTTGCTATTAAATCCTATGGGCTTCAAGGCCGATAGGATTCAATAGCAAATACCGATTCGGTATTTACCGAATCGGTAAATACCGAATCTTACCGATTCGGTAAAAAATACAGAATTTTTACCTACATCTTATTTACCGATTCATAAATACCAAATCGGTAAAATTCGGTATTTATGAATCGGTAAATGAGATTTACCTACATCTGGCCCTAGATCTTTTGAAGACTTCTATTATGTTTGGAAGGCTAAATTTGTGTCTGGCTTATTTTCAAGGGGAGTTGTGCTTGTTTCATATTTCCAGGCTGGATAATTTATGTCTAATTTCGTAAGCAATCTCTGATAAAACAGCAGCTGTCCCATACTAGCATTCTCAAACTTTCTATCAGCTCCTGCCTTTGTCACTGATAACAACTGATTCTCCTTCAGTAGAGACTGATTTATCTTGGCTCTTGAATGATACACCAGCCGTATGCGACCACATAGCCAGCAGAGATACAATTCATGGATTCCTTTGGCAGCAGCAATGTTTGGAACCCAGATTTTTTGCGTTACTTTTAAATACTTTTAAAAACTTTCGAAATAATGCTAACCCCATCTGTCTGTGCGGTTATCTGGATTTTTGATGTTCACATTTACATGCAGCATAACTGGCTCAAAGCAAAGATTCATGCATGGCTGAACATATTCCAAATCTCAAGTTGGAATCTGTCAAGTCTCATCTCCTACATTGATGTCAAGGTCAAAACTACATTTCTATTGATTATTTTATATACCAATTTTGTCCTTTAACATCTACTATGCTTGAATACTCCTGTGAAAGATAATTTGAAACCAAAGCTCTTGGGTGCATCTGTGAAGCGAAAAATATATTGGTGCTTTGAACTGGGGTCCAGTCTTTAGAGACATTACGTTCATTTCCAGTCTTTTGCTTCTCTACAAATTCTGCTAACAAAATTGCAGTAAAATGCTAGTCATTTAAACACTCACCCCTTCACTTCTTCAAATATGCATGCGCATTCTTTCATAGTGCTTCCCCGAAATGGCCTTTCCACACTTCATCCACTTATGTAATCAACAAATAATTCAGCTATCCATCCATGGCTCATCCGCTCATTAATCATGCATTCCATGTATGCACTCATGCATTCATACACTCACTCATCTCTCTATTCATCTGCATTCACCAAAGAAATGTCAAATCAACTGGCTTTGGCAATGAATGCTCTAATAGTGATTATGTTATATCCCTTTCCTCATTTAAAAATTAAGCCCCGTAGCCTGACGAGGGCCACAACAGTTGCTAACCAGAAGCCTGACTTCTAGGCCAGAGGCGAGGTAAAGATAACTGACTTAATTTTTCCACATTAATATGTACATTGGCCAAATCAATCAATGACATACAAATGGTGTGAGAAGCTGGCTTAGTATATGGTGCACACTTATGTAAGTGTAGCACACTGGACAAATCCAGACAACCCGTATGGTGATTTTAATGGTCTTAGACAACCGTAAAAAGCTCTCTAAGTGGTAACTGTGGAGAGCAGCATTCAGGCTTAGTCCAGAAGGAGTGTAAAGCAGCTTGTTTCACCAGAACATAATCTTATTGGTATAGATTAAGTGAGAAAGAACCACACAGTGCATTTATAAAAATATGTATTTATAATAAGATACTAACTAACATATACACATATCTCCTAGCCAGAGATATACACAATACACACAATACTTTTCAATAGAAACAGGCAAGTAGCACAAATACACAGTGGTTGCCAGGGGGAGTCCAAACCATATACTAAAATAGTGGTATGCGAATCAAGCCTCAAATCTAGACTACCCAGAAGACGTAGGTGTGCTGGGGACCCAAGAAAACACCCGAGGTAAGTAACCAGGAACCCCACTGAGGCCATGTGCAGAGTGGCAACACAACCGTGGGCTCAATACAGGTCAATGGGTAAGTCGCAGTTGCAATTTTAAAGAAGAAGGACCCTTCCCAGTGGGGCCAGAAGAAACCCTGTGGAGGACAGAAGGTTGGAGATCCACCCCACCCGTGGATACCCTAGGAACCTGGATACCTACACCACGGAAGCAGGGTGCATAGGTGTGAAGTGGCGTCGGAAACCGCCATCCAACTCAATGGAGGACATCAGGAAGATGCCGTTGCTGGAGAAGGTGAAAGTGTCCGGTGGAACCCAAAGGTGGGTTCAAGATGAGAAGTACCTGCAAGCAGAGGGGACAACGTCTGTCTATGCCACTCAGGAGTGACCAGGAGGCACCGAAGACGCATGCCCACCGATGTTGAGTGTTGCAGGAGAGCTGAAGTGACCTTGGACCTGCAGCTGTGCGGACCACACAACGCTGTGGAAGACCAAGAGCCGTGCATGAGCTGTCCCACGTCGGATGTCGAGAGTGGAGGGGTCTGTGTCCGTGAGGAGCACCAACAAGCCTTTGCAACTGCAACTAACGTGGAAAGTGAAGAATGTACAGTGTCGGGACCAGCAAGGTCCAGGTGACTCACCACAAGCAGGACAGTCAGCATAGGCCCCAAGCAATCAGGGAAGCCCACTGAATTCGAAGATGACCCTTAAGAGAACCCACAAGCCGGAGGCATTGAAGTAGCGAGAGAACCTCGAGCAGCTCAACAAAGATTAAAGCCCACGAAGCCAGAGTTGCGGTGAGGATGAAGATCTTTGTCACTGAAGATGCTAGAAGTTAGGGCTAATTGGAGCCCGAAGATCTTGGAGGAAGGAAGCTACAAGCATTTGCAACAGCAAGTCGATGCAGTGCACAGGGGTTTAGTTCCTGCGGCTCCGAGAAGGGATACTGGCCTCAAACTTGGTGAGAGGACAGGGCAGACCTCGAGGGATGTTTAGAGCCACCACATGTGTTGCTGAGCATTTCTGAGTCCGTGGGAGCTTTGTTGCCGTGCCTGCAGATGCAGGGAAGTGACTCCTTCACTTCAATGGACATTCTTTCAGGTGTCTTGGATGTCCACAGTCCTTGGGAGGTTGCTGTTGCAGCAGACGAGCAGGACAACGAGACCAGTAGCAGCAGGAGTCTTTACAGTTGCAGTCTTGATGCCCAGAGCAAAGTCCACATACAGTCCAGAGTGCCCCGAAGGTTGAAGTGGTGTCATAAAATGTATCTTGTCACATGACAAATCTAGAAACCCACCTAAAGGTAAGCTCTTAAGTACACTAAGGAAGAGGTTGGTACTATTCAGAGTTCCATCCCAGGGGAGGGGGTGGGTCCGTGGGGTTTAGTTCCATGCCAGAGCGGGAGCCAACGGTTCCCTGAGCTGGTTTGAACTGGACTATGCAAGGAGGGCACCAAAGGGGAGCCTCAAGCTGACTGAGTGGCGCTGACTAGCGCTCCTACCTGGACCCAATACACTAACCCCTGTGACAGGAGACTTATTGTTCTGCCTAGGGGTGGGCGTAGTTCACGAAGTAGCGCTCGCGAAGCTACGCGAAGTGCACTTCGCACTACGCGAACTTCAAGTAGCACTACGCGAGCTGCGTAGTAGCATGTTCGCACTGTGCAAGATGCGTTTTCAATGATTGCACAGTGCGGACAAGCATCCGGCACTGTGCAATCATTGAAAACCGCATCTTGCACAGTGTGAGCTGTAGTTTTCTGCTGCTCGAGTAGATTATTACTCGAGCGGCAGCTTTTTCAACGCGAACTGGTAGTTTCTCATTGAGAGCGGTCACGAGCATGCGCAACCACTCACAATGAGAAACCTTACCTCCCCGCGTTGAGAATCTCGCCGGGATGTCATTTTGCTTGCTCGCGGTCGCAAGCATGACGTTCAGGACCGCGAACAAGCAAAAAATTGAGCGCTGCACTACTCCACTGCTCAAGCTTGGCTCAGCAGCAGGAAGGCAGAATTGTGTGTCTGGTCGGCAGTAGCCATGTTATGCTGTCTGGGTCTTGAAGACTGGTACCAGGAGCACTGAGGGCCTCCCGGAATAGCATAACAGTGCATGGAATCATAACTCCCACACCGTTCATGGTGTAGGGGTATGATTCAAACATGTTTGATACCAAACAAGACAGGTTTTGTTACAGCCAATTTAGAGATGGTCATCACGTAACGACGAATGGCCACTCTATGCATCAGAATGGCTGATGCATAACAACCCGGGACAATAGACTCCGAATGTTGTAGGGGTGTTCTGCTCAAGCCGGGACACCCTCATTCTTAGAACAAAGCACCCTGCCTTCAGGATTGAAAGGCCTGATTTAGGGGTGACTTAGATTTTAAGTACAGTGACCTTAGATATAGGGAAACCTAGATCTTTTGTAAGTGGTGCTAGCACCAGCTTACACAAGCTGCAATAGCAGGCCTGTAGTTACAGTTTTAGCGGTAACCCAAGGGTGGCATAATTCATGCTTCAGCCCATTAGAGACCCCTGGTGTACCTATGCACTGGGTACCTTAGTACCATATACTTGGGAATGTTACGGGTATACCAGTGTCCAATCTGGGATGTACCCAACTACTTACTATACCAATTTAGGGGAGAACGCACAGAGACTGTGGTCCTGTTTAGCAGGATCCCAGTCAGACTAGTCAGAAACAGCATAGCACCAGGGAAAAAGTGGGGGTAACCATAAAAGCAGATCTTACTTTCCTACAAATAGGTTTTAAGGCAGTACATAGTTCATACACAGTTGCTCCTTCTCTTTGTATGTATTAAGCATTTTTACCATGTGGTGTGTCCATGAAAAATATATTACTGGAACATTCAAACGAACCACATTATTTTCTTTTATTGGAATAAAATTACTCCACATTTATTTGGAATGTGACCTGTGTTTGATATTTTTACAGCATACATTCCAGAGTCTTTCTTTTTGTTCTCTTCTCCATTTATTAAGTCTGTTTCCAAAATATTTAAAGATAGTGTAATAAGAATTATAATAAAATCTTGCAGGAATTAAATCGTATCTAGGTTAGAAAATTTCTCTTTTGTAGACCATGTTCCTTGTACCATTGGGGTAGGGCATCTTAGATGACCAGTGTTAAGCCCCTTAGAACTGACTGATATGTTTTAGTTGACAGAGAATGCAGACTAGATGTTGGTGGAATCATACATAGAGGAGGGATCCAATGGGCTAACTCCTTATAAAAGTGGATCTTTCGAATCATTAATTTTTAAAGCATTTAGAAGGTGTCCCATAGAGATGTTGACTGAGTAGGACTGAGGAGCTTTACCAATCAAGACAGATGGAGCAAAAATTAGCAACAGGGCAAAGACCGTAGACAACAAAACATTTCTGAAACAACAGGATCAAATTGGATGTAGAAAATATAAATTAAGGGCAAATGAAAACGCACATCCAGTGAAAAAAGAGGAAGGGATTTCCACTAACTAGATAAAGTAGTCAGAAGTCAACAGTCTAATTGGGATCATTAAATTTCCACTAGCAAAGCCAACTTTTGCGTATTAGAACCTATCCACATACATGAAAGTGTACGTGTATCTGTAGACATCCCAGATTTTACAAAACTACAGCTGGAAAGTCAGCTTTTCAAAAATGTATTCCAATTGCATTTTAATAGAAATTATTATCTTTGGAGTAGCAATTTTAATTATTATAATCAAACATGAAAAACACATTTTAAAAGACTATGGTTTAAACGAAGGGTTATTACTCAATCCTTCCCATTTGATGCTTCAGATAATACATAGAGTAACATGGACAGGTTGTGACAGTTACAACAGTCAAACATGCAGTTCATTTTCACAACGACTCAGCAGTGTACAGCAACATCGCTCACCGGAGGACACTGAGCCAGTTTGTCAGCTGCCACCATCTGAACATTGAGGTGTTTTGCTTGAGATTTTCCTCTGGATTTTATAAGCCTCTGTAAAACCTATTGAAAAATACACATACACAAACGACTGTTGAAATACAAGTGACAATTACTTTAGCAGCTTTTAAGAGGAATCATATTTTGCTAGGTTTTTGATTCTGTCAATTAGTATAACAGTGAAGACTTACATATTGCTTTCTTTTGAGAATTTACACCACTAAACTTACACATGAGAGAATAATAAAACATCAGAGGAAATAGATTTTTCAGGGCTTCCACATGCACTATTCTGCAGCCGAAAAACATTGCAATTAACAGCTGTATGGGTAGCAAAAAAGGCCTGCTTTTGATTTCAATTCCTATTTGATACAAATGACCTAAATGAAACTACACCAGTGTCCTTGATTTATATTGCTCAACAAATATTTTATATATATAACTTACATTAAAGAAAAAAAAGTATACCTTCAACTTTGCCAAATCTATCAGCAGCATAACAGCCTTGTGTTTCCTCAGGGACCCTGTTAGATATTTGCAATGCAATGAAAATACCATTCCAGTACATAACAAGGTGGACATTCACGATAATTAGTTCTAGCCCTACCTCTTTAACATATTTTTGCAATGTGCAAACATTGTGATCCGAGTCTTGGAAAAGGACCAGTGTCGAAATAGCAAAATAACTGACAGGGAAAAGGACATGTAGTGAGCATTTAGTGGCCCATGGGACTTCAGTCTCCTCCCCTACCAGGACCCAATACTTCCAGTTTCCATCTTGAGGGAGATCTGCAAAGGCTTGCAACTGAGCTTGCCTCCTGTTCTGAAGCCTCAGGGACACAAAGACTTCACCACCAGCTCCACTGAACCTCCTTGCAAGGAGTTCTGATTTGCAAGAGGTGCCTGCTGTTGTTTTGGACCTCTAGAGAACTTTTTTCCGCTGGGAGCTGGAAAATCAACGTAACATCGAAGAAGCGTGACGCATCAGTACCGGTTTCTGACGCATCACTGAAGAAACTGTCGCATCGCTTACCGCGGCTCGAGAAATCAATGCACGCAGCATCAAGTGCAACGATCCGGAGTCCGAGATCACCCCACCGATTCCAACGCAAGCCCTGCCATGCAGCTGCAACAATACATGCATCGTACCGGATCGTGGCATCGCATCGAGGCACCAAGTCTATCACATAGTTGGGGTACGCAGTGAGAAACCGATGCATCACTACCCCACGCAGTAAGAACCGACGGATCACCTCCTCTCCGGTAAGGAACCGAAGCATCACCTCCCCTGCGCAGCAGTAAGAAACCGACGCATCACCTCCCCCGGAGCAAGGAACCGACGCATCACCTTCCCTGAGTGTAAGGAACTGATGCATCACATTCCCTGCGGCCCGTTTTGTTTGTTTGCGTGACGCACCCAAGGTACTTTGTGTGATAAGTGTTGCATCTGCAATTTGCTTTGAACTGAACTATTTCTACCATCTGAAAGTCATATCTTTATTACTGTGTTATGGATTTTTGTCATTTGGTCTTGTTTTGGTTTAGATAAAGATTACTTATTTTTCTAAACTGGTGTGGTGTCCATTTGTAGTGTTTTCACTCTATTACTGTATGTGTTCACAAATGCTTTACACACTGCCTCTGAGATAAGCCTATCCATTCATGCAAAGCTACCAGGGGGTGAAGCAGGGGTTATTTTAGCAGTGTATCCCTGTTACCCTGACTAGAAGCAAGGGTCCCTATTTGGACAGAGGTAAGAAACTCTGCCAACTTGAGACCCCGTTTCTAACAGTCCCCAAACAAGTAATCATAATAAGGTTTGAATTGTAAACTGCAAGGCAGTCAGCGATGATGTGAACATTTATTGATGGCAAAAGAAAGGACATGCTATTAGTTCATGAAGTAAATCAGTGGGTAGTTCTTGCCATGATGTAGAAAGAGAGAGAATCACCATTCGAAACAACCCAAACAAAAAAATACACACAAAAAACTTTAATAAGGTATAATGCTTACCTTTGGTGAAGAAATCTTTACATATACTATGATGGGAGCCAGAGAAGTTTTACTAAGTTGTGTTGGATGGTTAATTGTATCAGCATCAAGTACTACCAACTGCAATGTTCGTGCTAATTCAAAGATCCGCTCAATTTCACTCTGAACTTCAGCTGTAAATGAAAACAATGGAAAATGTTTATGTTTGTTCATGAATACAATATTAAGTAATTTGAATATTAGAGTTATCATACGCAGAAAATGTGACATACCACGAATCTTAAAATCAAGCCCAAGATGCTCACAATACAGTTTCTTCAACCTTGACACCAGGAATCTAAAATCCACTTTACCACTTTATTAAAATGTACGTGATTCAGAGTAAAACCGTTTATATTTGCAGGATTGTATAATACTTAATTATGTAAAATGCATAAATATGGTTGGTGTGAAAAAAAAAAAAAAAGAATTTCGCCTAAGTGCTCCCCATCCCTGCCATCAACTCCTGGTTTTAGTCTGGTCCATAAACACTACTATTATAGGTCAAGATTATAGTGAATCAATCAATCATTTGTAAAGCGCACTACATACACGCGAGGGTCTCAAGACGCTGGGGGGGGAAGGGGTGCTACTGATCGAACAGCCAGGTCTTGAGTATCCTCCTGAAGATCAGCAGGTCTTGGGTCTGTTGTAGGTTCAGTGGGAGGGTGTGCCATGTCTTGGCGGTGAGGTGGGAAAAGGATCTCCCACCAGTGGTTGTTCTTCGGATGCGCGGGACGGTGGCGAGTGAGAGGTCGGCGGAGCGGAGCTGGCGGTTGGGAATGTAGAAGGAGCGCCGTCTGTTGAGGTGGGCTGGGTCGGTCTTGTGGAGTGCATTGTGTGCGTGGGTGAGGAGCTTGAAGGATATTCTCTTGTAGACGGGGAGCCAGTGCAGGTTTCTCAGGTGGGGGGTTATGTGGCCGTGGCGTAGTATGTCGAGGATGAGTCGTGCCGAGGCGTTTTGGATGCGTAGTAGTCGTTTGATGAGCTTGGTCGGGGCTTCCGCGTAGAGGGCGTTTCCACAGTCGAGTCTGCTGCTGACGATGGCCTGGGTGACTGTCTTTCTTGTTTCTGTCGGGATCCATCTGTAGATCTTGCGGAGCATGTGGAGGGTGTTGAAGCAGGAGGAGGAGACGGCGTTGACTTGCTTGGTTATTGAGAGCGTTGAGTCGAGGATGATTCCCAGGTTGCTTGCATGGTTGGTGGTTGTCGGGGCTGCCCCCAGTGCCATCGGCCGCCAGGAGTCGTCCCAGGCTGAAGGGTTGGAGCCGAGGATGAGGACCTCCGTCTTGTCAGAGTTCAGCTTCAGACGGCTGGTCTTCATCCAGTCGGCAACGGCCTTCATTCCTTCGTGGAGTTTGGCTTTGGCGGTGATGGGTTCCTTGGTGAGGAAGAGGATCAGCTGAGTTTCGTCAGCGCAGGAGATTATGTTGAGGTTGTGCTGTCGGGCTAAGTGTGCGAGCGGGGCCATGTAAATGTTGAACAGCCTTTGGATGAGGGAGGATCCCTGGGGTACGCCGCAGATGATCTCGGAGGCTTTGGAACGGAATGGGAGAGGTGGACGCTCTGGGTTCTGCCGGAGAGGAAGGAGGTGGTCCAATCCAGAGCCTTGTCTCGGATCCCTGCGGCATGGAGCCGTGCGCGTAGTGTGCTGTGGCAGACGATGTCGAAGGCGGCAGAGAGGTCTAGGTGGATGAGTGCTGCGGTCTCGCTGCTGTCCAGAAGAGTTCTGATGTCATCGGTGGAGGCGATGAGGGCAGTCTCGGTGCTGTGGTTGATGCGGAACCCTGACTGGGAAGGGTCCAGGATTCTGTTTTCTTCGAGGACCTTGGCCGAGAAGGAGAGCAGAGAAATGGGCCGGAGGTTCTTGAGGTCTCTTGGGTCTGCCTTAGGTTTTTTGAGTAGTCTTGAGGTCTCTTGGATCTGCCTTAGGTTTTTTGAGTTTTTTAATACCTTCCATATAGAAAGGAATGACCCTCCTACAATAATGAGGTCTCTGTAAAGCAAATCAAAGCTTTGTCAAGCTACATGTACACTATATCAGGGAGTAAATAAAATAAAATATCTGAATCACTGGTTAGAATAGATAATTAAAAAAGAACGGAGGAAGGGAATGCTTGAATTAAGCTAAAGCCCTGGAAAAGTACTTGGGGCTGCTTTCCAGTCCATCGCGTTTTTTTTTTTTTTGCTTACCATGCCATCTCAGAATAGATCCAACCATATGCAAATTAGCCTTAGTCCTGCTCCAACAGGAACAGCAGTGTGTTATTTGAGCCGGTGGTTTCTGGTGCTCGGCACCGGCACTTATGTGCCTACACCGGCACTTATAACACCTGCCACATTGTGGCACTGTGTGTGAAATTGGAAGATGAGCAGAACAACTGTTGTTTATTAATTCAATCTACATTAAAAACTTCCATTTTAAACCACTGCGCAGGAGAGGATAGCTGATGAAACAGGGAAAAGTGTGCAGTATTATGTAAACTGTTAACTCAGCAGGCACATCAAAAATTAAAGCGAAGCAAAAAAGTAAATATTTTTCAGGCAGATCATGGATGTATCAGAGTTTGGTAGAAACTGGCTCGGGAGAATGGGAACTCCTTTAGTGACTGTAATGGTGCTCCCTGAGGAATAGGAGCACCTAAATAGCTTCTCTTGTGTTTTAAAGGGTTGTTAGGAGCAGTGGCTGGCCCTTACAAGACCCTGTTTAGAGAAAGAAAGTCAGCCTCTGAAGGAGATAAATCAGTCTTCTGCCAAAAGGTGGAGCTTTCATCACGTCTCTTCCAGGGAAGAGCTTTTAAGTCTACCTGGAAGTTTGTTTTGGGTGCTAATTGGTTGGTTGGCGACCTAGTGTAAAAGAAGAGATATGCAGTTTGACTAAAACATTTCTGGTTGTTTTTAGTTCAAATGTTATGAATACCAATAGATTGGGCTGGGTTGTTAAAAACCCATAGGTAGGTGTTTTTATTAACGCCTTTATCATGAAAAGTATGTTAAAGCTAATAGACCTCGCTCCTTGCGAGTGAAAGGGACACATTTAATTTTGCTCCGTACAATCATATGATATTGGCATTTGATTTACATAAAATATGTTGCTAAACCCAGCAGGACTTATTTAATCATAATGCAGGCCTGACTTTTAATTGAATCTCTGACTGTACTACGCCTACTAATATCAAGTGTGCCATTACAACGTGGATATTACTACGCTAGTACCCCCACTACGACTTTACCATTACAAGGCATTCTTTTACCAAGCATATGCCTTTACCACGCATGCCATTACACAGTAAGGATTTGATGAGAAATTGTCAAATAAGGTATTCAACAGAGGCAGTCGATTTTAGTAAATGTAGGATTCTAATCGGGGATTGTACATTTTTTTATTTTTTACTTTTTATTTGTTTCCATGTTGATAACACAATGCAACAATCTGAAACATAAACATGTAGTACAGAACAGCATAGCATCACTAGTTACATCTGCAATTATCAAAAAGTCACCAGTATGCAGTTTTATAACACCGAAGACCCAACGCCCATTATTCATTCCTGGGCCAACAGACCTCCTCTGAGTCGAGTCACTGTCTTCTTGGTCCGATGGTGGATCACAAAGCCCTGTACATATTCCACTCCCCCCATAGTTTACTCCATTTTTTAGGGCAACCTCTGCTACGATATACCACCCTTGCTGCTAGCATGGCTTGATCCATATCTTTACTCCATGCCAATAGGGTAGGCACCTCGCCCCCCCCCCCCATTTCTGTGCTATATTTCTCTTGGCAACCATCATGCCCAATGTAACCCAACCTTGCCCTGTGCGTGTAAGGTCGTTTGGCTCCCACATATTTAGCAGAGAGCGCCTGGGCTCAGGTAGCAGCGAGACCCCCTCCGCCTGCGAAATTGTTCTCAGCACTTTTGCCCAATATTCAGCTATTCTGGGACAATCCCATATGGTGTGATAAAAGGTCCCTTCCTCTACGCAGCCTCTCAGGCAGTAGGGATGCTCCACCCTTCTTATCTTATGCAAGGTGTGTCTAGTGTAATAAGAGTGATGTATAATGCGTAATTGCACCAACCTGAGTCGTGAGGGTATCCCCACCTCCCTAGGGGATGCCAAAGCTTCCTACCACTCTATATCGTCAATGTCGCCAATATCATGGGCCCCATTATCCCTCAGGGGTCCCGTCGGGTCGGGCAGGTTGTTTACAAGTTTGCGGTAGGTGAGAGAGGTCGCCATCTTTGGCATGTGATCAGTTAGTAATCTATCCTCCATAGGAGATGCTTCTGGGACTTCTGAGACAATGGGCAGGGCAGCCATCAGAGCAGGTCGTATTTGCGTGTACCTGAACCGTTCCGAGGGGGCCAGTTCATATTGATGTCTTAAAATCTCAAGGGGAACCACTTCCCCCTGCTGCCACTTATCTCCAACTGTTGATATCCCAATGTCGTCCTATCGGTCAAATCCCTTACTATGTCTGAGTTTTCCTAGCCGTTTCATATCCCACAATGGAGTGAGCTGGGTTATTACCCCTCGGCCTGGGCCATATGCCACAGTCCAAGGGTATGTCGCAGCGGTCCAAACCGTGCCATTGCCAACTTTTTATCATAAAGTGGAGCCAGCATATCCTGCACGCCTAATTATGCTCTTATCTACCTGAAATGCCGGGTCTGATCGTGGGAGATGTACCCATTGGTTAACCACCTTCAGTTGCTCTGCCCAATAATAAAGTTGTATATCAGGAAGCGCTGTTCCACCATCATACCAGCCTCGCACGAGCTTGGCCAGCGCAATACGCGCCTGTTTACTCCCCCACAGCAAATTAGAGACCTGCGCTGCAATAACTTTAAAATAAGAGAATGCTACCGGATATGGCGTTTTTTCCAAAATGTATAGAAATTGAGGCAAGGCCATCATTTTAAAAAGTGCTGCCCTCCCCAGCAAAGTCAGCGGCAGTGTCTCCCAGTGACGTATGTCTCTTTTGAGACGATCTAGTGGTGGCTGCAAATTTTTATTGTAGAAGTCTCTTGGGTCAGTTGTAATGTAGACCCTAAGTATTCGAACGTGTGCTCCGCTATTTGAAGCGGGCAATTGTCAGGAAGATACGGTGGTGGGCCGTGCAGGACGTACACAATGGACTTAGACCAATTAATGGTGTATCCGGATGCCCGACCATACGCTGTGCAGATATCTAGAAGGGTGATATGGAGAGTCTGGCGGAGGACAGATATAATAGGATATTGTCAGCATATAGGGAGATTCGATCTTCCCATGTATCTGTCCATTTGAGGCCTCGTATCATTGGTTCCCAGCGTATCCACGTTGCCAGTGGTTCTTGCACCAACGTGAACGGTAACGGTGACAAAGGGCAGCCCTGTCGCGTGCCTCACGCCAAGGAAAAGTCAGCAGAAATGTGTCAGTTTGCGGCAACATGTGCTATTGGCTTGGCATAGAGCAGCTGCACCCAAGAACAGAACTTTGGACCGAATCCTAAATGGCGCAGTGTTGCGAAAAGAAAGGGCCAGTGGACCATGTCGAACGCCATATGTGCATCTAATGACAGCACCACCGCCGGTTCCTGCACGTACACTGAGCGCGCAAGCACCCCATGTAACCTTCTTAGGTTGAGATCTGTGTTCCTGCCGGGCATAAAGCCCGATTGATCCTGATGTATGAGCTTCGTCAAGGTGTAGTGTCAGCCGGAGCGCCAGCAGTTTTGCCAGGATTTTAGCCTCAGCATTTATGAGGGAAATAGGTCGATATGAGGCACAGACATCCGCAGGCTTCCCAGGTTTTAAAATAGCGACTATGGTGGCCGTGCGTTGGTCCGGCGGGAGCTCTCCTGCCTGGAAACTGTCCGTGAACATATTCAACAAATGGGGTGTAACAGAGTCTGCCATCCTTTTGTAAAATTCGATCGGTATGCCATTCGGCCCTACGTTACCCGATACTTACCCGATTGCAATGTCCGGATGGCTACTTGCATCTCCTCTGCTGTGAGGTCAGCCTCTAATTCCTGCGCTTCTTCCGGGGTCAACTTGGGCATGTCAAGGTCCTTTATATAAGGCAGCCCCTCTTCTACTCAAATGTCGGTGTCGGAGGAGTATACTGTCTGGAAGTTTCGTGCCAGTGTTTGTACTATTACGCGCAGGTCCGTTGAGGGATGGTCCCCCCCTGTGTCTAGCTGCGCTATCCATCTGTCACTCTTCTACCGTTTATCTAGCCGCGCAGGTAGCTTCCCTGCCTTGTCTCCATTCTCGTATATTTTGTGTTGCGTGCTTTCTAGCTGCTGCTTGGTCACTTTCGTTAGGTGCACTCTATGACGCTGCTGTGCGAGGTGTAACTTGTGTGCTGTGTCGGGGATTGGGTCTCTAGTGTGTTGTGCATCTGCGATGGACAAATCGGACTCCAAAGTCTGCAATTCCAGTTGTCCCTCCCGCTTGTGAGCTGTGATGAAAGCTATAGCCTGGCCCCTAATGACTGTCTTAAATGCCTCCCATAAGGTGGTGGAGGAAGCAACAGATCCCTGATTGTCCTGAAAGTAATGCTTTGTCGTTTTCTGGAGTCGCCTTCTAATCTTGCGAATCTGGAGATAACCAGGGCGTATCGGATATATCCGGCGCCGCTGCTGCTGATGACTGGTGTACCCGAGTGATAGCAGGGAATGGTCAGAGATGCCCCGTGGTCTAAATTCTATACTGTCCACATGCGAGAGTCAACCCGTCGAGCCTAGGAAGTAATCTATTCTCGTGAGGCTATTATGGACATTGGAGTTCAAACTAGGCTGCTTGACTCATAAATCTTTGGCCGGCATCGGTCCCTCCTTTATCTCCTCCCTTCTGCACCCTTACGTTCCCACCAGGCACCTCCGTTCCTCTCACCATGCGCTCCTCCAGACGCCCAGATTCAGGCTTAAAAAACACGGAGGTCTCAGATTCTCCTTCCTGGCCCCCTCATTTTGGAACTCTCTTCTGCTGGAACTTAGACGCTCTCCTTCCTACCCTCACTTTAGGTCTCTCCTAAAAACTCACCTCTTCCGCAGCACCTACACATAAGTTTCCTCTCCTCCCCTTTATGCCTCTCACCGAATAAGTGAACAGCGCCAAGAAACCGTCCGGTGTACGCCGCGCTTTATAAGTAATTTTTACATTACATTACATTACATTACAGTAATATGTGAATTGACGTTCTGTGGGGTGGTATCTTCTCCATACATCTATCAGTCCCATTGCCTTCATGAAACTCACAAGTCGTGATGTGCCGGTCGGACCCACCCTCAGAGGGAATCTGTCCATGGAGTCGTTTGCAACCGTGTTGAGGTCTCCACCCAGAAGCAGCTCCCCTACCGGTAGCCCCAGCAAGAAAGCACCTAGGGCAGGGAAGGCTACTGTGTGCAATGCCGGGGGGATGTAAACCAAAACTATATTGAAGGGCCTCCCTTCCCACTGCGCGTGTATAGCGGCAAATCTCCCCAAACTGTCAGACTTAAACTTCTTTTATTATGAGGGGAAATTGCTTTTTTACTAATATTCCCAATCCTCTGGAGCTAGATGTGAATTCGGAATGTACCACCATTCTATATCCACACCTGTCCATTGCTTTTGCGGATGTGCCTGTGAGATGTGTCTCTTGCAGCAGTAGCACTGCCGGGCCTTCTTTCTTAATACACTGTAGGAACAGGCCACGCTTAATTTTATCAGCCAGCCCCTGTACATTCCACGTGAGCACTGAGAGGGATGGTGTCTTGGTGTTGGAACCACCCGTTGTGTCAACCTGTGTTTCGTCTCCCATCGTTGTAGCAAACAGATCTATTAACACCAGTGACATGTGACAAAGTTACAGTGCGTCCCTGTGTGCGCTAGTACTGCCTAACCATCCCCATATTGAGCGATAATATATATCAACCACAACAAACTGAAAAACAAACCCACCCCGCCACACCCTCCCTCCCTTGCGGACCGAGAACTGTGCACCACCCCAACTCAGCAGAGTGCTTAAAACCCCGTCCCTGGAACTTTACTTGCATGTACAGGGGTGGGAGGTCCGAGGAAGACCATTCGATCCCCGTGTTCCAGAGTCCCAGGCAACAGCATTTCCATTTCAGTCATTAAAGCAAGGTGAAGTCATTGCAGATGCAGTGTCGTAGTAGGCTGAAAATAGTAAACAGTGGATATTCTCCCTACATGGAGGTGGTACTGTTTAAAAGAACTCAGTCTCCTGCTTCCTTCCGTGATTGTTCATAGTCCCCTCCATCCTGCTCAGTGGTCTCCGAGTCACCGCCTCTTACCAGATGTCGTCGACCTCTCTGCGGTTTTCCGGGCTTCCCTGCCGTTCGCCACCCTTCCAGCCAGTCAGAGCCTCCTCCGGCGTGTCAAGGAACCATGTTTTTCCTTCGTCAACTACTCGGAGTCTCGACGGGAAGAGCATGGAATATGATAGTTCACGGGCTCTGAGTGCCATTTTGACCTTGATGAAACTTCTGTGGTGTGCCGAGACTGCTGCCGTATAGTCCGGGAAGAATGAGATCACAGAGTTTTGCACGCGGATGGGCGGTGCTACCCTGGCCGTCTGAAGAATGGTGTCTCGATCGCGAAAATTAAAGATGCGGGCCGACACTGGACGCCGCAGGTAGTGGTCCCAGGGACCACTGCCTGCCCTTAACAAATTAAACAAAAACGTTTCATTTTTCTTTTTTAAATGCATTCCGTTTTCATTTAAGGAAAACAGCCTGCCTTTAAAAAAAAATCTGCTTTATTGAAAAACGCCCAGCACGCCACCATCACTGGGAGGGCTGACATTCACAATGGGCCCGCAAACTGCGAGAGACTCATTAATAATAATAATGAGCCTTATAATTTGCAACCCAATTGGGAGCCGCTAAACAGTGTGAACACACTGTTGTACATTTGATTTAGCGCCTCACAATGTGTCGCAAATTGCGAGCCGAAATTAAAGGGTCGTGCATCTGGCCTTATGTCTTCTGCGGTTTCTTGTAGTCATTGTCAGGTTCCAGCAGCATTCTGATTACCCAATTGTGGGAGCCCTGATTTATAAGGCTAACCACTGATTCACTGCATAATTTCCAAACTGTGTCTCCTCTATTTTTCAGCATATTGCTAATTTTTTTAGAGTCCGCTACCCCAGGCATCATCATTCCTAGGTTTTGCTCACGTCAGATGTGTGTCGGCTCCCAAGGTCTGCACATGGGTTCACCAATTCTAATCAGACACATCATTGCCCCACCAAAGAGAAACTCCCTCAAACTGGCCACCCTTAGAGTGAGGTGCCAATATCTGTATGAGAAAGCAGTCTTGAAAGTCCCATCGCTGCCAAAGCAAGATTAACAAAATGTTAAGTCTTCTTTAGTGATGGACATTAAAGCACAACTTCACTTATTCCCTCACAACTCCTGCTAAGTATAGGTTTGGGTGCCCATTGCAGGGACATCTAAGCAAAACGCCACTGTCTCCAGACACATTATTAACTATGCAAGTATTCCACACCTTTTCATAGGGCTCTGGCCTGAGACTTCCACTGATTATTAAATGAAAGAAAATTCTATTATGGTCCTTGCTCTATAGCTTTGAACAAGATTTTTGAAGACAGATCATCGCTGCCAGAAAAATGCTCCTATGGTCTACATAATAACAGCACTTTGGTGCCCCTGTTATTACGGAAACGGGAAATTTAGGTTACTGCAGAAACATGGCCAGTGGATTATATTACATGCATAATTTCTGATGATTATGCAATTATGCCTTTTGGGCTTCAGGTTGCACTATAAAGTTGACCTATTATTTACATATGCTGGTCTTAACATGTTAAAATGGTTTAGTCTGATATGCTAACATGGAGGTGGTATCTGCCACACAGCTCTTGATCAACCCTGTTGCCATGTTTTTTTGTTATCTTGCATGTGAGTGACAGAGAGCCACTCTGCATCCCACATGGAATATTTCACTTTCATGCAACTTGTACGATGTTTGTTTCCTTTAACATGGACTTACCTAAAAGCCAAACATGACCACTGGTACATGCCAATCAGTTGTCATGCTTTTGGAAGCAGGGCACATGTAGTGAGAGAGTCACATGTAAAAAAGATATTCAGCAAAGTCTTACTGGCCACAGGTCCATAAATGCAAGCTATCTAGCCAAAAAGATGGGGAGCCCATGCAAAAGATGGATTTTCCTACTGATGGCGTCACGCCAGACTGGGGGCTTCAATTTCCAAGGTGTCAACATTGCAAACTTTGAAATCAGTGCGACAGATCCTGCTTCCATTCTAGGATGAGAGGACGAGGTACCCATTTAGAACGCCTCACTATGGATGTTTGTCGATGCAACAATAAATGTGAGTAAATGTCAATGCCCAGGTAGTTTAAAACCTCGAGCATTTCAATTGGTCCCAAGTTCATTGTGATACAGCTTTCATTTCCAAGGACTTTTTTTTGTCGTAAGCCCCATCTGTCATGAAGTGAAGCACTGAAGTACCTTAACCACATCTAACTGGACATGTATATAGATACATGTATTAATATCTACAATACAATGAGCTACTCCTTTCTCAATGAGGAAAACCTAAGCAGTGTGGGATGTTTCCCTGTTGCACTGTAATTATTGTATAATGACATTACACCGGTCAGCAGGGTATAGATCGTAATTAATCTTGTCCATATGCTACACACTTTATTTCTAGTTACTGCCCAAAATGCTGTTTTCAGTGCATTAAGGCTGAAACAGCCCTTTACATTTTAGGAAAACACCAATGTTCACAACAATTGGGCCTATTAGGATGTCGGGCGGATCGCCACCTCCATGCGGCGGTGGCGATCAGCCCGACATCCTTGCCTGCCCGCCACCCATTTTCCCCGCCATATTACTATGGCGGGGGGGACCGTGGTGGACAGAAACACCGTCCGCCGCTTTTCCGCCCCGGTCGCCTTGCGGCCGGGGCGGAAAAGGGTTCATATGGTGGCGGTGTCTATTAGACACCGCCAGCCATATTATGATGGGCTCTTTGAGATGCCTTTCCGTGGCAGCATGCGGTCTTCACTTTGGGGGCCCATTGCAGGCCCCCATGGTGAAGGCGAGGGAGGGATATGCACATAGGGGTGGTACCTCCCTGCATTTGCGTACACAATGCGGCAGGCATTGCACGGTGCCCTCCGCTTTGTGTATGCAAATGCATACCATGCATTTATGACATTTCGGCGGCTGCTGGTGTAGACACCGCCCGCCGCAATGTTATAAATGCATGATGCGCCCGCCAGTGTGGCGGGCGCATCATAATTGGTATGGCGGGACCGCCGCTCAGGTCACGGGCGGTCCCGTTTTCCATCCTAATGGGGGCCAAAGTACGGATGTGAAATATTGATTTCTGTTATTCATTTCCGACATAAGAAAAATAATATACTCTTTGTTCATGATACAAATGAGGAGAAATGAACATGAAGCAGTTCATTAATAGTCAAAGGGAGCCCAATGAGAAGAAACTTTGATTGACATCAATGCACATCTAGCGGTCATGTATATTTATTAAACTGAACATGCAAGGTGTGCTTTAGTCTGAATTCCTAAAGATAGCATTGAAACTTTGTTTAATTTGGAAAACAGATGTTAGTTGGAAAAACATGTCATTTCTGTCTTTTTTAAAGGTGGTTAATATGAAGAATTAGCAGTTAATGCTACAACTGCTTTAGAGTTATTGCCGAAACCATGCATTTTTTTTAACAAAGATAGTATGGCAAAAACGTTTTTTTCTAGAACAAAAAATTGCAACGCATTTAAAGAGTAAGAATTTAAGTACTACAGAAGAAATCTGAGCACTCTCTACACATGTAATATTGTACTACAGAAAAGTTAAAAAAATTCTATTTTGTACACCTCAAGTAATAGATATTTCGTGTACTTACCTAAACTTGACCTTGTGTTAGATCGTTCTATTATTGCATGTTTACTAGGATTGTTTAATACTGAACGTTTGGCAAGTGAGATGTCTGCTGTAACCCGTGTAATCGATATCCTAGTGAAAAACAAAGAAAAAACGTTACACTTGATACTTTGCATAATGTAAACTATAACACACCAGTGATCACTCTGTATTACAAACTATGGCAATCTTACATGGCTATAATTTAGTGAGAGTTGAAGGGAGAAAGAGAGGAGTACTGTTGATTAGAGACCGGGGTACTTTGCGAGATTATACATTTGTAATGCGCAATCCATTCTGTTAGTGCGTGCCTTTGAGCTTGCCCCTGCTGTAAAGAATTCCTGCCTTGTGTATAGTTGAAGCAGAAGAAGTAATAGAAGCAATAGTACCAACATGTTTAGAATGAGTTTTAAATCCACTGTTCAAGACTTGAAAAGTGGTCTGCATTATTTATTTTTCTGTTTCCCTGATCTCCGCAGCTTCTCTTGCTGAGTCAGCCCTACTATCTTGTACGGCTGCATAAATCGAGGTGGAAATGAATGTTTTTCTCTTGAAATATTTGGGCCTGGAAGGGAATTGTACGAATCCATATCACCACATATTTTCAACATAAGTTTTAATTTTAACAAAACCAGGACAGCCAATTGTGACAGCCACCGATGGTACAGTTTGCATATACTATATGTATAAATGTATAAAACAGCCACATGATGCTTTTTTTTGTTTTGTTTGAGAGGTCAATCAACACCGTCTGGCTCTTCTTTGCTCTACGAAGTGGTGGCAAGATTATGGTGAGAGTGCCTTCCCACCAACTGTGATCTGGAGGACAATACAAATGGCACTTTCTCAAGAACCTGTTCCTGCACTAGTTCTCCTACTTTTGGGAGCTACCCATCGAAAGCAGCTATATTTCGGTGGCAAGCGCATCTTATTTGCAGGTTTCTCTTGCAAATCTTTGATGCTCCAAAATAGATGGAAGTGTGAGATCAGATGAATCAATCAGTGACTCTGCATCAAGAGAACTCTATGTCGAGCAGGCATCCTCCAATGATTTTCATATGGTGTGCAGCCATTCAGTACACCCATATGCAAACTGAATAGCCACTGCACCTGATATAGGTTATGATACCACAACAACTCTGTATTGAATACCCTAGCAGTCAAGGCTTTTTAGCAGTCCTATTGGTTGGCTCATCAATTCGGTTTGGTTCCGGATGGAGGGGGTGCACAAATCACCTTCCAGAGCAGTCACAGCATCAGTAAATAAATGCCTTAGTGGCAAACGTTGAGTAGTTTTCTAAATGACATGTCTGAACTTTTACCTCTGCTACTAGGCACAGCAAGTCTTTAATTAACGCACAGTGGTAGTTGTTTTTGTGTTGCCAAACCCACATAAATCAAGCGCATAGATCAACCACCATCAATATATATTTATAATGAGTTACACTTGGCAATGGGCGAATGTGGGCGAGGTACACTCAATCAATCAAGGCATTTGTATAGCGCGCTACACACCCGGGAGGGTCTCAAGGCGCTGGGGGAGGGGTAGGTCACTGCTCGAACAGCCAGGTCTTGAGCTGCTTCCTGAAGGAGAGATGGTCTTGGGTTCGCCGAAGGTAGGTTGGGAGGGAGTTCCAAGTCTTGGCTGCCAGGTAGGAGAAGGATCTTCCACGACACCAAAGGGATTATTGGATATCATAATAGAAATAGGCACTAATCTTATAGCAGGAGTGGGTTTCAATTGGTGACCAATGTTATATTGCTATATGCATCTTTTATCATTTTCCAATAAATTTGGCCACCAATGTCTTTGTTGTAGCATTGATGTTGTAGCACTAATAAAAGCATGAGCCAACGCTAAACCATAATGAGCTTCTGTGATAAGATATAATCTAAGTTTTTCATTGGGAATATGTCTATTCTTTTTCACTGGTTTAACAACACATGATTATCTTTGGAGAGGCTATACAAATATTTAAAGGGGGTCCTTTAGTGGACTTTTCCCATTACATTGTTGCCTTTGCTGTCACCAGGTTTGCATTGATTGTCATTTTAGATTGTGTCACAGCAGCAACCTTACACGTTTGTACCTCTGACTTTGCAGCCAAATCAAGTGCTAAGTAATGGTCATAACACATACCATTACCGACAACCCAAAGGTCGGCGACGTTAATCAGTTCATTAGAAGTCATTGGCAGGACCACATTATCAACAATTGACCTTTAACATCCCAACCCTGATGCTGTACATCCATGTAGTTGTGTTCCTGTGTTGGGAATAGCATGGGGAAGTAATCTAGGTTTTAAGTGAGCTGGGATGTGCTACTTACATATCCATCCACTCAGGATAAGACACAGTTCTTTTAGCTATTTGGGGCACATTACTGCTCGGAAATCCCAAGACAGGATGCATAAAGGGGTCCCAGGAGACTTCATAGGCCAGGATGGATTGCTGGGTAACCTTCTTCAACTTTTCCATTGCCATAATTTTCCAAAGGCGCCTTATCCAGTTGTGAAGTGTGGGTATGATGTTCGTTCCACATAGTTCCAGTATGTTCTGAATGGCAGTAACTAAAGTCATGGCTATCTGTTTTCCATTTATTGACTTTGGGGATCGGTTAAACGGCATGGTTTGCCCATGCACTTTACTTTTTTAGCAAGCATTCCTTCAATTTTGTTATACCCCTTTGGGAGCCTTGTATACCCATAATCAAGACCACCAAAATGTAAAGACAGTTAAGTAACGCAATTGCTAGACCTTGCATCATTGGTGTGGGATTCCCCTGTACTTTTGCCTTTACATCCTATGTTGATGCAGTGTGTTGGACTTCCTTTCGCTGGTCTAGGTGCTTTGGGCACTTCGCCACTGATGTAAAGTGCCAAAGTGCATGTACTCTCTTTGTAATTTGTATGTATTGATTGGCGTTTCCATAAACGGCTGATTTGCTTTACTAGTCAGTCCCTAGTAAAGTGCTCTGTGTGTGCCCACGGCCTGTAAATCAAATGCAGCCCTGATTGTGCCAACCACATAGCCAGCCTGTAAATGTAGCTCAGGCCTGCCATTGCAGATCCTGTGTGCAGTCTAGTACTGTCGACTTGGCATGTGCACCCACTTGCCAGGCCCAGACCTTTTCTTTTCCTACAGGTATGTCAGGGTGCAGTATATGTGAAAGGTAGGATATGCCCTTATGGGTTTGGCATGTCCCGATAGTGAAATACTGCCAATTTTGTTTTACATTATTGTAAAGCTATCTGGTCAAAGCATAACTGCCCCTGGGAATCAGTTAGGAAAATAAAGTTTAGTATGCCTGAACTCAGAATGTTAACATGCATCTTTTAGTGAGAGTGATATTTACATTCTGTGTTTGAAATTACCACTCTTATAAAGTAGGTATTTTCTTGCTTAGCCATCCAGTGTGCCTCTGCTAGGATGTGTATTGACAGTCTGGCTTTGGAGTGACAGGAGCTGGGGATGTGCAGCGGCTCCAGAGAGTCTGGATGAGTCAGCGCAAGGGTAAATAGGTCTGGTCTGCATTTAGAGTGCTGGGAGGAGTAGCACCTGCACCTGAATAGGGCTGTGCCTGCCTCCACAATGATGGCTCCGCCCTCCTGTGGTGTGTCTGGAGCCAGGGATCACACTGACAATGGAGGTTATTGTGCATTTGCAAAGTACCCCAGAGCTGGTTTGGACTGGGCTCAGAGACCTGGGCCAGGAGAGAACAAAGAAATGTACTGTATAAAAAGAGGGGCCCAGACACCAAACTTTTATATCACTTCTGGGAAATTAAGAGGAACCTTTGCCAAGGAGAAGAGCTGGAGAAACTGAGAATACTGCTCTGTGCTGTTTTCTGTCTGGGGTTGGCCTGCAGTGACTGCTTTCTGCTACGGAAAAGGAAAAAAGACTTTGCTGTTTGCTGTGTCCCCTGCTTTAGGAAGATCTCCAAGGGCTTGAAGAAGAGCTTGCCTCCTCTTCTGAAGTCTCAGGGACACAAAGACTTCACCCCCCCCCCCTCTCCCCCCTCCTCTGAACTTCCTTGATGGGAGTTCTGACCTGTGAAGAGGTGCCTGTAGCTGTTCTGGATCTCTGGAGGTTGTTCTGGCTGTTGGGAGCTGGAGAAGCAATGGACCAA
The DNA here is from genome assembly GCF_964263255.1 of Lissotriton vulgaris. NCBI lineage: Eukaryota > Metazoa > Chordata > Amphibia > Caudata > Salamandridae > Lissotriton > Lissotriton vulgaris. The sequence goes on from NW_028250136.1 coordinate 300,176, forward strand.
CAAGAAGCGTGACGCAACTGCACCTTTTTCAGACGCATTGCCGAAGAAATTGTTGCAGCGCTTGCCTGCGGCTTGAGAAATAGCTGCACGCCACATTGAATGCACCGATCTCCGAAGTCCAAGATCACTGCACTGATTCCGACGCAAGCCCTGCTGTGCGGATGCAAGAACCCATGCATCGTCCTGGATCATCGCATGGCATCGAGGCGCTAGGTCTGTCGCATTGTTGGGGGACGCAGTAAGAAACTGATGCATCACCTCCCCACGCACTAATAAAACCGATGCATCACCTCCTCTCCAGTAAGGTACCGTTGCATCACCTCCCATGAAGCACGGAACCGACGCATCACCTTACCGGATTGTAAGCCACAAACGCATCACCTTCCTTGTGGCTCTTTTTGTTTGTGTGCGCAACACATCCATGGTACTTTGAATGAAAAGTGCTGCATCTGCAATTTGTTTTGAACTGAACTATTTCTACCATTTAAAAGTCATATTTTTATTACTGCATTTTGGATTTTTGTTGTTTGGCTTGGATAAATATTACTTATTTTTCTAAACTGGTGTGGTGTCCATTTGAAGTGTTTTCACTGCATTACTGTATGTGTTCATAAATGCTTTACACACTGCCTCTGAGATAAGCCTGTCTGCTCGGGCCAAGCTACCAAGGGGATGAGTGGGGGTTATTTTAGAACCGTCTCCCATTACCCTGACTAGAAGTAAGGGTCCCTATTTGGACAAAGTTACCTACCTCTGCCAACTAGAGATCCACATTTCTAACAGTAATTCTCACACTTTCCTTTGCCTACAGAACTCATTACCAAAGTAGTTTTATACGTTTTCCTAAATAAATTGGTCATCAGTCCAGTATTGTGAAAGTGTGGCATTCCATGTGTGCATGTATTCCAGTTCTAATCTGTACAATCCAGTACAACTGTATAGGACCTGTCTAAATTCAACATAAGAAAATAGAGTAGAGTACAAGGTCAAGTGGCAAGACACTATCATACCCTGATACAGTGATCCAGGATGGCCTTTATATCACACCTTTCCTCCGGTATTAATGGCAATTGATCCTATACCTGTAGTTCACAATGAAGGGGAATCATATGTGGTACAGAATCGCTATTCCACCCCTTGATTTCTACACAACACCAGAGCTTGTGTTAAAGCCCAAACATATGCATACTTATCCCCTGAAATCCTCAGACACCAAAGAGGAAAATGCTTCAATTATTACCCCGATACATGAGGTTTATATCTTATAAAGAGTGGAGGCCAATCCTCCCTCACTAGAATGATGGTATATGCACCCGATAAATGTCATCAGAATACTGCTTTTATTGTGTGCAATGTATCACTCTCTATGTGCATTTCAACACAGTAAACTCTATACGTGTTTTTATCCAAATGTAATGATCAGCTGGACTTGTAACCAGATACGCTTTGAGAATCCAGCGAACTATAACTACTTGCACTGCACTGTCCAGAAGGCCTTCCGTCCATGTCCAATTCTGCAGATGTACCCGCATTTTCGGTGGCATGCTTCTTTTTTAGCAAACCAGCAACTTTCTTCATTTTACAATTACTTTTCAATTGAACCTTTCTCTTCCTTCTTACTTTATGCTAAATATCATGATTGCCCTACCTTGCTCTTCTATCTTGTTGTTTATATGACACTCAGACAGTCTGCTCCTTTCATCTTTTTCCTGAATGTCTACTGTCTCCAGAGTCCTGGGAAGAATGGGTAGTAGTATACTGATACGCATCTGCCTTTCTAATTCTTTTATGGTCACTCAAATTATAACCACCCCTTTGGATTCCTGCTGTGAGGAATATCTGGTGCTGCTTTTCCTCCTAGCTTTTTCTTGGTTCCTGGAGCTTTCTGCTTTACTGTCCACTCTGTCACTGTTTTAGACTTGAGCTGCAGCTTTACAGAATAAGTATCCTGGGTGTTTTGGCATATTCTTTTATACATTTCTACAGAAAATGATTAGACCAGGCAGTCTTGGAGTGGTTCCCCCCTTGTTTTGCCTTCAACCCTCCTGTTTGGCTGATATTGTTTTTGCGGGTTAAGGACTCTGCACACCTTACCCCTGCTAACCAGTGCTAAAGTGATTGTGCTCGGGCTCTAGGCATGTCTCTGCTCCCACCCCTTCCTGTGTATACCTTTCAACTCACCCGGCCACTTATGCAGCCCCATGCCCGAACCACCAGCGGCCGAGGCCAAACTCGGACCAGTCAGACGAGATCGACCTTATGTTTCTTTTTCTACAAACAGTTAATAGATTGATTGCTTTGTGATGTAACAAAAAATGTGTATTTGAATGCTCATCCATTCTCCTAAGAAACTGTAGGTGACTAATGTCAACACTGTGTCAATTTTGTACTGTATCGGTTACACCCTGGCATCCCGCCTGTGCTATTTAAGCAACTGTCATTGTAATGCCAAGCATAAGAATATTGTCACAGGAATATTATTTGTACAATTTGTTGAAAATCAATAAAGAACATTAAAAAAATAAGTGATTGTGCTCTCTCCTTAAAAGATGGTAGAAATGGCTAATACCCAGTTGCCATATTTAATTTACCTGTAAGTCCCAGGTAAAGTGGCACTGTCTGTGCCCAGGTCCTGTAAATGAAATGCTACAAGTGGGCCTGCAGCACAGATTGTGCCACCCACGTAATAGCACTTTAAACATGTATCAGGTCTGCCTGTGAAGTGCAGTTTTTAAACTGCCACGTCAACCTGGAAAAAAAAAACTTTTGCCAGGCTTAAATCTTCCTTTTTAATACATGTAAGTAACCCCTGAGGTAGGCATGGGCCGGGTGTAGTGTAGTTAAAAAGTGGGACATGTACTTTTTAGTTTTACATGTCCTGGTAGTAAAACACTCCTAAACTGGTTTTCACTACTGAATGGACTACCTGCCCTATAAGATAACATTGGAGCTCCCTTATTACATATATTTAGCTGTAATTTCCAAATGGGAACAGGTAACCAGTTCATGTCGTGTTCATGTTATTTAAGTTCCACAATGGTGCTGGAACTGATCTTGTTGAAGCTATTCTTTTTGCTCCTTCCAAGAATTTCTTCACTACTGGGGACCCAAAGAAGCGGTTACATGAAGTGCCCCTGTAATAGTCTACTATTGCTGCCAGGAGTACCTTTACAGATGAATAGGTTAGACAGTACCTAGCAGATGCATGAGAATCTGATAATCTTTAACACAGTTTCCTGTTTGTGCACCAGTGAATGTATCTTTTCCATTTTGCTGTATAGCATTTTTATGTAGTAGTCTTTCTTGCTTCCTTACAGGTGTTCAGTTCTAAATATTCGGGAGCCATGCTGCTAGGCTAGAGTGTTGTAGGCTCTGGGTAGAACACTATCCCTTCCTGCATTGTTATCAGATCCTGTTCTGCTCTGATTGTTATCATTTTTCCTCTGGACTTCTCTAGTAGGTCTATGTACCAAGTTTGTCTGCCCATTGCGATGCTATGAGGATGAGGTGAATTCCTGGCTGTCTGGCTTTCTCTAGTACTTCGGTAATAGGGGAATTGGAGGAAAGGCATAAGGAAATCACCCTGACCAGTTTGACAGGGCATTCCCCTCTGATTGTTGGTGTTAAAGCCTGGCGGTGAAATGTTGGCATTTTGTGTTTTTTTGCTGTTGTTAAAAGGTTTATTTCTGGTTTCCCCGAATCTCTGAATATTTTCTCCGGCGTCTGTTGCTTTAGTTCCGATCTGTGGGAGCTGCTTTCTTGTCTGCTTAGTCTGGCCACCTCTATGTTTTCTTTTCCTGGTAGGTGTACTGTTTGCAGTGTGATCTTTCTTTGTGTTGCCCATTGCTATATCTCTTGGACTAGCTTGATCAGTGTGAATGCTTTTGTACCTCAAATTTGTTAAGATAAAACATTGTTGTTGTGTTGTCTGTTTGTATCAGTACAGTTTTACCAGTGATGTGTGTTTGGAATGCCTTCAGGGCTAGGAAAACTATTTTCATCTTCATGTAGTTGATGTGTTTTAGCGCATCTGTGCTGTTCTATTATCCCAGTGCCTTCAGGTTGCCTGTGTGTGGTTCCCAACCAATGTGCGATGCATCTGTTTTGATGGTCACCGTTGGCATTGGTGTCTTGAATAGTCTCCCTACTGTCACATTTTTGGATTTCCACCATTATTCTACCTTTTGAACCTTTGCTGTGATAACCACTAGATATTCTCAACTCCGGTGGCTTGTGACCATTTGTTGCAGATCCATTCTTGGAAGTTTGCATGTGCAGTCTTGCATGCGTTGTAAGCGGTATGCATGATGCCATCATGCCCAATAGTTTCATGACTGTCCTCACTGTCAGAGGAGGCTCCCCCTTCCTGAATAGGTGAACTTGCCCTGAGATTCCACTTTGCCCTCTTCAGGACAGGATATGCTCAGATTGTCCTTAAGTTTAGGGTCGCTAGCAGAAACACCTTTTCCCCTTCCGGTTGTGGTGATGACTTTTTGTGGTTTATTGAGCAACCCAGATGTTCTAATGTGGTGATTACTGTTTGAATGACCTTTTGGCATATCTGTTTTGATGTCTCCTTTACTAGCCAGTCGTCTAAGAATGGGTATAAATTAATACCTTTTCTTCTTTGGTGTGCTGCAACTGCAGCAAGGCACTTTGTGAAGACCAGTGTAGCGTTGATTTTATGCAGAATGGAGGTACTGTGAGCTGGTAGTTCACCTTGTCTAATATAAATCTGAGTTACTTTTTCTATTTTCGATTCATTGGGATGCGTAGATAGGCGTCCTTTAGATCTAAGGTGGCCATATAATCCCCTATTATTAGAATTGGTAGAACTCCTTGGAGTGTTGTCATTCTGAATTGTTAAGTACAAATGAATTTGTTTAAGACTCTGAAGTCTAGGAATGGTCTCAGGGTCAGATCCTTTTTTGAGACCAGGAAATAAGGAGAATAGTTTCCTTTGCTTGTTTCTCTTGCTGGTATCCTTTTGATGATTTTCTTTTGTAAGAGTTCTCTCACCTCTTTCCTTAGTAGTATGATATCTTTCCATTGAAACTCTTTGCTTTTGATGGAATTTGAGGTGGTTCCTTGATTAGTTCTATGCAGTATCCGTGACATATCACGTTCATAATCCATTTGTCTGAGGTGATTTTTTCCCACTCCTGTGGTTAATTGCCTATACTGCCTCCCACTGGTTTTATGTGGGGGCACCGATTTTTCGGCAAGTCACTTGGTTGTTGCTCCTACCCCTTGGGGAGTTTCTCCCATTCCCCTTCCTTGCGCATGAAAGGGCTGTCTAGTTGGGTGTTGCCACTGTTAGTGTGTGGTCTGCTGTGTGGCTTGGTGTGAGCTGCCTTGTGGTTGCTGGCCAGATGTGAAAGGTGCTCTGCCAGTGGGCCAGGTTTCCTCCCTTTCCTTTTGTACACCCACCATTGCTTGGGCCATTTCGTTGTCCTTTTTTAGTTGTTGTAAGGACTTATTGATCGCCTGGCCCTACAGGACGTCTCCTATAAAGGGCATATTGATTATGAAGACTGGTACCTGAGCCAGGCATGTCTCCTTAGTGTTGTGCCCGTGCACATCTGCCTGCTGGCAGTGTCTGTAGGAGTCCAAGGCTGATTTCAGGTATGTGCTCGCTGTGTTTTACCCCTCTTGCATAACTGACTTAGCCCTCTTTTTGTACTTGTATGGGAGGTGTTGCATGAGGGACTCCATCTCTTCCCATTGTTGGTGACCGTACCTGTTTAACTGTGCATTATAGTTGGCAATCTTCCACTGGGTTGCAGCCTCTCTCTCCATCTTCCTCTCCAACATGTCAAGCCTCTTCCTCTCCTTTCCAGGTGGTGGGCCCGAGGATGTGAGGGAGTTGTTTCGCTTTCTTGCAGTTGTTACAATAATCGAGTCAGCAGGAGCATTTCCCTGTATGTATTGCGGGTCTTGAGTAGATGACTTGTACTTTTTTTCTACTCTGGGAGTTACTGCCTTTGCATTGGCAGGTTCCCGAAATGCCTCCTTCCCTTGATCCAAAATGCTGGGTAGATTTGGGGAGTGTAGGTTCCCCTTGTGGCTGGCATTAGGGTCTTGAGGAGAAAACAAGAATCTCCCTTTTCTTTCCTCCAGCAGGACTTCGTATGTTTCAGCAGCTCAGGTGGTGATGGCCTCGAAGGGTAGTTGTCAACGCCTTTGGAAGATTCAACTCTGAGAACCTGCCTTGACTCTGTCGAGCCCTGTTGCCTCTTCTATCTTCTCGAGTTTGTAGAATTCCTCTTATTTTTCTTCATGGGGCTCTGGTGTTGCTGGAGCCTTCAAGGCAGATTGGTCGTCCTCGATGCCGAAGTATATTGATGGCTTCAATGGGATCTGAAAATCCTCTTAGGAGTCAATTAACTACTTTTCTCTTTCTCGACCTCAAACATCTTCACTTCTGCTTCAAGTATCAGCCTCTTCTTCAGTGTCACTGGTTCTGTCATCTCCTAAGCCTCTGTCTTTTCTCTTTCTCCCTCTAAAGCGGATGGCATTGTTGAGGGCTTCAATAGAGTCTTGCCTACATCAGTGTCCCTTGCTTGAGATCCATCTGGCTTCTTTGTTTTCGGCTGACCTTAGCCGGTTTCTTCACCGCCTGTTTTTTATCGGCATTGGTCGCGTATGCTTCGACATCTAATCCTTTGCCATAAACTGTGTCGGCTTCCTCAACGATGACGTTATCGTTGCTAGCCAGGTGAAATCCTTTGGTGGAACCTGCACCCTCTGAGTGCTGGACATGGTGGTGTAGTGTTCCAGCCTCTGTCTTTAGCATACCTTAAGGGTCTTTGGTACAAACGCAGTACATGCCTCGCAGTTCTCGTAGCTATGGTCCTTTGGGAGACAGAAGTTGCAGAAATCATGCAAATTTGTGGTGGCAGCTGAGGAAGAATTTAACCCCTTTGCTGCGGCGGCTATTCCGCCGCAGCGCTAAGCGGGTAGGGCGGCCGCACGGCGGTCACGTGCTTGTGACGGAACCGCTCCGTCACGGCATCCGGGTGAGCTGTGCTTTTGACGGAACGGTTCCGTCACGAACGCGCCCACTCAATGGAACGTGCCGCGCAGGCGCGAAATCAGCGCCGCGCAGGCGCGCCGAGCGGGCCGTGACGGAACCGTTCCGTCACAAGCACAGCTCACCCTTGGCTTGTGATGGAGCGGTTCCGTCACAAGCATACAAGGGGTTAAAGGAGATATTTTCTATCTCCCCTACCTGCTCTCATTCTTCAACAAGGTGGCTGGTACCGGCGTGGTTCTCCGTCAGAAGGAGGCCGGAAGGGTCCACTTCTCTCTCATCATCTCTTTTAGAGGTCTTCGGCAAATTGTTATATTTTCTTCCCAAAAACTCTAATTTTCAAAAAAAGATTTGCAGATCCTCTGTTACATCCTAGAGCCAATGGTGGAAAAAAGAATCTGAAGATAGAGACAATGCAAAGGAAGATCTAGGGCGCCGTTTGACATCACACAGGTGACGGGCATACCACCAAATGGTGGTCAACAATGCCCAAAAAGGAAAAATAAAAGGACAATTCCAGACCCAACCACTAGATGAAGGAATAATACACAGCATTTGAATCCAGAAAAGGATTCATGCTGCAAAACCTCTGCACCCTATTGCATGTCTGTCTATTCGTAACACTGTTTACAGCAGAGCAACTGCACATTCATTTACATTGACAAGTTGTGAGGCCCTGTAATATTGTTTAATATCAGATAGTGCCAATCCCTCATCATACACTCCCCTGGTTAATTTTGCCACGGCTATGCTTGGCATGCGCTCGTTCCACAGCAACTCTCCGACTAGTGTCTATGTGTCCCAAAAATTCCTCTGGTATCTGATATCGGGTGTGTTAGACCTGGCCCTTTTGACATGTGTATCCCCACACATTTTGCTTTTTGCCTCCTATTTTTCTGACCCTGTTTGTGTTGGCTATAGGATTCTGGGCACTTTACCACTGCTAATCAGTGCTAAAGTGCATATGTTCTCTGTGTAAATTGTGACAATAATTGGTTATCCATGATTGGCATATTTGATTTACTGGTAAGTCCCTAGTAAAGTGCACGGTGAGTGCCAGGGCCTGTAAATCAAATGCTGCTAGTGGGCTTGCAGCACTGGCTGTGCAACCCACACGAGTAACAGTGTAAATGTGTCTCAGGCCTACCACCGCAGTGTCTGTGCCAGCAGTTTGTAACTGCCATGTTGTCCTGGCAAGTGCACCCACTTACCAGGCACAAACCTTCCTTTTCCTTACAAGTAAGGCACTCCTAATGTAGGCGCAAGGTACCCCAATGGCCAGGGTGCGGTGTATGTGAAAGGTAGGACATGTACTCCAGTGAGTGGCTTGTCCTGATAGTGAAATACTGTGTATTTCATTTTTCACTGTTGAAAGGCTATTTGTCTCATCAACTTATCATTGGGGTTGCACTGTAACAAATGTACATGTGAAACTTGCAATAGGGACAATATAGAAAAAGGAAGTTTGGACTCGCTGAACTTAAAGAATTTATTAGCACACCTTTAGGTGAAGGTGGTTTTTAAATCGTGCGTTTGAAAATGCCACTTTTAGAAAGTGGGCCTTTTTTTACTTCACCATTCTGTGTGCCTCTGGCTGTTTGTGTATTCAGCATTTGCTGTGTGAGTGACAGGAGCTGAGATGTGTATTCATTCTCGACAGTCCCTGGGGTGTTTAAGGTGTGCCCTGCCTTGCCTGGATGACTCTTCGCAGGCCTGAATAGACCTGGTCTGCATTTAGATTGGTTGGAGGAGTTATGATTACACCTGAATAGTCTGTGTCTCCTTTTGCCCATTGCTGTTTCCACCCTGTGTGGTCATGCTGCACCTGTGAGGGCAGAACTAGTTTAAACTGGGTTCAGAGACACTTGCCAAACGGAGAACAAAGACATTTTGGGGTATAAGTATTTGACCTAAAACACCAGAACTTTAGATTACTTCAAAGAACAAGAGGACCCTACCAAGAAGCAGAGCTGAAGAGCTGTAAGGAGGAAAACTACCCCTTTGCTGTGTGGGTTGGCCTGAAGTTGCTGCTTCTGTTTATGGTGGAGGAATATTACTGACTCTTTTTGCCCTGCTGTGGTATCCTGCTTGTGCAGAATCTCCAGGAGGTTGTGTGTGCTGGCCTCCTGTTAAACATCTCAGGGATACAAAACACTTACAGAAGGACTAGACTATTCTTCACCTTGTTCTTTCTTCCAATTAAAGCCTGTAGAAGCGAAGGAGGTCCCACTTGGATCCCTTTGCCCAAGCGCAGTAGTGTCCAAGGCAGTATACAGCAAGTGGCCCAACCACCTCCCTTTGCAGGCTGCCCTCAACCATATCACCAAGGCGGTCACCTGGTGAGTGTGCCTCCCCACTTTACCACATCTACCTGGGGGCACGAATTCAAGCTCCGGCACGTCAGACTGAATCCTCCACAGAGCTCCCAACTGCAAGCTGGTTTCAGGGTAACCCCTGGGATTACCATATTCCATGTAGAAGGGGAGCAGATGCTTCTGTGCCCACATGGGGGAAGCAAAGTACCATAGCAAGAATAGTAGGAGTGCAGGGAGGCTGCACCCTATGCATTTATGGTATTATATGGAACTTCATGTACAATTAAATTTGGTGATTTGTGCTGCATCTTACTACTATATTTTTAGGACCTAATGTGATCATGTAGGCCTTTTTCTGGCCAGGGATCCAAGTATTAAATGCAGGAATTGCCTATTATGCAGGACTGGTGTCTTCATATTGTTGGCATGATGTGTGCACTACATGTATTATGGCATTTGCCTTATGACAAAGAGATGATGGTTTATGATTTATGCATTCTTATGACCAGTGCCTAGTGGCACAGTAATTCATGTAATTACGGTCCTATGAGATTTATATGCATCTTTGTGACAATCGCCTAGTGGTGCAGTGATTTGTGTGATGTTGTCTAATGTAAATTACATGCTACCAAGTGGTTTAGTCTAATGTGTTTTTATGTACAATACAAAGGATATTTTTGATAAAACCTTGCATGGAGTCTCTCTTTGTGGTGTGTGCAGTGTGTCATTGGGGTGAGTGTGTCGAACAAATGCTTTACACATTTCCTCTGGGATAAGCCCGACTGCTCTAACAAGCTACCAAGGGTGTGAGTAGGGGTTATCTTGGGTATCTAATTCCATTACCCTGACTAGAGTGGTGGATTCTGCCTGGCTTAGGTGCATACCCCATTTCTAACAGAGTGTTTTTCAGCAGGCACCACACCTTCCTGCCAGTGCTTAACGTCTACTTTGAACTATCTACGAGAGACATGAAACCCTAGATAGTGGAATCCCTCCTCAGAGATTTGCACTTTGAAGTTCGTGGAATGGTCTGCGTTCCCGCACAGGTGGAACAGATGGGACATTTTCTAGTTATGTGGTACCGGAGTATGTGAAATCAAAAAGTAGCTGGCGCACAGCCTCTTTACTTTATTACAAAATTTTTATGGAAGTGTTTAATAATTTTAGGGTGCTCCTCAGGTGGCGTCTTCTGTCCTGGAGACGTCTATGTCATGATATCACGTAGTGCTTCCAACCTAAATTGGTTGCATCTCCATGGGCACACCTGTGTTCCTACAAGTAGGACTCCAAAGAAATTTTTCACAACAGATTCATTTCAATCGAAATCCATTTATTCAATATCCAATTTCTTGAAATTGTTTTGATTTCATCTCATCTAAAAAAATGTTTAATACAGCCTTTATGGCTCCTATGCATTTCGGGCTGAAAGCCCTTCTTCAGGGAGCATCACTGCAAAAAGATCGTAGCACACATGATTTGATCTCATAATGACAACTAACTCTCAAATTAAATCATTTACATTCCAATACATCCTCAGTTTACAGACAAGGTGTCTGGAATAATCATTTAATTTCAACATTAGCTATTCGCATGCTTCTTACACTCGTGTATGTGTTATAACCATGTATATTATCAACTCCAGTTCCTATAGCGTGTGTTTGTGAAATCTAAATGCACTCCGTAATGTTCAAGCATTAAATATCAAGATGTGACCTCTATCCCGAACATGCTTTGTGTCCTCGTGAGGACAAACTGCGTTATACAGCGTTATACCCCACGTGTGTAAAACTCATAAATATAGATAACTCACGGCATTCGGCACTCGCAATAGTCCTGCCCTGTTCAGAGAGAGATACATTTCGGTTAGTATGATTGCGCAACAGTATTATTGCCAAGATGGGTGCTCGTTGTAGCTAAACTTACTTTTTTAAGTTCCCGACGTTTTCTTCTGTAGCATAGTTCCATCTGCCAATCTACAGCACTTCCGCGTTGTTTAGTGCCCTTACTCGTGATTGGTTATTATGTTAGTCACGTGGTTGCAGTACCCGAGATTTCATAGATACCGTAAAAAGACTATATACATCGCATGCAGTCTAAACAATAGATCATAACTAGAGAATAACTTTCCGATAATTGCACCTGCTGTGCTTCCATAATATTAAAAAAGGCCACAGATATTAAAATACTTTTGTGTGAAATTTACGGTGCATAATAAATTGCGCTACTCGAAAAGTAGAGCGATCTCTTATATTCGAAATGGTGGAGTGCTGGTATGGACGTGTCAGAATGTCGATGGAAACGGTTCTAAAAGCTTCACAGTTATTTGTCATGAAACCGTAAGGGGTATATGTGTAAAGCTAATGCTGAAATGTTAAGTAAAAGCGATGTATTCCATGTGTAGTGTACCATAAGTGTCAGATCCATTATTGAATTAACAATATACGCATACCAAAGTAACAGAAACTATAAAGGACACTGTCCTGTAGTCATACCGTTAAAGGTAACAGGCATACTCTATACGTTCATTCAGACCATTTGGTTTCCATGAATTAAGTTTCATGATCCAAAAATTATCTTGTCGCAAAAAAATATTTATTGTTGTTTCTTCCTTCCATCTTCTGTACTGGTTCCAAAATCAAACACTTCAGTTGTGATATATTGTGGTGCTGCTCCATAAAGTTTGTAGCAACTACTGATTTCATGTTCTTAGTTCTGATGTTAGATTTATGTTCATTGATTAGTGTCTTGATTTTTCGTTCGGCTTTCCCCACATAGACTTTGCCACATGGGCATTTCAGGGTGTAGATCACATTAGCTGTGTCACAGGTCACTGGAACTCGTAATTTGATGTTGTATCCCTTCATTGGGTGGGCTATATTGGTCCTGGTGAGTTCTAGATATCCTCTATCTCCAAATCTTTTACCCAGTTTTTCTATTCTCTCACTTCATTTTAATGGATCTGATGTTATCCGTTTGACTCTTAGCCCACCCTATGAAGGGATACAACATCAAATTACGAGTTTCAGCGACCTGTGACACAGCTAATGTGTCACTGACGCCACCTGAGGAGCACCCTAAAATTATTAAATACTACCATAAAAATTTTGTAATAAAGTAAAGAGGATGTGCGCCAGCTACATTTTGATTTCAGATACTGATCCGTCCATCAGTGGGCAGCACACCCACACAAAGCATTGAATAGACATGGAATATGAGGAGATTCCGAAAACAACGGATATAAGAGCTGATACCTTTGCGTTTGCAGGTGAGGAGGCATCCAGGATCTATGCACTAATACATGAAGAAATTACACAGTCAACTACTAACTGTACCAAGGAACAGAATATCAAACAGTTGATATACTTAGTGAAAAGGGAAATAAATCAGAGGCTACATGCAAGCACACTCATTAAATATCATCGAGCGCAACGCATACCCAGTGGCCTAAGGATAGCATTAAAGTCATCTTTGTGCAAGAATGCAAAAAGGTTTCAAGAGAGCTGGTAGGCGATCTTGAACAAATGTTCCCTCGAGTTGATCTTATTAATTATAGAGGAGTGTCAAAAATCCTTGAGGAGTTATCTAAAGAAATAGTTGAGGTAACCAATGAGCTTACCAACATGATGTCTACGGAGGACTGGACAAAAACGCTTCAGGAAATCAATGAACAAATCGCTAAACACTCCCAGGAAATCAATGAAAGTAAAATTTAAAAATTTCGTAGGGATACTCTTGATTATAAACTCGGAGGGGCTTATACATGGGCAGAAGTATACGCCCAACGATGGAGAAATCGACCTTATACACAACAAACGGACACTTCCTCATCGGGAAGTGACACAACAGACAGACCACAGACTGGCAGACCACAAACCACTCATAAGGGACCAGGGTCGGCATCAAATGAGCAACAACCATCAACAACATCAGCAGCAACCACAAGTTATTTTTTAGAACAAGGCCATCGAGAAAAAGGCGACCCAGGAGGGGAAAAATACAAAGAACATCCCAATACAAGAAGGACCACGATGCCCAAGAACGACAAGAAGAAAAGAACACCAAAGGACAATTAGCTATAAATATTTCAGATCATGTATTGACTTCACATGAGCTTAAACCATTGCAAAAGGGGACGTCTTTGTACCCACAGCACAAACTGACCAACTAGAGCTCGAAGTAAGCCTTTTTAAATTGATGAGGAAGTTACGACTAAGGCATTTATTTGAGAATATACTACCGGACCAAGGACCACAAGAACCAGACCAACTAAGAGGTTTAAGAACAAACAAGTACGTACCAAGCCCCAACCAGTCATAAAACACTAGACCTATTTGAGAATTTGGTTAAACAGGATCTATCAAAACTCAACTACAATGGAAGAACAAAGATCATTACACAGAAGGATCAAGATGCATAAGAAGGATAGCCAATAATGAAACCATCAAATGTGTAAAAGCTGACAAAGGGGGAGCACTGGTAATAATGAACTCATCAATGTATGAGGCTAAAGTAATGGAACATGTATCAGATATGACGACATACATGAAACTCAATGAAAATCCAACTGCACAGTTTGCTGACGTACTAAAGAGCATAGTTCAAAAAGCATACGACACAGGAGTGATTAAACAAAATACAAAGAATTTTCTTTTGAAAAACAATCCAAGAAGCCCAATTCTGTACATGGTCCCAGAGGTCCATAAAAACTTAAGAGACCCACCACTAAGACCCATAGTATCGACACTTGGAAGCCTCCATGAGCCAGTACACCCATTTCTGGACAAATATTTGCAACTAAGTGTTAAAAAGGATAATGAGAAGATGATATTGTGTACAGAGGGTATAAAATCTCTCTACACTTCGATTCCGCACCTTCAAGGCATAGAAGCCGTGTAACAAGCCTTAACAAGAACTGATCTGAAACTACCAATGCAAGTGTTTTTGATGGAGCTCATGTACTTTGCTCTATATCAGAGCTACTTTAAATACAAGCAGGATTGGTATCTTTAATTAGCAGGCACTTCCATGGGCAATTGCACTGCGCCGGTATATGCGAATCTGGTCATGCAGAAGTTCGAGGAAGAACATATACTATCACAGCCAGAATGGCAAGATAATATCAAATTACTTGTGCGATATATTGATGATGTTTTCATCCTGTGGAAAAACACAAGGAATGAATTGGAAAAAAAGCACTGCTGGCACTGAACGATATAGAGCATTTTATACAGTTTACCTGGGAAATTTCTGAAAGTAAAATAATCTTAGATGTAGAAATCACGTTAACTGATAAAGGCTTAGAAACCGACATATTCCGTAAACCAACAGATAAAAATAACATGTTACATCACACAAGCTTTCACCAAACTTCGCTAAAAAAACATCTACAAGTCTCCCAAATGCTAAGAGCCAAACGGATAACATCAGATCCATTAAAATCATGTGAGAGGATAGATGAAATGGGTAAAAGATTCAGAGATAGAGGCCAACCAGAACCCACCATAGAAAGCGCAAAACAGCAGACACATTCGACTTGCAGAACGGATTTGTTGAAAATAACTACCAAAAAGGAAAATATCAGAATGGTCATAGTATCAAAATTTTCTAATCTAAGTACCAACTTTAAAAGAATAATTAATCATCAATTGTCAATATTCTGAAATTAATCTGACTTCTAATCGATGTTTTCACACCCGCCGCTATTCACATATACCGGAAATAGGAACATGGGTGAAATTCTGAATCAAAAGAAAATAGAGGTACAAGCGGCAAAAGGAACTAGACCTTGCATGAATTGCAACAATTGCAATAATATAATTAAAGGGACCAATAGAGCTCACCCAATGAAGGGATACATGTGACCTACGGGCGATTTATGCGCTATATAAACACAAATACAAAATCAAATTACAAGTTTCAGCGACCTGTGACACAGCTAATGTGATCTACTTACTGAAATGCCCATGTGGCAAAGTCTATGTGGGAAAAACTGAACGTAAAATCAAGACACAAATCAATGAACATAAATCTAACATCAGAACTAAGGACATGAAATCAGTAGTTGCTCCACACTACAATATATCACAATTGAAGTTGTTGATTTTGGAAACAGTACAGAAAATAGATGAAAGAGATAACAATAAATATTTGTTGCGACAAGAGAATTTTTGGATCATTAAACCTAATTCATGTAAACCAAATGGTCTGAATGAACGTATGGAGTACGCATGTTACCTTCAACGATATGACTACAGGACCGTGTACAGGATAGTTTCTGTTACTTTGGAATGCTTATATTGTTGATTCAATAATGGATCTGACACTTATGGTACACTATACATAGAATACATTGCTTTCACTTAACATTTCAGCATTAGCTTTACACAGTTACCCCTTACAGTTTCATGACAAATAACTGTGGAGCTTTTAGAATAATTTCCATCGACATTCTGACACGTCCGTACCAGCACTCTACCATTTCGAATATAAGAGATCGCTCTACTTTTCGAGTAGCCCTGTAGTGTAGTTCCTATATTCCGAATAGGCTCTGCGCATTGGAATAAAATATACTGTAGATTAGACGTAGGACTGAGGTCTAATAGGTCTCTACCGAATATATTAAACTTAATAGTGAGTTCCAGCTAACTCAGAGGTCACTAGAAACTTTCTTGAATTCACAAGAAGGGATTAGTTTCCGACAACCGCATAAACATGACAACTTTTTTTCCCAAGAATAAGTATTCAAATCTCTAGAGTCGCAGAAACAATAGATAACTATTTTACTCAGTCAATCGTGCATGCTTCATTTCACCAGAGATGCAGAGAAATAGAGAGACCGGAGTTTTCAATAAAAAGTATTTATTGAACAGTCTTCTTTCTCAAGCATTGGATATGAACTGCTAGAATCGTAATACTGGTTATAAAGTACAATGTATATAATACGAACAGTATTATAAAGTAGTACTGTAAAAGCATGATATGGATTCTAAGCCAGTAAGTGCATAAAATGTATAAAATACATACATTAATAAATAATGACTAAAAGTACTCAACTGGTGCTTCTAAAATATGCCTACCCCGGTCTACCTAACCTAAGTCTAGTACGAGGGAAGAAGTAAGTGAGGAGTAGTCTAAGTTTAGTAGTTCTCTGCCAGGATTCTATTCCAAGAATTCTCTAAGAGGTCTAATCGGCTCCGTACCTTGGTTTTAGAAAGAAGGAGGTCTTGTATCTCTCTCTCAGGACTCGATTTCCCAGATACCCACAAGGGTATGCCGGAAACACTGGAGCTGTATTTATCTGCAAGAGAAAAGACAGAGTCTCTCTCAGTGCGTCAGCTGGAGGGTCGGCTTTCTGCAGAACTTGCTGCTGCAGGGCGTCGAGCAAGTAGATAGTCGATCTGCTCCAAACCACTGTGTGTTTGTCTGGGCAAACCTAGGCATATTTATACTTTGAAGGTGCCGAGTTTGACGCATGTTTGGACTTAATATCGTCACTCAAAGGCTAAATTCTTGGAAAACGGCAGGAGTTCTTTGAGAAATTAATATTCAAGCAGGGGGAAGTCCCTAGCTGCTGAAGGAAGGTTTTTCTGAGAAATTGTTGTTAATTTTCGGAACTTAGTGGAAGTAGCCATGCCGTATTTGGGCTGTATGGCTTAGCCCAAATAGGGTAGTGCTTTCTATGCCTATATAAGGATATGATAAAGTATACCTATATAAGGGCATGAATCGGGAAAATTACACTAGGGTCCTAGATTCGTTTACAACACCCACTCCACGATCTTAAGTTCAATAAAGTTAACCTAATAAGCACTGAACATATCTAAAGCTAGTGTTTACAATACCACCCCAAAATACATACAAATGCATTTGAAATGGTTGTACATGAGAAAAAAAAATATTGAGCATTTCTACAGTACGCATTTTAAGGAAATGATGACATTCTAAGCATATAGTATGGTATATAAATATGCAAACTGAATGAATCATGAATATACATTTATGAAAATGGCTCTTAAATACAGAAAGAAAAGGTCAAGACCATTTCATAACATAACATATTATGGCAATTGTTATATGAGGACAAGGCCAAATATTTTCTCTAGGCAGTGTTCAAAAAGGAAAAAAAAATCTTGTTTTCTAAGAATAGTTCTACTTTGAGCTGATTAGTCTGTGACAAAAAATTTCAATGTTTTTGGAGAGAAAAAATTCTAATGGTTGTGAAAAAAATAGAGTTCCAAAGTTTTTGAAAAACTGAAGGCCGATTTTCAGAGTTTAGGGAACGCTGTGTGCATGAATCAAACGTTATTCTCGTGTCAGGAGAAAACATCAGATCATCGAGGCTGGCAAAGAAATCGTCTACCACAGTAGGTGAAAGTGGAACTACTTGATCAAGCAGATCAAATGTGCACAGATGAGAAGCATTGCCGTCAGCGCCAGGTGCCGCATTAGCAGTGTTCATATCAGATAGTACCTGTGTGCCTTTTGATCCTCGTATCTCACCCTCAGTTAGACTTACTGGTGAGACCTCAATGAATGCCGTCAACAGGATTGGTAGCCGTTGGGGACAACACGATGCATGAGTCGTTACAGGACCTAGCAAGGCGTTGACATGCAATGGCAGGACTGATGGAAGTGTAAGACAGATGTCCAACACGCATTCCTCTCTGCAAAGCAGGCATCGTAGAACAGGTAAGATGCAATCTTGCCAGATTGGTCTGAACTATAGAAACCAGGTTGTGTTCAGATCTCTTAAACGAGCCAAGCCCAGAATCTGTGTAATCCTGTGTAATGTGGAGAGGTGTGGCTCACGGTGTAGAGCAGGCAGACCCGGAAGCTGAGGTCAGACCCGGGACCAGGGTTCAATTCCCGACGCGGCAGGGTCTTGAGCTCAAATGTCCACGGACTCGATAATTCTCGCTTCGGTGCCTGTTCTAATCATGGGTTCTCACTCTGCAACTCTGGGCATTAAGCTTGCTTAATCTCCACAACGGCCCCCTGCAGCGGGATGCCTGGCTTTCACCTTGGGGATGCCCTGTAGGGGCTACCTCACAGGGAAAAGCCAGGACGGGTTCCCAAGGCAAGCGCCGGGAAACCTCCGGGTAGCTGTGCGCTCAATAAATGCAATAATAATAATAATAATAATAATAATAATAATAATCCTCTCACGATACCTCATGGCAAGGAGGGCCCCTTCCTTGTTGGTCTGGGTATCGTTGGTTGCCGGACTTGCCATATCGGAGCAGAAGGAATAAAAATAGAATTCCTGCTACAAGTCCCAAGATGAGAGGCAGGCCGCCGAACACAGAGTGCACGAAGTTTGGAAAAATGCCGAGGACTGCTTCGAATGGTGTTAAAAGACCCCCAAAAATTGTCTTAAATAGATGTGGGATGCCACTGGTATCAGACATGTTTAAGATTTGACTTAACATTTCTGCAAAATGTATTGGGCAGTTTGTTGATAATAATGCATGTACTCCGCAGATGTCCTTGCAACTTGCAGATTATACGTTTCTTTAGACGAGGTCAGTGGCACAGATTTTTGCAAAAGAATGGCTTTTATTTCGCTTGAAGTATCAATTTGTTGCGTTGTTCTGATAAAATGAATAAATGTATCAATTCGTATAGAAGAGATATTCAGTGAAGGCCATAATGCCGTCCCACTGTCTGTCTTGTGCGTTGGATACATTACTTGCAAACAACAAGTGACCATGGACGACACACTAACGAGATAAAGTTTTCCTGGCATCATACCACAGCAGCTGTGATCATTCAACATAACGTAACTGCCATTGGATAGCTGCATGAAAATAGATTCTATCACAGTGGAGGGAGTACCGTGCAGGTGGCAAGAGAGGTTATTTGCAGAACCGTCGCAGGCTCCGTGTAAATTAATACCTTTGCACAAAAGTGTACCACTTAGTGAGTTTTTACAATTTTTTTCACTAAGGAATACCTCTTTTCCCTTGTTCCAACATTTGTGTGTGTAAGGTAAAGTCCATGTCGACTTAATGTATTCTTTACCCAACCTTTCATACAGGCCTGCTGGTATATGCTGTAGATAATACTGGAATTGGAAAATCGTCACTGGTATTATGATGGTGCCATAAATTATCCATTCAATGACAGGCTTCTCAGAAACTGTCAATGGTTATCTTTCCAGTTTTTCAATGCTCAGCACTGTCTAGTCTGCTCCTCTTTGTGCAAAAGAGATTTGTTTATCTGTAAGGTTAAATACAGCAAACAATGACATTGTGTTGATTAGACGCCATGGCACGTAGCCTGAACGAAGATTTTGCAACGTCCAGCCTAACTGCATTATAGAACGTAATTGAGACTGGTCATGCTGTAACATTAGCAAGTCTTGTTCCATTATGTCAATTGCAGAGGATACAATGCTGTCCAAAGAATATATTGTGGGGGACAGAGTTGTTAACCCATTGTCCACTACAGAGAGAGCTTTCTCTAAATTAATACGATCAATTTCTCATATTCTTTCTGCAGTTTTCATTTGCGTTATTTTCCAAGCTTCGTTGTACCTGTGTTTTGTTCAGGAATCTATCATGACAGTTATTGGTGTCTGTGTGCTAGATTAACCATTTTTTCCTATCAGGGTTTGTTCTGGTTTGTGTTAAAATATATGGTACGTCTACCTCCTTTTCTGTAGTGTCATTACTTTCAGAAGTGTGTTTAGGTAAAGACGGTTTATTTAAATCTTTTATCTTAGCCAGGCCAAGACAAGAAGTCTGTTGAACAGTATCGTTTAAAAACATTATTTGTTCTGGTATAATGCCGGCTCTGAACAAGGCTTCTAAACCTTGTACCTGCCAGTCTTTCGTGCCCCTGACAGTTTTTGTCTTAATGTTGTCTTTCCAAAAGTCAAAACCTAATGTAGACAGCTGAGCATAAAAGTTGCAGAATAAATTTGTTTAGTATTGGTCAACATTGTTTTCATTCCTGTCTTATTTACACTTTTGAAATAAAACACTTCTGTATTTGTAACATTAAACCCTGAGAAGTACGAAAACTTTTCATGAAATGTTTTTGAGCTGCCTTTTGGTGGCGTTGGACAATGTTCCCATTGATTATATGTAAAAACATTCCTAGGACTTGCAGATTTGTGCAAATAGTGGTGACCATAATGATTAAAACAATACATTTATTCATAATCTGATGACCCTTCTAAATAGTCATGTTCAGTAAATTTTGCAGACATTTCTAAATCTGACATCATATTATTAATAGTCTCAAAGTCCCAATCATCAGAAAATGTGCTGGGTGATACAAAGTCACTTAAAGAAACCTTGAACTGGTGTGGAATCTTCAACAGCTCCACCGGGCCATAGATGTCATAATCAGTTCTATCCCATGCTATACCACCAGGTATAGGAAAGGCTGTGATGTTCACTGACTACGTCTCTCTCTTTTCACAATGGGATGATTTGTGAGGTTTTAGGACCAAGTTGATTTCCTTACTTGCTGTGCCCATTGTTCAGTATTTTCCATCTATCATTTGTCCCAAGCTAGAAAAAATACACCTAAATCAATCCAAAATTCAATCCATTGTGAAACCAGATATATTTTCTCAAGTTGATGAAAGAGTTCTGTTGTTTTTTCTTTGAGAGTTTTATTTGCTAGCCTTTCTTCGGGTTCACTGGGATCCTCAGAAAATGTATCAAAGTTGATAAAATAACCAGAGGCAGTTCTGTCAATTGTTCGAATTGCATCAGGATTGTTATTAATCTTTGGAGTTGCTTCTTCCTTTGTCATATTGGTATAGTCAGAAGCTACATCATTGTAGAAAGGTGTTTCTTGACGAACTGTTATTTGGGTCTCAAGAGGCACGAGTTCCATGGCTTTGTTACATAGTCCTATTTTTTACTGCAGCTTTATCAAATGTGATAAGTCTTTCAGTCTGAACCTCTTGGATAGTAGCAAGATTTGGTCTTCTGCTACATCTTGGCAGTCCACTGGGCCTACTACTTATTATTGGCCACATGTTGTGGTTTGACCAGGTCGATGGACACGACTCGGTTCTCCTTTTTACCAGCAAGGGGCGGTAGTACTACTGATCTTGTTCCTTGGATTGCTAAGACAGGTACTTCTTTTCTGTAAGAAGGCCCAAATTCCTTCTTCACCGCTATCTTTTCCCTGACTAGATCCCCAATCTTTGGAATCCAGACAGGTCTTGCTGGGACATGTGGTTTTTCTTCAGAGGCTGTTGGCTTTTGTGTTGTGTTACTCAGACTTCTTCTTCTTTCATTTAACCCCTTCGCTGCAGGGTTTTTCACCTCCTGTGCGGGGGAGGGGGCCGCGCACAGCGCCCCCATGCTGGTGACGAGCTCAGCACGTCATGGAGTACAGCGGAGCTGTCCTCATGACGAGCTGAGCTCGTCACGGCCGCACCTGTTTTTGGAACGTTCAGCACAGCGGGGCAATTAGCCCCGCGTGCGAACGTTCCAATGGCCGTGACGAGCTCAGCTCGTCATGAGTGCAGCTCCACTGTACTCCATGATGAGCTGAGCTCGTCAGCAGCATGGATAGAGTTAAGTCCTGTAAAACAGCCAAACGATCTTTGACATCAAAGGGTTTTTGTTCCACCACTGAAGTTTGACAATCGAGGTCTTCGATTATCATTCTAGTACCAAACAGTAATTCATAAGGAGTGATTCCCCCCAGAGAATTTCTTGGCAGATTGTTAAGACTACGTTGGACAGTTATTAAATGTTTGACCCACCCATCACCCGAACCTTAGCTGTTTTGGATTGCTTTATGTCAAGGTTTTTTCTTTCCACTACTGCATTACCCTCAGGATGGAAGGGACTAGAATACCACAATGCAACGCCCAAGCTAACCATAGCCTCCTTGTAAGCTCGAGAGCTAAACCCAGGACCCTGGTCAGAATGTAGCGAGCCCATTACTTATGTGCCGATAAAGACTTGCAAATCCTTTATAACAGTTCTGGCATCAGCCGAGCGCTGGGGCCATAACCAAATAAATCTTGTCCTAGTAGTTGTGGGACCGCATCTGTCTGTAGGGACGCCTGCGGGTAGATAGCCGAATGCTGTCTAACAGTGGTATCTGAAATGGGCTGGCTACACTGTAGTCAGGTATCTGGTGGTTGTCAAAGCTAGGATATCTGTAACAGGTATTACAGTTTATTCCAAATTCGTAAACTTGGGTGCTCATTCCTGGCCATCAGTACATCTCTTCTAACTCTATAAGAGATTTCAAGATCCCTTGAAGTGTCAGACCCTCTCCCATGTGTGCTTCTTAAACCAAGTAAGCTCTCCGCTTCCTGTTTGGAATTACTCTGTCCCCCACTCCAGGGATTCGAGCAAAAGGAACGGAGTTTGCATGAGTTATGTATGTATATGTGAGTGGATAGTTTAGAGGTAACGCTGCATGATTGCCATCCATTGAGACTTTTACTGCTAATACTGTTTCACCATCTATTACTCTTTTTGCGTGAGCGATTGTAGCTACGGAAGCCGTTTGCACAGCTGCCTTCGCGGCTTCATCAGCCAATGAATTCCCTGCAACGTGAACGCCATCACGCTGATGACTCAGTGTATTGATCACGTGAATCTTTTGTAGTTTTCTGCAAAAGACCTACCTGTTCCCAAAGCTTTTTTGCTTAATTGTGCCACCTTTTGAATTTTTGAACCCGTTTTTAACCCCGTTCTGCAAATTTTCATTGTAAGATTCAACGCATAAATACAAATCGCACACTATGAGCGTGGGGAATTCGCGATCGGTATTTTCAAGCGCCATCTTGAAAGCCTGTAGTTCAGCTCGCTGAGCTGTACAGTCTACGAGAGATTGAGTTTTTGTGACCATAGGTCTGAATTTGCCTTCGCGCCAGCGACCTTTAACAATCGCGCACACAGCACTATATATAGGCTTGTTTACCCCCAATTGTGGTCTGTGCTGATCCGTCTGTATATATTATACATCCGTAATGTTCAAGAGGCAGAATTTCGGTTGGCAGAGGACATTCTTGTTCGTATTGTAGGAATTCTTGTGTTTTCAAGCTGGGGTCAAAAATTTATTCGACGTCTGTTGCAGCAAGAGAGTTGACCAATTGTATCCATCTCGGATGTAAAGCTTTAGCATTTGGGATGCTTGCTTTTGTCACTGCCTCTAAGGCAGGTACAGGTGTAACGATCATTATGCGTCTACCCTGCGCGAGAGCTCTCTCTTTTGCTACTGCAGTTTGAACTGCTGTCAGAATTTTCTGTTTATGTTTTTGAGATTTTTATTGTGCACAACTACCCGAGGGTGTCTCAACGCATGTTTGGACTTAATATCGTCACTCAAAGGCTAAATTCTTGGAAAACGCCAATAGTTCTTGGAGAACTTAATATTCATGCAGGGGGAAGTCCCTAGCTGCTGAAGGCGGGTTTTTCCAAGAAATTGTTGTTAATTCTCGGAACTTAGTGGAAGTAGCCATGCCGTATTTGGGCTGCATGGCTTAGCCCAAAAAGGGTAGTGATTTTAATGCCTATATAAGGATATGATAAAGTATACCTATATAAGGGCATGAATCTGGAAAATTACACTAGGGTCCTAGATTCGTTTACAACAGCGCGACTTATTGCACACTGTAAATTTCACAAAAAAGTGTGTTAATATCTCCAGCCTTTTTGATTATTATGGAAGCATAGCAGATGCAACTATCGGAAGGTTAATCTCTGTTTAGAATCTATCGATTAGACTGCATGCAATGTATATAGTCTTTTTACAGTATCTATGAAATCTCGGGTACTGCGATCACGTGACTAACATAATAACCAATCGTGAATAAGGGCACCAAACAACGGGGAAGTGCTGTAGATTTGCACACGGAACTACGCTACAGAAGAAAACGTTGGGAACTTACAAAAAGTGAGTTTAGCTACAAAGAGCACCCGTCTTGGCAATATTACTGTTGCGCGATCACACTAAACGAAATGTATGTCTTTATGAACAGGGCAGGACTATTACGAGTGCCAAATGCCGTGAGTTAACTATATTTATGAGTTGTACAAACGTGGAGTATAACGCGGTATAACGCAGTTTGTCTTCATGAGGACACAAAGCATGTTCAGGATAGAGGTCACATCTTGATATTTAATGCTTGAACATTACGGAGTGCATTTAGATTTCACAACCACACGCTATAGGAACTGGAGTTGATAATATACACGGTTATAACACATACACGAGTGTAAGAAGCATGCGAATAGCTAATGTTGAAATTCAATGATTATTCTAGACACCTTGTCTGTAAACTGAGGATGTATTGTAATGTAAACAATTTAATTTGAGAGTTAGTGGTCATTATGAGATCACAATCCTGTGTGCTACGATCATTTTGCAGCATTGCTCCCTGAAGAAGGACTTTCAGCCCGAAATGCATAGGAGCCATAAAGGCTGTATTAAACAAGGAGTAATTTGAAAAATATGTGGATGAGATTAAATGAATATAATTTCAAGGAATTGGATATTGAATAAATGGATTCCGATTGAAATGAATCTGTTGTGAAAAATGTCTTTGGAGTCCTACTTGTAGGAACACAGGTGTACCCATGGGGATGCAACAAATTTAGTCCCGGAGTATGTACCAGATATTTTGAATGCAGAAGTCAAGGGATTATTGTCTCTCGTTGGGCGAAGTATAACAGCATGTCGTCTATGTACAGTGATCCACTCGTCCCACTCTGTATCCCATAACTGTTGATCACACCTACATTATTGCTTCATACAATGTTTGGAATAAGTTAGTTATATCTTAGAGATGTTGCCCCTCTCATGGTATGATAAAATCAGTTATAACCTACTGGGTCATGTCTAAACATCCCTGAATTAACTCCACAGACTAGGTATATCAGTTGTAACATCCTAAGAGCTGTGCCTCTATGTGCCACACCTGCGCTGCTCTAGGGTGATTCCGCGAGATTTTTGTAATGTATTAATAACTTATAACATCTTATAGATTGAGTACACCAGTATTAAACTCTTGTGAGCTTTGGATCCCATGGTCACATTTACGCTGCTCCTGGCTGGACTCATGGATAGGTTGGGCTGCAAATGACTGGAATACATAAAGCTGATCTCTGCTCTTGGGAGATGGTCATCATGATGCCATCAACTCATTGTTACTGTACTGCGAAAATGGCAATCAAACTTGGCCACATCATTATCTGTTTCTTAAATAGCGCTTAAACACAAGGGCATTCAACAATTCAAAAACAGGACAACCCTGGACAGAAGACAGCTAGGTTACAGAATGCAATGCTATCTGGCAGTTTGCGCCACATCGCACTTGCTTATGCTGTAGATGCTCTTCCACAATTCCTCATTTAACTATCCATGTGTCGAAATTAGTTATTACAAGAGCTAAGATGAGGACTAGAGTGGTGCATTGTTATGATATCTTTACTAAACCCTAAAGCATAAATTGCCTTGTGTGTTATAGTCATAATGTTACATTTTACTCTTCTGGTTAGACATTCAATGCAAAGCGGTCATGTGGCAGAATCATGGCACCAGACAGCTAAATGTTCTACTACTAGTACTACCACATGTTAGACCAGCTGACGTTTGGGATCCTAGAGAGAGGTTTGATGTGATAATCGTTGTATTAGTTTGGTTCTTCATTGTCATACATGAGCCAAACAAAAACCACAAGTTCTTTACTGTGTCCAGAAAGAGAATTGCTTTTACCATCAATTCTAAACTATTGGTGTGGTTCATTCCTCTTTATCGTATGTGATGGGATCCTGTAATCTGAATTTTATTTTCAGGTTTAAATCAATTTCTTAACCTTCATTTCAGAAAGCGTTATTATCTGTAATTCAGCATGAGTTGGTCCTATTCCAACTTACTGATCAAGGGTATTACAATTTACAAGTCATCCACATACTTTTAGAATATACTTGTACAACAGTAACCTAGGGTCACTCAGTAGTGCATGTAGTGGTTGCACTCATGTTAAATATCATGGTTATGTAGTTGTGGTTGCAAATATGTGTTGATAAAACTGGTGAATAATTTCATGAAAATGCCCCAGCTGCTATCTAGTTTATCCTTCCTTAGTCCTTACATTAGGAGAAATACCAAAGGCAATCCCCATACCCATTTGCCTCTCCCTCCATTCTTTGCCCTCCTATCATATGTTTCCAGCTTCCTGGTCCTCAACCACAGTTTTCATCGCAGACCTCCACTCGCTAAGGTAAATATAGAAAAGGTAAAAAGTATGGCTGAACGCAGGCATTATTTTCGAACATTGTGACATGTACGACTGTCTCTCAAAGTACCAAACAAACTGCTTTCATTCCTCATCACGTACCAAGGTGCACAATATTGCCTTGTTGGGTGAAATCAAAGTGATTTTTCTGATCAGTAGAATGAATACCTATATGTTACAAACCTACATTTTGGAATATGCTTGACTGCTGCATACACAGAAGTACAGATTTTAATCACATAAATAACGATTTACCATTAACTATTTGTTTTTCCAGTACACACCATGATGTATTGTATATGAAACATACTCAACATATAGTAAACAACTGAGAATTTAAATAAAACACATTGGTACTAATAAGTGTTCTAATAATCATGCAAGCATATCTTAAATTACACATTTGTTTTTATGCTTAGCTTCGTACACACTGTAATGATCATCTCTTTGCGAACATATACACAGAACTAGAGACTAGCTATGGTGGAATGTGATAGAACATGTGTTTGAGAAACCCCCTTTTTCATGAATATATAAAAATGTTAACAGTGAACAGGTAGCCATGCATTGCAGGAATAAATCTGAATATGTGAATTCAACTATACTTACCTCCCCTCAAATCTATGTTTCAAAAAATCAAACAATGCTTTCTGCATCATATCCGTTACCTAAAGAGAATAAAAACCAGGACATTTGTTTATAAGAATATACACTGGACTGACAAATGATAATGCTGGCATGCATTTCAAAGATCAACACTGAACCAGTCATGATATCCTACAGTACTTTTCTCATTACACTTAAGTAGACCGCCACTAACCGACTGTGCACCTGTTGTCTTTAAGTTGCCCTGTATGTGAACCAGTAATAACAATCATAAAAACATGTGTGTTTCCATTGCATGATACATTGATGATGTCATATGTAAATGGCCTGAATTCCTACAGTGTATCCCTCCCTTTAGACAGTCATAAGCCTGGGAGCAGGGGCTGGAGAGTCAAAATATTTCATACTGAGGACAATTTACCTGGAAGGGAAAGGTATTCGAGACAAGGCATTGGGATGGCTACAATCCTTTTTGGCGGATCGAACACAATCAGTGTGTCTGGGTGATTTCATTTCTCCCCCGCGAAACATTAAATATGGGGTTCCTCAGGGGGCTTCATTAAGCCCAACCCTGTTTAATGTATTTGTTTCCTCATTGGCAGCCATTGGAAGAAAGTGGGGTGTTGAAATGTGTTCTTATGCTGACGACACCCAGCTGATGGTCACCATTGATGAGAAAGATGATCCTAAAACTCGACTACTAAAATGCCTGACTGAGCTGGCCAATTGGATGCAAGAGCACTGTCTGAGATTAAATGCAGACAAGTCAGAAATCCTCCTGTTTGGCAAAAATCCCCAGCTCTGGGACAACAGCTGGTGGCCAAGTAACCTGGGCTTGCCCCCAAATCCTACCATAAAAGCGTGTGGTATTGGACAGTGCTCTGTCCATGAAATCACATGTCTCCACTGTCTGTGGCAGAGGCTTTGCATTATTGAAAATGCTCAGACGAGTCTTCCCCTGGATTCCGACTGAGTGTAGGAAGACCCTGGTCCAGTCGCTGCTGATGAGCAGACTGGACTACGGCAACTCTCTGTTTGTTGGAATGGCAGACTATCTTTTCTCTAAACTGCAGATAGTGCAAAATGCCGCGGCAAAGGCTGTATGCAATAAGAAGAGATATGATTCGGCCAAAAGTTGCATGCGAGAACTACATTGGCTCCCAATGCGACAAAGAGCCAACTTCAAATTACTGTGTATCACACACAAGGTACTTTACAATACAGGCCCTACCATTCTACACAATAAAGTCAAATTCCATAGACCATCGAGGAACCTTCGATCCAGAACTTCAGGAAGAGCAAACACTACCCACGTGAAGACTGTCAGGATGGGAGAACGGGCTTTCTCTCACCTAGCTGCAACCAAGTGGAATGAACTACCTCCCAATCTCAGACTGACAGAATGTCTCTTATCATTTAGGAAACAATTAAAGACACTACTCTTCCCTAAACCAGAATAATCAGTAATCAATGCGGTTACCGTACCCCTCAGCACCAAACCTCAGCGCCGTGATATCCTACCTTGGATGATTGTTAGCGCTTTATAAATAAATTAAATACAAAAATTTAATACAAATTTTTAAATAAACCTATGCCAGAAATTATAGTTTTAAGATTGATTTAAGCCATAACAACACTGTTTATCTATTAGAGCCATCTTTCCTAGCTTAAAACTGTCTGTTCTGTAGATCACTTCTGACAAGAAAATTGGAAAACACAAAAACAAAATGGTACAGTCTCACAAAAAGCCATGCGAGGGGCTTTAAATAATAGGAGGAATGTGCCAGACATCCTTAAGTATTAAATGTGCTGTCACTGAAGGAACACATTTTTATATAAATATTTAAACATGCATGGAAATGCCTCTCAGACAGCTACATTTTAAGAATCTGTTTACATTTAAATGCACAGAGAAAATTAATTAATGGGGTATGGAGGGGCTTAATGTAAACAAAACTGTAACTAGCATTGTGTGATACATCAATTGGGTAAAAAAACATCAACATACATTTCTGGCACTGAAATTCTTCTGCATCTCATTTAATATGAATTGGTTTAAACTACAATTCAGAGCTGTGTGCCAAAGCAAAAACATTTAAGAACAATTCTGACTTGATTGGCTGTTTAGCATCTTAGATGTAAGTCTTTGACCTCAATATTCCAGTGTTGTTTATGATAGCTCTCTATTTGCAGCAGATCAATTAAAACAAAATCTGTGTAGGACTTCAAGAAACAGAAACAGAAACACTGCCATAAAGCTCAGTCACTGTAGGTTCATCATGCAGATAATGACAAAGCCAGCTTTTTACGGACTGCATATCATAACAGACTCCTGATTCACTCCTATAAAGTCACCATTGGTCATTTGAAGATTTTTTTTATATAAGATGTGAGCAATCTCACATTTTGTAAAGCTCTATTCATGGTAAACTCATGATAGCAAAATAGGACAAACATTTTCAACATACACTTCATACCAAGCTTAGAAGACAATTACATTAGCAACCCGAACCAATCTTGGTTGAATGTGTATCATACATCAAGACTACCTTTTCCATTCTAGCAGAAAACAGCTACCAAGTCACATACGATAAGTATGGCATTCTTAAGGACAACTGAGTCTCTATCTTGAGATGCTATAGCTGATCGTGCAGGCTACTGAGCAGGGGCGGCCTTAGGCATGTGCAAGCTGTGCACCTGCACAGGGCCACCAAATTCTAGGGGCCTCTACACCAATATATATCCTTAATATAAATTTGTGTAGTGGCCACATGCTGGGATTTGGCGGCCTCCGGCTGTGTTCCACTTCCAAACACCCTGACCCTGGTCCCCCCCCTCTTCACTGTCCTCCGCGCATGTGTTCCTCCTAGTTCCTGAGCTCTGGAGGGCTCCGCCCCACCCGGACACCCTCGTCCGGGGCCCCCTAACTACGCTCCCTGCCCAGGGCCGCCATGAGCCTAGAGCCGCCCCTGTACTGAGAGGTCTAATTTGTATTAGAACATTCTTATAGTGCTAGTAAAACTCAAATGTGTTGTCAGAACATCATCTAATATAAATATATAGGGGTCGATGTAGGTGAAATAGATTTACCGATTTTCAATTACCGGAATTTTACCGATTCGGTAATTAAAAATCGGTAAATTTATATGGGGTGGACATGTAGGTATTCCAGATGTGCTGGAATACTGAATCGGATGATTTCGGTATTTACCGATTCGGTAAATACCGAATTTGTAATGCCCATTCATTCCTATGGGCTTTGAAGCCCATAGGAATGAATGGGCATTACCGATTCGGTATTTACCGAATCGGTAAATACCGAATTTCACAAGGGTGCAGGGGGTGTCACTTTGACACCCTCTGGCACCCCCAAAACAGGCTTGGGTGCCATGTGGCAGGCATACATGCCCTAAGGGCAGGTCTGCCTGTCACATGGCATAGGTGTGCATGCACACATGTGCATGCACACCGGAATCGGTATTTTACCATCAAATTGGATTTAATGGTAAAATACCGATTCGGTAAGGCCTTTGGGACTCTGAACAGTCCCACCTACATCTGGGTGGCTCACATTTGGTAAATTTACCGATTTGTTTTTTTACCGAATCGGTAAAATTACCGAATCAGTAATTTTACCGATTCGGTAAAATAATGCCCCCTACATAGCGATCACCTATTTACCGATCGGTAACGGCCGAAAATACCAATTTTCGGCCGTTACCGACCGACCTACATCTGGTCCATAATCTACAAAAATATTGCCCATTAGGGATAATAACAGAAATTCTACACCAAAAGACAAGCATTGTTGTATGTGATATTTAGGACAAGACTTTTCTGTCAAACAGTTATCCTGACTTACCATAAGTTCTCATACAGATCTCACTACAACTTTCTTTCTCAGTTTGGGGGTGGCTCCTAGCTACTGCCAGTTCAATAGCATGTATAGCCTAAGAAAAGGACTGCTAAGAGAGAAGAAATCACCCATAACTTTTACAATCAAGGGCCTAATTATGATGTTGGTCAGAGTTGCCTTCGACGGACACCATTCCTGTATGAGAACCGACCGACCATAGGTCGGCATTTCTGCACACCTCATAATGATGCGAATGCACATGGTGCAATTGCAAACTCCTATTTCTCAATGGGAGCTTGATCGGCAGGCAGAAAACGCTCGCAGCACAAGCTCCTATTGAGAAATAGCAGTTTGTGTAAATCCCTGCACCGCATGGCAGGCACCCTATGGTGCATGACACACATTGCAGGCATTTTCAGGGAGGGGGGTGACATGACCGTAGGCCACAGAGGGAAGAGGGCCCTGCAAGGAGCCCCCAAAGTCCCTTTCTGACAGCCTTTCCATGTCAGAAAGGACAGCATGAAAAGGCTGTGGGAAACCGACATCATAATCCTGACGGCAGAAACGCAGTCCTTAAGGGATTAGGAGCAGTTTCCGACTGGCCAACTGGCTTCTTGAGCCCATCGGAACAGAGTCGGATTGACCGGTCGGTTTACATTCTGACTGCTGACATTGTTTTCGGCGGTCGGTAAGCGTCCGATGAGGGGTCGGAGGCTTACCGACTATCATCGTAATTGGGCCCTTAGTGTTAGTTTTTCTTTTTTCAATTTTACACATGGCGGCTGAGTCATGCTTTGTTTATGTGAGCTTGTTTGCAAATGCATAACATTGCATAACATTGCACACGTTTTTGATTAAACATTTCTGGGTACAGTACGTCACAACATTGAGATAGATGGTGGTTTGTGCAGATACCTTTATCATCACTTATTAGCTTACCTCATATCCCTTCAAGGAAGGCCCCACGAGGACTACAGGTCGCATTGAAGGCACTACATCATAGGGAGGGACATGCTCTGTCTGTTCAAAGAGAAATTACACTCAGATTTATGCACAAATTTATAAGTATCTTTTTCTAAGCAGTTCATATCATTCTTTTGTTTTAATAAAAGAACAAAAACTTGAAGGTTTAAACTTATTTATGTCTCTACATATGTTGAGAATCTTAAATGATGTCTGGTTATTACTTGGTAAGTATTCTAGCATTGGCTAAGGTTTTGGAAAACAATGAAGCCTTGTCTATATTTACTACCTACCTACAATTAACAATGTGGGCTATAGTAAATTGAGTTTCTTCTTTCAAATACCATTAAAATTTGATTAATTACGGTTTAGAGAACTGCAAACTTAAATCCCTTTTACACTGCAAGACTGTTTCATCTTTAAGCTGCAAATCTAGTGATGCTTAGGAGTTTCCCAACAGCGCATTAGCTGCTTTATATTAAGGGCTTAAAGGATAGGTTTCATAGAAGCTTCAGAACTTATGATTAAATATATGCAATACAAATACATTTTCTGCATATATTTATTTCCCACCGCCCTGAGTTCTTACATTGTGGAGATACTGTATCACAGGATTAGGAAACTCACTATATCAAACACCATTCCAAATATTTGCAGAGGAAAATTCTATGTTCAAAGCTGTGATTCCTTTGCCTTTGTAAATCACTAATCTGCATCCAGAGATATATGGCTTTTTCATGTATATGTTACCCTAACACATGAAAAAGCTTTGTGGGAATAGGCCTCAGAAATGAATCTTTGACATGGTCTGACCCTGATCTCCCTGTCTGTCAAAGCCAAGGTAAGGTCATTATAGAATGGCTGATTGTATTTGTTGATTGTCCTAACTCTAACGCATACTACCCATGTGAATATTTCTGAAGATACTTCTGCTGTGAAATGGTAATGATCTCTTGGCAGATTCCCTTGGATATATTTTTAATGCCACTATGTCATCTGCCATGGAAATAATGAATTCTCCTTTTCAGTTCAATGTTTGCCAGAGGGAGACCTCTGTAACCTCATGATGAAATAATAAAGAGCAAAATGTGGTAGCCAACAGGATCATCTATAATTGTAGAAGAGTCCAATGCATTGGTCTCTTGTTAAATCAATCATTCAAATAACGTTTATTGTTCCTACACAGACTCAAACTCAAAGGATGTTTTTCAGTTCCTTCTGGCTATTCATCTTACAGTTTAAATATTGCAACACACCTGCCATCACCATTTTGAAATCATATTACATGTATTTTGGGAATTCTGTGCCTGGTCTAAAAGTGTGAAATAATGGGTGGCCTGCCTATCTCTATTACCTCACTAGATGGACCTATTGTTTGACGGTACATACATTAAACATACTCCATGCTCAGCTGAAATGCCTCCAGAGAACAAGTTTACTTGGCTAACCCTCAAGTGGTATGTAGAGCAATGCACAATGTTGGCTATAGGAGAAGGGGCATTTTGATGTTTAAATATGGTGCAGGGACAAAATATCGACTCAAAAATATCAATTTACACAAATATCGAGTTAAAAAATATCATGGGTCAGAAATATATTTGTTTGTATTTTTATTATATGTGTTACATTTTTAGTAGTTATTAAATATTTTTTATTTTATTTTTGTGTTTTTAGTTCTGTAGTGGGTTGTAGGTTTATAGGAGAATCGGGTGGGAATTAATTTAATTATTAAAAATGTATTGATTTTTTTTTAGTAGTCAATAATTATTTTTATTTGAATTTTGCGTTTTTAGTTCGGCAGCGGGTTTATAGGAGGATAGGGTGGGAAGTAATTTAATTATATCAAATTGATTGAATATTTTGTATTTATTATTATTTGTTTAATTGAGATGTTATAGTGTTTAATAGGTAAAGTAATTTATTAATATTTAATGGGTTAATTAATTTTAATTAGTTAACTGGTAATCAATTATGGTAATTGTGTAATTACTCTTAGGTGTGTGTTGTGGTGTTTATAGGTGTAAAGGGTGGGAAGTAATTTATTCTTAATTGATGAATTAACTAATTGTTAATTAATTTTAATTCATTAATTAGTAATTAATTATGACAATTGTGTAATTAATTTTAGGTGTGTGTTGTGGTGTTTATAGAAGTAATGGGTGGTGAGTATGTTGTATTTAATTTATTATATAGTTGTTCATTAATGTTAATTATTTGATATTTAATTTGTGTAATTGTTTATTTGTTTGTGTGTTGTATTTCCTTTTAAAGGGGTAAAAGGGGGATATTAAATATATTTTGGAATGTTTAATTATTAGATGCTAATAGTAATAGTTTTTCTTTTAAAATAATATTTAATTGTGTTTTATTATGTTATAGTTCAATTTAGGTGAGTGTTGTGGATATTATAGTGTTAAAGCATGTGTACTCAATTAATTTCATTTTTAATAATATTTTATTAATTGATTAATAATTATGTTAACTATGGAAATAAATGTAATTAAAAATGTTGATGTGTTTTTGTTAATGGTGTGGTGTGATAGAGTAGAAGAAAAAATATACATTTATGTTTTAATTAATTTGTTTCTTCGTTAATATTTGCTACTTTTAAATATTTTTTGTTTTTAAATGTATTAATAATTTTACATATTATTTGTAGGTTTTTGTTATATGTAATTCATATTATATGTGTTCATTTGATATGTTTTATATATTTAATTGTATATATTTAAAATATTTTTTATTTTATGATTTTTACAATATTGTAATATTTTTTTATTTTTTTTCAATTGTTTAATTTATATTGGTAATTTTTGTTTTTCTGCTATCCAACACTTTCCCTACTGTTGCACTTAACTGGAATGGGAATTGTATTGTTGCCCCTCTGCTATCCAACACTTTCCCTTTGGTTGCAGTCACTGGAGTGGGAATATTAATTGTTACCCCTCCGCTATTCAACACTTTCTCTACTGTTGCACTGATTGGAGTGTGAATATTAATTTTTATCCCTCCGCTATTCAACATTTTCCCAACTGTTCCACTCACAGAAGTTGGAATGGTGAATGTAATTCCTCCTGCTATCCAAAACTTACCCTA
Organism: Lissotriton vulgaris; assembly: GCF_964263255.1. Classification (NCBI taxonomy): domain Eukaryota; kingdom Metazoa; phylum Chordata; class Amphibia; order Caudata; family Salamandridae; genus Lissotriton; species Lissotriton vulgaris. The sequence continues at coordinate 335,272 of NW_028250136.1, forward strand.
CTTTTGAACTCACTGGAGTGGGAATAGTAATTTTTACCCCTCTGCTATCCAACACTTTTCCTACTGTTTCACTGTTTGGAGTGGAAATAGTATTTTTTTCCCCTTCACTATACAACAGTTTCCCTACTGTTGCACTCTTTGGAATGGGACCAATAATTTTTACCCCTCCGCTATCCAACACTTTCCTTACTGTTACACTCTTTGGAGTGGAATAGTAATTTTTTCCCCATTGATATACACCACTTTCCTTACTGTTGCTATCATTGGAGTGGGAATAGTAATTTTTACCCCTCTGCTATCCAACATTTTCCCTACTTTTGCACTCACTGGAGTTGGAATAGTACATTTAATTATTCCGCTATCCAACACTTTCCTTACTGTTGCTTTTATTGTATTGGTAAATGTAAGTTTAATTTTATTTTAATAGTTTAATTTTTTAATTTATTATAGATTTTTTTACATCATTGATTTATATATAATTTTTAAGTTTAAAAATTAAATAAAGATCCTTAATACATTATGTTTAAATAAATATATGTATACATTTGTATGTTTATATTTTTTTAATTAAGTGTATTTGATCTATTTAGTTAAAATGTATGTTAAATTTAATTTATTTTGTTAAAAATAATATCAATATTTAATATATTTACTATATATTATTGTATTTTGTATTTATTTTTACATCGCTATTTTTTACATCAATATTTTTACCTCAATATTTTTGATTCAATATTTTTATTCTTACCTGTTAAGGTATTGGAGTCGATATTTGTTTTTTATTTTTTATTTTCAATATTAAGAACATTGATGTTTGTTGCATCGATATTCTATCAGTGAACCTTATATACCGGATGTTGGGAACACATTAAATGCTTCTACCAACAATCTGGCACCCTCTGATATCGACTCTCAAGGACAGCACTTCGCAAATATGTAATGTAGCACTAGTCCTGATGCCTTTAAGATGCTATGCACTTGATGGGTAGCACAATACACTGGCAACTTTATGCTTTGCAGTAGCTAAAATAATAAGTGCACCTGCATGGCACACTCTACATACTAATTTGTGTCTAGGAGCTGTTAACTTGCATTATGATCCTACTCTTACTAAATTGATTGACTGCATAAGTTTGAGAAATTACACGCCCCAGATAGGATGCAAACCTATAATTTTCAAGCAATTGCATATCTCTTCTGTAGCTAAATCACCCCACTGCAAAAAGCTACATTTATTATTTAGTATTTCTATTTCGTACACACATTTCTTATCAAAACATGTATTACTATATATAATAGCTTCAAAACAATATGTCATAAATAAGCATAGAGTGTAAATATTAATAATTACTTTCGGATCAAATACAAAAAGAACCCCACCAAATGCTACCAATAATATTCATGTTGATGTTAATTGTTTTCCCAGGCATAATTATAACAAATACAAAAGATACAACAAAAACAAAGTGGGACACACAGACATGTGTATAATAATAGCTCAAAATGGCACAAGAAGCAAACAAAAGCATCCTAGACCACTCAAAGAAATGTGTGCGTCAGTCCTTTCGCTGGGCTACTACTTCATTGTACACGATAAATTATTAAAAACCATTGCCCAAGACATCATTAGCATGTGAAGCAAACTCAATGTTTATACAGTGAAAGGACATAGCTGCTAATATTTTAAAGCCAGACATTGGAAATGATGATGCATGTTGATGGCCTGTAAACATATTCTGTAGATTTCAGATTGTGATACATGAGCTGCTTAGTCATAGCTGACTGACACAAAACTAAGTTAAAGACTAATCAACAGTGTAGAAGAGACCCTAAGACAGCTAGAGGTGTTACTTGATAGAATAGGTTATTGTCCTCTACCAAAACAGAACACTCAGGTGCCAAGACCCTATAATGATTCATTCCACTTAATTAAATAAGTGAAAAACCAAGATACACCGCTGCCGTGACAGCGTGGCTGAGGGTCCTCATCAATAAATTTCCAAGAGACTGGAAAAATGACCTAAGTAAATCATTATTTTTGATTATAGAAGTACTGGCTTGGGAAGCTGAATGAATCTCTGCTTCTCTCTCCCTCGTCCTGTTATTTGCAGTATTGTCCTCTAGCAAGCAGGTCTGCAAGAGTTGCCCATAGTTTTTGTATGTCAGGAGGAAACATCAAGGACACAAGTTGAAGGTGACGTTGGACCTCTTCAAAGGTCCTCATCCTGAGTCCAGCAATAATCCCGAGTGAGGTGCTATTGTGAGTTTACGCCCAAATTGGTGGTACGTTTAGCTCACAGATTTTGCATGATTTCCACACACACATGTTGCCAATTAGTGCCTGATGGACATAATGCATACAAGTACAATATTATTTTGAGTTAGGCAGTTAAGAACCAGTGGAAAATGCTCTAGTACCTCATCATCCTAGTCAGAGTTGTGAAGCTCAGATTGGAGAGTTAATATCGCACCTTGTGAGTAGCGCCTCCAGCGGTGTTTAATAGGTGTTTTTCTACCTCCCAAGTAAAGGGAAATTGGAAATGAGGTCCATGGTGTGTCTTAAACAGGAGAGTACCTATCAGTGACTCCTTGGCATTAATTTATGAGCTATAATATACAAGTATTGTAGGGCCTATATCACTATTCTTAGTTATTAAATATTTATGTATTATCGTAGTAGAATCTTGATCGGTAGAATATGTGGCTGTGAAAATTATAAATATGCTTTGCAATGTAAAAGGCAGCAAATATATCAGCATCACTATAATACTTGTTAATGTGATCTAAATTCGAATGCACCTGCTAGTCAAGGAAACTGTGTCTAAGGGCCTTTTATTTCATGTGCGCTGGATCACTCGTCCATTATCCCATATTATATACATTTGAATATTTATGTTGAGTATGGCCCATTAATATTCATATGTACATAATGTTTCATATGCTTTAAGAAGTCTTGCACCCTTAAGAAATGTGTATCTAGTAAATAAAATATTAGTTGAGGAAAACACAGAGTGACCGGTAGAATGCTTGAATGAATCGGAGTTCTTAGTAATTACTGGAGCCACATTCCAGGCTACCAATGTTCACCCACTGTAGACAGACCAGCTTTATGTAAATCACCCTTGGTCCTTCCCCACCTGAAAGAGTCCACCCTGGCCTCCCAGGCCAGGCTCCCTCCAGATCGAAACACAAGCATACCATGACCGGTATATAATACTTTTATTTTGATTTGTTAAAATCGTAAAAGGGTGGAACTTACCACCATGTGATAAACATCAACATATTGAATCAGCGTAAAACAGCATAAAACATTCCCCCTGTCCTGGGCGACTTTGCACAGATATACATGATAAGTAAAAACAGGGAGAACGTTTTTAAATATACAAAGATAAAAGGAAGCAGGAGTAGTGCTTTTATAAGGCAGTGGCCCTCTCATTAAAAGATTTGGGCCAGCAAATAACAGTTATAACAAGGATTGCTGCACACATAAGGGCTTATATTTGATTAGATGCATCCCTTGACCGATGTCGGCCTGCTTAGACCGTATCAGTGAGTTTAACCGCATCGCTGCGGCGGCTTTTCCCGCTGTGTGCGGCTATATTCAAAATCCCTCGTTACACGACGAGCTCAGCTCTTCATCAGCATACGAGCGCCGTAGCTGATGACGAGCTCATCAGCATCGAAGGGGTTAAAGTTGATTTCAAAGAACAATGAGCTTGGGGCCAAGTCTGGTCTGGGTCTCATTGGGCAAACAACGATGGGCTGGAACACGGCTCCGACTACCAGTACCTGAGTTCATTTCAAGCATTCCGCTCATCACTTTTTTGTTTATTAATCTTGCACCACTCCTGCTGTCCTCATTTATGATTATACCATGGCACCATTGGACATACAAGGCAGTCAGGTGTGCTAGCCAGGCAACATGATGAACTCATTTTTACTGCCACGGTACTTTCATATCTTTTTTAAGAGTAACTACAGCCTATGCTAGTTGTTCAACTCCCTCCTGAGTACCGCTGTCGCCATTGTCAGTTGATGAAACTAAAGGATAAGATGAACATTTTAATGTCAACATCTGTAATACACATCCACAAGTAGCATGTATGGAGAAGAATGCATGGCATCCTTGCACTTAACAAGTGCACTTAAGGTATGGCTTGTTAGGGTCTAACATCAGTAACTGTGTATAGGAATGTACACTCCATCAAATCGCATATAAACTGGCCTGACATTTTAGAGTCAAACCCATCGAAACTCTTGGTTTTAGCAGAAACAAATTGAGCTCTGGCCTCACATTCCAGAAATGGCTGCAAGAATTGTATAAACAATGGGTGCCACATGCTAATGATGCCAGCAGCCGCATAAACACAAGCCTCCTCCATGCAAACTTACCGATTTCTGTTTCTGCTTAGCTAGAGCAGCATGGAAAAGAAACAAAGAATAACAAAGCATGCATGTTATTGACTTGCCAAAGGACACAGACACTTAACAGGTGGCGCACGGGGATGCGGTGCACGTCAGCAGGTGGACAGGTGGCACGGCGGAAGCTGCGGTTACCTTCTTAAAGAAGGGCATTCGTTTCTCTTTGGAGAGGGGCGACGTTACATTGTTTGCACAAGTTTTGGGGGAGCGATGGTTTGCCGGCATATCATTTTCTTCTGCATCTAAGCCGGCGGCATCTAAGTCTAAAGCTATACAGACAAATAATTCACAATTACAAGGTGAGGAGAGGAGGAGCATTCATAACACAGGGAACTAGAAATGAAAGGAAAATCGCAGCAACAGGGATATAAAAGTATGAAATATCAATCACAGCAATAGATAATGAAGCAAAACTGCTAGAGGAAATATTAAACCTGTAAAATAGGAAGTTGAAACATATACACAGTTTAACAACAACAAAATAATTCTAATTTACCTCGATCGCCTATAGGAAAGATGTGCATGGATTTGTTTGCATGACGCAGCCAGGGCCGCTGGAATTATGCAATATCGCAGCTGCAATAACTTCCTATAATCTCACATCTGCTACATGATTGGTAGATTTCAACAAAAATATTTTCAACCCTAAACGGATCATAAGGTATTAAGTAAGAACCACGCAGGCTGCTGCACATGGGCACGCACTCTGGTATTCTTTCAATTACTGGTTGCTCTATTTAAACTGTTACTACTTTGTTGAAGTTTGGATCCAGATAGTATTAATGTGTTAAAAAGGCAAAATACCGGAGTAAAACTGCCAGAAAATGTGCCACAATAAGCTGCATAAATTGCCTTTTTGCCACATAATTTAGTCAACCCTGCCGCATAATTTGGTCATTCACTGCCAAATAATTCCAGTAGCCCTGCACATAGCGTTAATCATTCTATTTCTGTAAACCCTCCCTGACAGAAAGGGAACTAATAATTATATTTTCACAATATCTAATGAAATATTGGCAATTTGTGCCAAAAATAAATATTGTCGGTGTGTTCTTAGGTAAGCAATTTAGATGATTCTCTACAGGTGCAGGCACTTTTATTTCACAAAATGCAGAACCATAAAGACCATATTGCACAGGGACCTGTGCAATATTTTCCATTTTTCCTGGACATGACCTTGCACAGCTTCAATTGTGCTTAATTAGTTACCTCTTCCTGACAGAAATAACAAAATCAGAACATTCACATTGCATTCAGGCACCCTGTTAGTTAAACTTTGCTGGAAAAGCCTACAAAATCTCTGAGCCTAGCTATTGTGTATTGTGGAATCAACAGTTCGTTCTTGAAAGCTTAACATTCTAATTAGTATGGGGCCAGTAATCAGTTGTACCTATCTGGAAGTAGCTTCAAAAATCTCAGGAAAGGTTTGTTTTTAAGAAAGCAAAGCATGTTTTGCCTGAAACATTATATTCTCAACTACATAATTAAAAGATCATCAAACAGTAAAGGGATAGCATTTCCATGTTTGAAAGAAGCATTGTTTTCATGCTAACTTCACCAAAATACACATGTAATATTAGAAAAAACATAACAAGAGACTTGTAAAATAACTTCCTATATTGTCCTCGCGAGCGTCCGGTGAAATTTCCAAAACATCTGTCCTTTGACCCTGTGGTTTATGATGTCACCAGAATCGCTCAATGGCAATATAGGTCCATATTACACGATTACTGGGCTGTGTGTAGTGGGATCTGAAGTCTGGGGCTCGAAGTTATATAAGACATTGGGGCCTATTTACAAAGGCATTTGGGGAATAATAAAGTACTACTCCTGTAATATTATTTTATGTATTCTTACATACCTTAGTGAATTGGTCGCAACACATATAAAAGGGAATAACATAGGAATATTCGGGGTGCATTCATATAGAATGAGTATATACAAAAATGACTTTCCTCTTTACACTTTTAATAACAGGGAGTTGAACAGTTAAGAACTGATTCGCTAAGGCATGTAAGAATGTGAAAGCATACTCCTGTAGCGCCCATACACGTGCACTTTCACACAAATGCACATACATATTAAGCAGTGTCAGTCACCACAGTGTAGGTATGGTACAGCTGCGCTTTCCGTTGATTTTCACTAACTATGAAACTCAGTTAGTGTTGTCATTCTCGTTCGCAATGCAAAATGTTATGCAGTTCCATGCAGGGGAAAAAGGCCTGGGAGGTGATGAGGGAGCTGGAGGTGTGGGGAGGTGGGAGGGGTGGGGGAGGGGGTTGGTATTTTGCCAAACGTGGAATTCAAATAGAATTTCACTCAGAAACAGCATTTGGGGTTTGGACTAGATTCGTTCGACAGCATGGAGTTGTTCCCCTGTAAAAAAAGACTGCAGGGTGGATATGAGAAGATTTATAGTTTTGTATACCATGGCTGTTTATATCACATTTTTGAAATTTTGCGATAAATCTTATTTGATTTTTTGACAAATGTGACCAGCTGATGAAAGCAATAATTTCCCCCCAACATCTTGAAAATCATTATTTTGTAATCAATTATGATTTTTGTTTAGTGGGAAAAAAGTATTCCACAGCAGAATTGGGGGCACTATGAGAGTTGCCTGGCCCCAGGAGAGTACTGCGGTCCCTCAGAAGTGTGGTGAAAAATGAGGGCAAACAACTAAGAAAAAAATAGTTCAAATTGGGAATTTCATGTAAATTAGCACCACACAACGGCCATAAAGCATTAGGAAAAAACAATACCATTTTGTCAAAATATTGTGATTTTCCTAGAAATCATGTTTTTTTTTACAAAACATTATGAACTCTGGTAGGATGCACAAGTTGCGGCTGCTGATTTAGCTTAAATGACCAATAACGATGACCAGTGCTAGGTGGGCATGGGATGTGGCTTAAGGGCAAGCTTTGTGGCAACCCCGATTGCATACCGCCAAAGTCTGTGCACAGTGCTGAATGGATTTGTTGCAGATGAATGAATTGCATCATAAAAAAATAAATTTACTGAACATAACACATTTAAAAGTTTTTTACGGTCAGTTGAAGCAGACCTTAAAAGCCCTAAAATTTGCCAGTTATGGTATGCAAACAATGTACATTGCATGTTAAATACACTAGGCAGTGCTCACAGATTTTCAGGTACTATGTAGTCCTGAATATTTTTGGTGTTCATGTAAGGGGAGGTTCAGCATCTCCCAACTCTGTGATGCATGCAACTTTGCAGCTTAAACAAAAAATACAGGTTAAATTGTGTAACGGAGTGCCCTACTTACATTATTTATTGATGCAACCAATGTACCACATAACTTGTGCAATAATTTCATTTGAGATGTCATCAGTGAAGTCATCAATACCATTTAATATGACCTGATATGTCATATATGCTGTCATAAGCAGTGCATGGTAGATGTGAGTTATGGTTCGTTTACCTAACCATCACCGGCAAATTTCAGTGTTCTTTATGTTTTCATTTTGGAGTAGTATTAGAATTCTAAATGAGCCTTCTCGACTATTTTGGGGAAAGTTATATTTAGCCCAAATATTGTAGCCCTTGAGCTAGGATAGTAAATTGGCCCTATCGGTGTTCACAACCTCTCTGCTGCTCTGAGTGTGCCACAGGTTGTGGGAAATGGCAGTAGAAAACAGCTGCAAACAGTGCAGATAAAAGCAGTGGGGCCAGTTGGGGTGTTGGGGAGGATTTCGAAAGATGACGAGGGAACATGTATTATTTATTTAATTTCCCCACGTGGTTATCTGTCGACATCCCCCCCCCCCCTCCCCTCCCACCAACCTGGCCCCCATTGCCTCACCACGCTTACTTGCACGGGTCGCGGCTGGTCGCGGCACAGTACTCCTGAGTAATGCTACTTTTTTTGTGAGATGACATCACACAGGAGTTAATGCACACTTGACTGGTAGTCATATTCTGGGAGTGGCAAGAAGTTGTATATCAGTCATAAAACTACATTACCAGCACAAATTGCTTTGTTAATGGTGCCCTCTGTGTCTCATGCATGTACTACTTAGAGCACCAAAACATATGTTGCAACAAATTATTGAGTAAGATGGTACCTTCTGAGGAAAACAAATGTTTTAATTCTTGGATAACACGAGGCGCTGGTTAAGATGGAGGTTTTATGAACAAGGCCATCGTCAGATGCTGATTTAGAAAATGTATGTTTAAAAAAACATTCGGTGACTTGGTCAAGAAGTGCTCCGAAATCAACACTTCACACAGCTGGTTTGAATATATGTCCTGCTGCTATTTCGGGGGAGAGAGCGGGTTTAAATGCAATCTGTGAATTCCTGCGAGGTAGAAAAATTCATTCAGATCACCAGATGATGTCACCAGTAGTAATAACGACTGCCAGCAAATGCATTCACAATGCTGTTTACATGCCTTGGGCACATATTTATCACTTAAAACTCTGTCAAAAAACCTGAAAGCCTTTGCCAATGTTGTGAAAAAGTAGCAAAAAGGGGACCTATTTGTATATAATGCTTTTATTGGATAAGAGCATGAATACGGCAACCAGCGTGATAGTTGAGCGTACTTCTCAGAATGTAACCTAGTCTCTTGTGCATTCCCATTGAAGCACTTCCTAGAAGGCAGAAAGATGCAGCAAATAGCTTATTGCATGAGGTAATGAAATAACGCTCCACTAGGTGGAGCCAAAGCTACCTGAATGAATGTTTCAAACAACTGGTTACAATAGGTCCAGCAGGCAGCTGAATAGTCAAACCAGACCTTATAAATGGATTCCATGTTTGAAGAGTAAGACTGTGTTGTGATGAGCAAAGGGATGCTACTTCTGCAACACCATACCTCATAGGAGAAAAAGAGGGGGAAACTAGTGATGAGACATGGGACACCTGGACAGAGTGAATGACACTGAGGTCTCGTGTTTCTCCGATGCAACAAGAAATTGGCACATTTGCATTCCATTTAAATGTCGTAGTGTTTAAGTATTAACATGTTCTCTAGATAGGTTGATGTTTTTGCACGTATTTACATAAGTGGAACTGATGCCACGAGCAACCGAGGGGTGATGTAAACTGGCTAACTGCGGAGACTTTGACGGGAAGTCGAGAAATTCGATTTGACACATTTCAAGAAAAATGTAAACCGAGTTTTTAAGGCACCTGAGTAAAGTGACAACTACTAATGGTAAAGTGCAGATTCCGCTGATTTTCAGATTAATTCAATTTCCATTTTGAAAAGGTGTTTTGTAAGAGAAAGAAGTTTGCAGTTTCCAAGCACATGTACTCCTCTTTCGTCGCACAGATGAGCTTGTACTCACCTCCAGATTTGCTAAGGCTCTGCGTTGGTGCAAATACACAATGATTTAAAATTGTACATGAGATTTACTATCTAGGCGCAAAAGGAGTTTTGCACTTGAAAGGTGCCCTTTTGTCAACACGCAGGCCCCTTTACACTGCCTTTACCCTGCTTTGCGTCAAGGGGGCATTACTGGGGCGGAGCAGGCAAATACCCAGATGTTTTAACATAAAGCACAATCTACGATAATAGCCACACCAGGGTTTGCGTCAAAAACGAACACTTATGTAAAACAAAGTATAACAAACAGAAATACGTGTATTTATTGTATGTGGGCTGCACTGCATAGTCCACATCCAATGCACGGAATTCCTCTGCGTTTTTCTAGGCATAGAAAGTTATGCTGGAAGAGTATGTATGCCTCAAATACAAACCCTATGTTAGAAATCGCACACTCACCTTTGCACTATGGTCTAAGGCAGCCCTCCAGTGGAGGCGATACCACCAGCAGTTTGTAAATCTTGGTAGATACGACCCTGCACTGTGTGTTTTCCTCCCTCTTGGGCAAATGCAGTGCAGAAAGTCTGACTGCTGCCCTGTATTGCAAAATGAAACAGAATACATTTGGCCCATACCCTAAAAAAACACCTTCAGGCATAAAGCTGGGACAACTACACGCAGATACTTACCAGATGTTGGAGGAGTGGATCTTCTCGAACTAGGCACAATATCTCCCCAAACTAGAAGACGAGTTTGCTCCAGATTTACTAAAGGAAAGAAATAGAATGCTATTTTATCAGTTGATGTAAACTATTTCTTATAGCAAGAACTAATGCAAGCAACAATTTTACCTGTAAAATAATGATGCATGTACAAAAAGACCCCACCAAAATTTTGTATTCGGCAAGCGTAATCTGCATAAATTCCAATTATAGGGTTGTGCTTCCACAGCATTTTTAATAGGTCTTACTCTTTCACACATGCTTTGCTCCAGAGGGAGATTGGTTCGAGCAGGAAATGTCTGGCAACAACTGAGAAACTGATATGTGCTGCAAGACACCTTCTGCTCAAGCAAGTCTCACACTGGTGTCTCGTGTGACTTTGATATGCAAACTATGCCCGAGCATCCAGTGTTCATGCGAGATAGAGGTCAAGTGGTATGGGCATAGCAAACATAATTTTGCATAATTTTCATGAAATAACGCAACATTTAACTAAGAAATCCAATCGTGCATATAGGGCTAGAATGATTTTGTTTATTGCAAAAAAATCGCCTAACAGGATAACCAAAATTAAATCATTAAAATGCATAGGGCAGGACAGGGAACCAAAGCCAGCCCTGGCACATGTGTTCTAAGCAGCCCCAATCACTTCTTCCCCACTCTCCCTCAATCATCTATTTGGGTCTGGTGGCTCAGTGAACTAAAAGCTTACATTGCAGGGGGCCCTTGTGTTCGATATCATGGTCACAGGTTCCAAATCCCAGCGGGTCCACTCAGCAAT